>NC_089788.1:20097820-20132820 GCF_040412425.1 Macrobrachium rosenbergii | reverse complement strand
TTACTTAATTGATATTTACTTCTGTAAGTTTAATTGATTTGTCAATTTGATCACATTAACGTTTCGTTCTTTTCATCTCTATTGTAAATATGTTTTCTTGACTGTAATCTCATTTACGCATACGCTCACACACGGACACACTAATATATATATTATATATATATTATATATATATATATATATATATATATATATATATATATATATATATATATATATACATATACATATATAATTATACATATTGCGTGTGGGCGCAATTGTGTGTGTAAGAGTGCTCGGATGCACGAGCATTACTATGATGATTCTACTGAAAACCAGAAACATCCAGACTGCAAAGTAGATATGAAGGTCAACCATAGATGAAAGGGTTCCTTTTCGCTGAGAAAGCAACCCCTGGGTAATTTCATAAAATATTTGTGACGTTTTTAACCTAAGCTTATCACATTTGTGTCATCTACCAGGAGGTTAATTGGTCTTATGGTTTCAATTATGCCATTTTCCTTCAGGGAGAACGTCTTTACCGAAACAAAAATGCTGATAAATTTTTTGATACTCCTGAACACAATATTTATGAGACGGATCTCCATACGACTAAAGCATCGGATTTCCCTACCAGCCAGATGTCCATTATACTATTACGAGCTAGAATTATTCATATTCCCTGTTGCACATACCCCCCGAGTAAACCATCCTTCCTCAATGTCAAAGTATTAATGAAATGATAAACCAGCCCAGACTAAGGTGTCTGGAGGAATAGGTACCAGTGCCTGCAGTGGCTTCAATCTACATGGTTTTCCCTTTATTATTGGATCCTTGGATCCCACTTAGTCTTTAATGGATGAGTCTGTAACAGCGTCCGAGCAGTAGAATATATATGCAAATATACATACATAAACATAAACATAAACATAAACATAAACATTTTATGCTCATTATACTATATATATATATATATATATATATATATATATATATATATATATATATATATATATATATATATATATATGTGTGTGTGTGTGTGTATGTCGTTTGATATCACCAATCCGCTCCATCCCGGGATTGATACCGAAGGAGAATTACAACTGATAAGTGGTGAGTCGAGTTGGTCACTGAAGTCGGACCAGTTATAATATCCCCTCGGTATTATTTCTGAGGTAGAACAAATTGGAAATTTAACGGTATTTGCAGCTTAATGTTTGTGAAATATATATATATATATATATATATATATATATATATATATATATATATATATATATATATATATATACTATATATATATATATAATATGTATGTATGTACACACATACACACACACACATATATATATATATATATATATATATATATATATATATATATATATATATATATATATATATATATATATATATATATATATATATATATATATATATATATATATATATATATATATATATATATATATTACATTATATTATATCATATTATATCATATTAGAATACATATTCATTTTGAATTGAGAATGGAAAGCAACTCCTCCAACACGATAACTCAGACCTAAGAGGCTATATGTACATATGTCACAGATTTTGTACATGCTATTTTCATACTTTCTCTTCTAATGGCTGAGTGCATTAAGTCATTGTTTACCACGGACCAACCCACCTGCCCCCCCCCCTTCCCAAAAAAAAAGCATGTCTTTCATTTGTGGTTTGGGTAGGTGCATCCATTATATTAATTCCCTTTGCGTATATTCTAAGTTATTCCCAAGAGGTATATATACTGATATTAATGGACATTTATGCACGTACACACATTTGTATATATACTATATATATATATATATATATATATATATATATATATATATATATATATATATATATATATATATATATATATATATATATATATATATATATATATATATATATATATATATGAATATCGGATTTGCTACCTCTTGGGAATAACTTACACGCAAAGAGAATTGATATAATGGATGCACCTACAAAAACCACAAATGAAACTCATGCTTTTTTTGGGTGGGGGAGCGGTTGGTACGTGGTAAGCAATGACTTAATGCACTCAGCCATTAGAAGAGAAAGTATGAAAATAGCTATACAAAATCGGTGGCATACATAAAGATAGCCTCTTAGTTCTGAGATATCATGTTGGATAGTTGCTGTCCATTCTAAGTGCAAATCCCGAATTCAACGTGAATATGTATTCTAGTTGAAGTCAAATCCTATATCCCTTTACGGATGTGAACCCAAAAACGCTTGGGCTCAAATTCTCGGTCTGGGATAAATGTACTCATTGTTATGATCCCGTATGGGTTGCAAATTATTCCAGGATATAGTGAAGTAGACATTAATAGGCTAATTGCGGTTTAATGCGTAACAGTGTCAAGTCTGAAACATTAAAATAGTAATAGTAATACTTTTTACCACTTGTTGTATATCTACAAGAATGAATACAGAAAAGCGTGATAAGAATGATGCTGTCCCCCTAAAACAATTTTAAACATGATTAAAGGGATTAAGTACGATTTTCCGGAAAAAGCGAGTGAATAAAGAAGGGAAGGCTTTGTTATTTTGTTGCCTGTGAGTTCACTTTTTCAATAAGATTTATTTGCCAACGAGTCTAAGGTTGCCCCGAATTAAGTTACCGGAGCACAATTATAAAAGCTCTAGACTGCACCGAGATATAATTGCATTGCCAACTAATTCGAGCATTCATTGTTCCCTCCTGATTATTGCTGCTACTAATTGGGGTAACACTATGCGCTTCATTATCGGAGTAGTAGAACATTATTATCTACATTAAAATATAACGCGGACCAGTTACTTTGGTTCATTAAACAAACTAGCATCATTACTTAAGAGTTGTCTTCAGCTGGTATTTTGATAAAAAAAAAAAAACAAAGAGAGTACATACAAAATCCACTGCTTAAGTAATGTGTTCAGATACTTTTGCTTAAACTGCATTATCTTATATAAGGGAATTCGTTTCATCACTGCATCATTATCCGTTATCTTTTATAATGTATTCATAAATTGTTCGTAAATGATGAAACTTAATTTAGAACAAACTCTTCAGCCAGATTTCCGGACACTGTCAGATACCGAATATTCCCTGCACTAAATTTACCCCAAAACAGAATGAAGGCATTTTCGACGCCCTTCCGTTGCCTTTGACCATGAAAACTTCGAGTATTTCGCGGAGACTTTCGGAGGGAAATGGTCCTGCCAGGCTTTCTTCTGAGTCGGCCGTGAAAGGAGGCTTTAAAAAACAGTTACTTTACCAGAGTAGTTGTATATCGTATTCTTCATTTTCAGTGCAGTGCATAAATAGATTGATGCGGTATTGCAGTCATCGACAATAAATGCCCTACTGCAAATCTACGGAGATTTTCTACCATTAGAAGGGAATTAGCAAATAATAAACAAAACTGATAAGCAGAAATAAGAATATAAAAAAAATACTATAAGAACAAAATTATTTTCACGCAGTAAAACCACAAATTTGTCAGTTTAAATACTGAAGATTACTCTGACACTACACACTGACTGATTCGATTAACAAAACAGTTTGTGCCTAATGATTATTCATTAATCAGTTAAAGGACACTTTTACCAAATGTTTCCTGACCGGCATAAAAATGTACGTTGAAAGTGGAAAGTATATATGTATGTATCTGTGTACATATATATATGTATATATATATATATATATATATATATATATATATATATATATATATATATATATATATATATATATATATATATATATATATATATGACTCTCGAGACATTACACCCAGTAAGATGTTAGTGCCACTAACGTGGTGCCCCTGTAGGTGTTACTAAAGGGCATCTGCCGCTTCTCTTTGGACTCTAGCTGCATACACCTTTTAGCCTTCTACTTTACATCCATTCCCGCTTCTATTTTTCAATCTTGCAATCTTGCGGCCCAAAACCGGTAAATGTTACCTCCACCTTTAAATCTTTGTACTTAATTTCCCTTATTGTCTGGATCCTTTATCTTGCAATCTAAAAACTCCACATCTCTCTTTTCACTGTGCTAGGCGCTGAATGACTGGAAGTGCCCCAGTGCTTTGCTTGACGCCTAAATTGCATAAATGTATTTCTAAAGCTAAGCATTAAAACTGCTGAGCCAGATGTTGCTTCGGCCACTTTATAAATAATTTAGCAGTAACTCATTCACTAATTAACTAGGCGTTTAATTCACTAATTCCCTAGACGTTTAATTCACTAATTCCCTAGACATTTAATTCACTAATTCCCTAGACGTTTAATTCACTAATTCCCTAGACGTTTAATTCACTAATTCCTTAGGCGTTTAATTCACTAATTCCCTAAACGTTTAATCAGCAAATTTAAGCAACGTTTCGACTGGTCAGTAGTTCGACAGCTGATCGTCAGGAAATGTTAGAATCCGCCAGCACATAGACGCTAAAACAATCTGAGGGGCTGGATATGGGTCTAGCAACGTCACCTCAACAATGCCAGCTAAAGACTGGATGATTAGCACCTTTCGGACCCACCTCTCCCAAAGGCGAGAATCCCATATTTAAAAAAATAAATACATATATAATGTATAGATATATACTTCAAAAATTTCATTGAATTTGTCTGTATTTGTCGAATGTAAGCAATATGTTCAGTTTATTTCAGTCGAATAATTGCTTATTACGCTCCAGTAGAGAGTGTGTATATATATATATATATATATATATATATATATATATATATATATATATATATATATATATATATATATATATATATATATATATATATATATATATATATATATATATATATATATTACAAAGAAACAAAGAAAGAAAGAGCGAGTGACCCAGATGCTACCATGAAAAGAACTCCAACTGATTAACCTTCCCCCTAATTAGCAACAAATCTAATTATCATCTCCGGGAATAAATGATTTTTCTTCCTAATCCTAACGCCTAGGACATTAATTACCGCGCTGTATTCTAATTGTAGCTGTGGATTTCGCTTCCAAAAATATCTAAGATGCTGGAAATATAAAGGAAAATAATAAGTGATCTCATGACAAGAAAGTTGTTAAAAAATGGTAAGGGTAATGATCTCACGATATTATTTCCTTGGGAAACAATAATTGCTAAAACTGTTGACATAAGGTTTTAATATTTGGTCGTGCATGAAAATGAGCTTATTTTCTGGAGAAAATACGAATAACTCGTAAAATTTCATGTTGTGTGCTTGTTTGGTGTGGGTGGATTATGCAAATTCCAGTTAGAGTTTTGTTAGTTTTTAAGTAGTGTATTGTTCTTCATATTTCGTTTCTGTTCTGGCTTAGATTATATTTACTCACATATTGATTTCGGTATTTCATCTGCATATAGTGACATAAACGCACACGAACAATGTATATTATATATATATATATATATATATATATATATATATATATATATATATATATATATATATATATATATATATATATATATATATATACATTGTTCATGTATGTTTATGTAAATATATATACATATATATATATATATATATATATATATATATATATATATATATATATATATATATATATATATATATAATATATATTGTTATATAATATACATTATGTCAATATATATATATGTACAATATATATATATATATATATATATATATATATATATATATATATATATATATATATATATATATATATATATATACATATATATATATATATATATATATATATATATATATATATATATATATATATATATATATATACCCATGCATGTATGGAAGCATACGTACGCAATTTTACCTTTGTGTGTGTGTGTGTATATGTATATATGTATATATATATATATATATATATATATATATATATATATATATATATATATATATATATATATATATAATATATATATATATATATATATATATATATATATATATATATATATATATAATATATATATATATATATATATATATATATATATATATATATATATATATATATATATATATGTATATATGTATGTATGTATGTATGTATGTATGTATAAGAGTTTTCCTGTATGGGTATTAATGCTAGTATCCTATTGAATCTTGACTGACAATGCGAAAGTAAACATAAGAGAATATTTATTGGCAAATCAAACTATAAATGAATAATTTCTCCGTCCATTACCCAGTTACTATAAGAATGGTGTACTTTCTGTCTTATATACACAAAAGCGTGAGGATACGTATGCTTCTATGCACGTATGGGTATAATATATATATATATATATATATATATATATATATATATATATATATATATATATATATATATATATATATATATATATATATATATACATATACATACATATATATTAAAAGTGACTGTACGTTGTGTTGACCCCTTAAATAACATTTTTGATGCTAGGATTTCACCATTTTAGAATTCTCAATATACATATTACTTCCGAAAACGTAATTCTTTGTCAACATTTGATCATCAGCGGAAGAGCTTTTAAATCAAAATTGGCCAAATATTTTATATTAACTCTTTTCCATAAAGTTGTTAACATTGTAAAGCGTCTAATGAAAGCATAGCATTCTTTATTTTTATCTGGTCAATACATGGGATGTGCTGTGCATACCACAAGGCAATGCTGCTTGCGTTTCAATGAGTTCTTCCCTATTATGGAAAGTACTTATTAATATTTTTTTGCCTTTAGGTATGTTTCAGAAAGGAGGAGTATTGAACACCATTGATGTCTTTCATTAACTATGATTTCGGTGTCCTGTCCTTGTGACCATCTGATAGCATTACGCGAATACTCCTTCAGTTATAAATATTCATGGATGTTGCGCGAATATTATTGGTCTCTAATCACAGGGACTTTTCTGAGGGTGCGAGTGGGTGAATTTTTCTTGCCAGGTTTAGAGAGCGTGTAAGTAAATGATGAAGATTCGATGTTCATAACCTTGTTTTTATCGTAAGTACTTTTACAAATACTACGAACATAAGACCAAAATGGTTCCATCTGGTTTGCATGCCCTTGAAAGACCCCGTCCTGTAACCCACCTGTTTCTTAGGTATGCCGGGAAGTATGCTCATTTCTAAAATTAGCTTTCATGTTTGCTTCAGACACTATACAGGATAACACCTAAAATTTGTAGTAGTGAAGGTGTGGTTGAAAGACTGATGGAAATGAACGGTCTGCACTCCTCACCGTTTAAGAAAGAGCTAAGTGCTTCTACAGGATTACCAGTTTACGTGAACAATAAACAGTAACAGCCGCGCTGGTTAGGGATGATGTGAGTATATGGCAGACCGATTGGGAGGAGACCGATGTTTTAGGATGGTTGAAGAGATATCTTAAGTTCGAAAATTATCAGTAAGTGCTCCCACGGAATTAGTTGCATGTTGCTTCATTAAATGACTATTGTCAATACCACATGATTAGGATGATGCGTACCTTCACCCGGTTTGCACATGCTCTCAGTTGACTGTTAGTAAAAGTTTGTCAGCCGCGTTTGCTTTGCAATAAATATCGAATGAAAGAAATAGAGAGAGAGAGAGAGAGAGAGAGAGAGAGAGAGAGAGAGAGACTGTAATTAAGAAAAATTATGCTCGTTATGAAATTTATTAAGCCTAGTATAATTGGTTACAGATGAAATGCCCTCTGACATCGCCCATTAGATTATAAAGAAATTCAAGTACAGCCTTACCAAATCAACAATGTTGAGAAGATAAGGTGACACAATGAATGTATTATGAAAAACATGTTGACAGTTATTTTACTAAACCCAAACAAATGGCGCCCCCCCCCCAAAAAAAAATAAACCAGTCGGATACCATATACTATATTCAATAGCGCCTAAACTCTACCCGGCAACTAATTTCTTAGAATATCTGTTTACAGATTCTATTAGTAAACAAACATTAATTTGCTAAATAGAATCGGTCCTTTAATGGACGTTCTATGCGCCACGAGTCATGCAACCATACAGAATTATGTATTAGATACAAGTTTGTCAAAATATTCTAATAGCTAACTTTGTAATCCACAATCGTTTCACTGGTGTTTGAACAGTCATTGGAGATTTTGCACAAAACTTAAAGAAAATGGTAATCAAAATCAGCGGCGGCAGATATGTAACATCAGTTGTCAAAGCTGAATTATTCAGATTTATCATCCTAATAATCTGACAAGGCGGGCCTTGCACTGTTTTCCTTCCTTCCGTTTCAATGTGTGTGTTCCTGTGTATGGAATATATATATATATATATATATATATATATTTATATATATATATATATATATATATATATATATTAATATAGCTCTTCGTTCGGTGAGTCGGTAGAGCTGTGGACTGGCACTACTCTAGACTGGAGTTCCCGGATGGCTGATGAAGAATTGGCCCTGTCCACACTAGTGGGCACTGCCCAGTGGGCAAACATTATTCCCATAACCCGTTCCACTTTACTGACAGCCCGAGTATGGAGCCAGAACAATGCGATTGTCTGAACACTGGTTTTTAAGCGAGAGAAAATATAAACAGCTGGAAGTGCCAAAATGGTTCCATCTGTGTGGACAGGCCATTAAAGGAATTATTTCTGGTGATAGAAATTCGTTTCTCGCTATAATGTGGTTCATTCCACAATTAGCTGTAGGTTTACAGAACCAGTTGATTAGCCACGTAAAATAAGTCTAGTCCTTCAGGCCAGCCTGAGAAAGAGCTGTTAATCAGCTCAGTGGTTTGGAAAACTAAGGGTATACTTTTAACTGTATATATAAAAAAAAATCTACACGAAATGCATTTTTGAAGGACATCAGTTGCTTAAACTGATTATGAAATCATGTTTTAGATGTTTTCATTCTTGAATTGAAAAGGCTTCAACTGAAAGGCCACTTGGCATATGAAATTCTTAATGTAGGAAATATCCTTCAACAATAAGGCATCTCAGCGTAAAAATGGGTCAGAGAGGTCTCCTGGGAGATTGAATACAAATCTTCCATTTGGCAAAAATACGATAGGTCCATTTTCCTGAGAGAGAGAGAGAGAGAGAGAGAGAGAGAGAGAGAGAGAGAGAGAGAGAGAGAGAGAGAGAGAGAGACTGATCGTCTAACGGTAAAAGGAACTTGTCTTATCTCAGATAAAAAAAAGTTGTGTGAAATACTGAATCATGTCATTGTTTAGAAACTAAAGTGTACACTCCTGCTCGAGCAACTAACAGTAAATTAAGAGACGAAATTAAGAGGTTATTTGAGGAAGATGCAGGCCTTTTGTCAATGGAGTGTGTTTCCTGACCATAGCTGATGCAAGAGTGGGAATGGTTAATGTAAATTAAAGAAAACTCATGTGAATGTGTGTAGAAGTTGCAAAAAGGCCAGTTAAGATATTAAAAACGGGAAAGACGATGCGAGCTTATAATATTACAGGTGAAACACTGTGGTACAGTATTGAAGTTGTGGTTGACTGACTTACTAAAATAGGTAACAAATAAAAAGGTTCCTAGGAGAATCGACCTTTAATGGAGTGTTCGTTTGCGTAGTAGTAGTGATGCATGCAGTAATAAATCAAGGCATTTATTAGATAAAGTACCTGTGGTAAAATATGATTACGTTAACTTGGGCTCATTTCAATCATCCACTTTGTTTGCATAAGGTGACACAAACAGTCAGTCACTAAGCTAAAATACCAGTGATGGATCACAACCATGGTTGAAAAGGGCGTTTATTAGCTACCTCTCCCAGAAAGTCTTGCAAAGAACCGAAATGTTAAAATTCCTTGAACCCTATTTATATATATATATATATATATATATATATATATATATATATATATATATATATATATATATATATATATATATATATATATATATATATATATAATCATTTTGAGCTACAAATATCGCTTAATATAAAATTCAAATGTAGTGTTTTCATGATTGAGCATATAAATCACGGTGTGATACAAAAATTTCCTGATAAGAGCTGCGTGTTCCAAACGTACCAATGAACTAAAATGGGTCAGGAGGTGGGAGATTGAATACAAATCTGCCGAGGCTAAAATACGTACATTTTCCCCCGCTCACGACAGGAAAAACAGTACGGCAGACTCGGCAATGAAATACCTTGTCTTGATGGCGCAGTGGCAATGTCAATACTGGGGTCGTTGTTTAGGTCCTAAAGTTGAGGGTTCGTGTCCCATCGGTAAATTAATCCATTTATCATTTATATAAATTCCCCTTCGGTGACAATTCTTTCGGAGATATTCCGATGTAGCATGAATTTGATATTAAGTGACATTTGTAGCTTCATGATTGTCTATAAATCTCAGTTGATAAAAAACATAATAAGAGCTGAGTTTATAAACGTACCAATGAACTATCATGGCAGAGTTGGGTCATTGACTGAGGCTAAAAAATTTCCCCGCTCACGACGGGAAAAAACGTTCAGCAGACTCAGCAATGACTGTGTTTGATGGCGCAGTGGTAATGTCAACTGAGTCGCTGAATAGGTCCTGTCGAGGGTTCGATGTCCCGGCTGTAAAATCCTTTTATCACTTATATAAATTCAGCCTTCGGTGATAATTCTCCATCGGAGATATTCCAGAAAGTCTTGCGTAAATTTGATATTAAGTGACATTTGTAGCTTCATGATTGTATATAAATCGCGGTGTGATAAAATGTCATATATATATATATATATATATATATATATATATATATATATATATATATATATATATATATATATATATATATATGCATAAAAGGCTGAAGTGAATACGTGTTTTGAAAATGGACATACATTGAAGTAATGTAAAACCATAATTACTGAGACAATCGTCCTCAAAATGATTCTACTAATGACTCCCTTCCGAGATCAATTATATGTGAGGGGAGTGATTGATTGAAGCACTGATTTATAAATTTAATATTCAGGGGTTGCAGAAAGTGAGAAAGTTAATCGGAACCTCCTTTGGTCTCGCCTTTAACTTTTGTTTTCATATCTTTGATTACGTACTTTCAGTGGGGGTTTTCAATTGAATCTTATTGTATTTATATGTTCTATATTTTTTTGAGTTAAATATTAAAGAGCTATGTCTTTGTGATTATTTTTACAAATTGGTAAATATAAAAGATTTAAAATTGGATTTCCCGATATTAGTCTTTCATCTCATCAATCATTGTTCATCACTTCTTCAAACTTTAACTGTTCTTATCATGATAATTACCATCATTCTTTCTCTCTCTCTCTCTCTCTCTCTCTCTGTTATACGATATATGATTAATTCATCCAAAACTTACACCCTAATAATGTTCTGTTATCATCAACTCCCATCAATGATCATAGACACCTGTGCTCCGTAGCATCAATTCAAAGGAACTCTCTCGCTGTGGAGTCTGGGCGCAACATAACGTAGTTATACAGATTCATCAACACAAACCCAAAAGTGAATCACAGAGGAAGGAAGCTAAGGAAAATCAGGGGTTTGATTCTTTTCTAACTGATGCAGATCTAAAACTCAAAATGATTTTTTTAAGTTCAAACAATTATGCGTGGTAGTTACGTTTAACTAATATTGGCTAAATAATACCCAAGTCAATTACCCAAACACCATTACTCTTCTCATTTGAAAGTACAGAGCAGTCAATACCATTGTGACTGATAGACTGGTCAGCATAATTCCTCCAGAGGTCCTGGTGATGAGGAAAAGCAATCGGTCAAGAATCATGCAATGATCAGTCCTCTGTTTCGAACAGTAAAATGATAAGAAAATGTGGAAATGTCAGTCGATCATGGTGCCGGCCATTAAAAAGTTTGGTATAGTTTACAATACTTTTTTTGTTAATTTACAGAATTCATGAATTCTTAAAAGAATATTTTTTTTTCTTGTGCAGTGAATCAGACTTAAATAGTTAATACAAATATTCATTATTTCCTAGTAATTTCAGTGAAGGCTTCTAATTTCAACCTCAGTAACTTTCGCAATTGTGAATACTGAAAATTGTGAATAAATACACAACGTTGCGAAGTCAGAGGAAAGAGCTGTTAAAAAATTAATTCGTAATGAAAGTTATCAAATACATTTATTAGCCTTTTCCTACATACTTTTAAAATTATCTTTTCTTAAATAGATTGTTTAATGCGTATATTTTTGTTATTTGACTTCTTATTGTATTTATTTTTAATTGGTTAAATTACTTATTTATCTTAATTCCAGTCTCTACTGTAAACGTAACATTGTTTCACTTCTGTGAACAAGTTGTATGAATATGATTTTGTGGTGTGTTAACATTCAGTGTGCATGTGTGCTTTTGCACGAGTCATTTTGCAACGAAAGTGAGACTTTACATTTAAAAGTATTTTCGAATTACCCTCACAGTTTCCAGCTGCGTTTTTGCAAGCGTGTGCAGAAAAGTGATTCCCTGCCATTTACGGAGAGAATATAACCTGTTACCTATCGGCACGTGAAGGTGCTCTCTACGATAGCTGGGGAAAATGCTGCAAAAAGTGGCAACTAGAATTTTAAAAATCTGCAAGATCTCTGTTTTGCTCAAGAAGAAATAACGTGCATTTGCAAAAGAAAACAGAGGATAAATTCCCTATTTATCATCAGTTTTCTTTACAATGTATGAAATTTCTCCAGGATGTATTGCTCACGTAAGAGATGATTTTAAATTTTATAGGAACAGAGATATGTCATAAAGATTTCCATCGTTAATCATTTGCTATGAAATATGTTACCATACGCCTTTTTCCTCTTTGGAAGAGTGTAGCTTTCCAGCTTTTCAGGAAGTTTAAGTTTTCTGTAAGACAACTATTGTGCCGGTTTTGTCGGGTCCGTTCGCCCTCAGATCTTAAAAACTACTGAGGCTAGAAGACTGCAAATTAGTACATTGATCATCCACCCTCCAATCATCAAACATACCAAATTGCAACCCCTCTAGCCTCAGTAGTTTTTATTTTATTTAAGGTTAAAGTTAGCAGCGGGTCGTGCGTCTGGCAGCGCTTTCCGGAGGCGTGCGACGCACCCATACTCTACCGTATCTGGGCAGCAACTGTAGCGCTACCGGTCGTAGCTGATAGATTTATACAGCATTATACGTTGTACAGAAAAGTCGATTGAGCAGAAGAAACTTAGCCGCATTTTTTACTTGTTCAGTGATGAATTTGCTAGACCCGTTGCTAGTACCTATTTACAAAAAGATTTACGTTTTGCCGGTATGCTGGGAGAGATCCACAGACCTAGCAAAGTAGTGTGAGCGCCTCTCAGTCACGGCATCAAGTTTTACCGGACAGTCATGTATTTGTAATAGCCACAGTGACCTCGTAACTTGGCACAAGAGTATCCCCTAAAAAAGTAAGGAAATTGATTAACTTAGAGATCATTGTGACTTTTAATGATGCTCAGTTGTAATGCCGCCTTAATTTTTAGACATACGGAGTTATTGCACTTTCTTGTTTCATAGCAACTGCTGTTCTTTCTTCAAATTCGAAGCAAAATTTAGAAAAAATCGAGAGGAGAAAAGAGAGATCTGACGTGAAACGAGCCAATTTTCACTGAAAGAATTCCTTGATTTCATGACTTATTTGTGACTCCATCCTATTTGAAAGAGCTTTGGGTTTTGCAGCGTCAGTGTATTTCTGGAGAAGAGAAGCGCTTTCTGTCTGTAAAAGGTGTCAAGTATAGTCTGAATTATCTTGAAAAGCAAAATATGTTCTAATAGGATATTGGAATACGATAGAGCAAGCACACACGAAGAATAACCTTTTTTGGCTCTGGTTAAGAACTGAAAGTTTAAAATTACTTTAGTTTAAACCTGCCTGTAAGTGTGCTTGTCAATAGAAGGAACTATCATAAATAAGTGCATTCTAGAGCATTCTGCACACAATAATGTAAGGTATTAGTTATTTGACATATATTTAATATCTATATGTATATATATACATATATATATGTATATGTATGTGTATATATATATATGTATATATATATATATATATATATATATATATATATATATATATATATATATATATATATATATATATATATATATATATATATATATATATATATATATATATATGTATATATATATATATATATATATATATATATATATATATATATATATATATATATATATATATATATATATATATATATATATATAATATATATATATATATATATATATATATATATATATATATATATATATATATATATATATATATATATATATATATATATATATATATATATATAAACCATTCTACAAGTGTGATATGTGTCTGTGAAATTTTTGTTTTGCTTCCAGATTTGTCATTTGATGATATGATTTTAAAATGTCTTTTTCTTACAGATAAATTGTATATCATGTGATTCTGAAATATGTTTAGATATGTCTTTTTTCCATTTGTTTAATATATTGTGCAGCATATTAAAACGAGTATAGAGTGTTAATGCTGTAGCAAGAGGGAGATATTTTTGAACCATTATCACTTAGCCACATCCTGTATTGACACAGTTGTTTGGGGTGAAAGAAGAAAGGCAAGGGCCTCTTTGGTTATCGTTGACGAGTTGACAGTTATTGGCCAAAAACTTGTTACACATTTGTTCTGTGTGCCTATTCTGAAGTTATTATCTTTATCTATGTCTATTATATTTTCCATAAACTTGAGTGAAAGGATGGGGAAATGAGAGAGTGACGTTGACATGCTGACAGCCAACTCAGGATTTGGTTGCAAAACACTTCTCTCTGTTTGTCCAGGTGTTTTGAGTGAACGGACGATGTCAATCATAAGATAAGAGCTCTGGCATATTTCCTTCTGAGCCTTAGAATTCTCTGTGTATATTCTTTGGGTATTCTGTAGAAGAGGAATAAGGTGCTCTGTGAATTCCCTATGTGTATTCTTTAAGTATTCTGGGATGGCTTGAAGATAAAAGAGGAGTACTGAATCAGAAACAGTTAGTTAGCCAAAGGGGTTGCTGACATAAGGTTATCTCTCTCTCAATTACCATTCATGTATAAGGGTGTTATACTGGTTACTCTCTTATTTGTACAAGTTTTGTTTAAATTCACCCACGAAGTGTATACATTTTGTAAGAATGATATTGGTATTTTACAAGCATTGTAGAAAGTGTATAATGGTGTACCACTTGTAAAAGGTAATGTGATGTTTACTGGTTTTATATTATGTTAAGGGTTAAAGTGATGTTCTAGGTAAAAGAGAATTATTATTTTGATAAGAGGTGGATAATATCTCTTTTAGTGAGTTCTAATGTGTCTTGCTGCTAACTGTACTTTACTAAGTACATATAATTGTGACTTGGCAGTGTTGTCTTTGAGAAAGTCTTAGGAAGACATGAGTTTAACCTTTTTTAAAAGTGAAGGTAATCTTTTGAAAGATTGATATAATCTTTAAACATATTTTTGTCTTAGTGAAATGGCTGTTGGTGTATTTCCATTTTTGCATATTTCATTCTTATATGTCTGTGTTATCATATTACTCTAATTTTATAATTAGTGTTTTCCAAAGTTTTGTGTTGGTGATTGCTTAGCAATTTTGTCAGTGCATACTTATTATAGAGATTTCAGAGAATAATTGTATGGAATGCAGTCAGTAATATTTTGGTGGACACTTGTGTTGGGTTTAATTAATCAGGTATATGGTTAAAACTTGAGTGAAAGTTAGTGGTTTGAATCTTACTTAACCAAATTGCTTTCTTGATAAATTAAAGTTTTGTGAATTAATCTTGATTAAGAAATACTTAAATCTTACACTGTTGTCAGATAACAGTAAATCTTTTCGAGATTGTGAACTCTGCATATAACTTTTGAACTTAGAAATAAATTTGTCTGTTTAAAGTACATGAAGGAGGTACGCTGTAATTAGTCTGTTAGTGGCGTGGATGTTCCCCGAGGAAGGAGCTTTCAGAGGCCTAGACTTTGTCGCCATATGTTTCCGTTAAGGGCTCTCTGAAGGTAAAGCGACCGTAGTAAGTCCATTAATGGCGAAGCCAAAACCGCTGTGTTTACCACCTCTCCTTGGGTCACCAGTTGCCCTCTCCTTGGGTCACCAGTTGTTAGGTCAAAGAGACAGAACTTGGTACTGACTATAATTTATTTACCTGGGTACAGGTGTACATAGCAGCATGCGGACAGGAACGAAGTGCCCGACCTTCAATTGCTGTGACCTGTACGCTGAGTGAGAGCAATTTGTGGTTGTTAACGGTCAAACAAATAACAATAATAAGAGACATAATGTACATACAGAGAGAGAGAGAGAGAGAGAGAGAGAGAGAGAGAGAGAGAGAGAGAGAGAGAGAGAGAGAGAGAGAGAGAGAGAGAATTAAGGGAAGTAAGAAATTGAACCAAAACTGAAATAGTTCAATATTGCATCAAACGAATGAGAGAGAGAGAGAGAGAGAGAGAGAGAGAGAGAGAGAGAGAGAGAGAGAGAGAGAGAGAGAGAGATTAAAGGAAATAATGAAATTCATCTGATAAAAATTGAAATAGTTCCTGATTGCACCAAAAGAGAGAGAGAGGGAGAGGTAGAGGTGGGTTGATGTATGTAATAATTACAAATACCTGAGTTCACTAGTGATTTGTAGGTGGGAACCAGTATCGACTTTTACTTCCCTTGATGGTTGTGTGGTTTATGGCTCATCACTGTAGTCCTGAGTTGTTGTCCTTCCGTGGTTCGAGCCCACAAGACGACGAACTTATTATCAACTAAAAAATTCCCCCTCGGGTAACATATGAAAATATATTATTTCTGAGGGAGAACGAATTGAATATTAAAGGATATTTGTACCTTAATGCTTATATATGTATATGTATATGTATATGTATATGTATATGTATATATATATATATATATATATATATATATATATATATATATATATATATATATATATATATATATATATATATATATATATATATATTCATTAAGAGAATATCCATGGCAAAAGATGCATTTGGTAAGATCAAGAAACTAGTCACCAACTCAAAAATATCTATGAATCTAAGGAGGATGTTTGTGAAATGTTTTATTTGGTCTGTATTGTTGTATGGCTGTGAAACTTGGACCTTGAGGAAGGCATACGAGGAGAGGTTACAGGCTGCAAAAATGTGGTTTTGGAGAAGGATGCTGAAAATATCATGGACAGAAAGGAAAACTAATGAGGAGGTATTAGAGAGAGTAGGCGTTGAGAGAGAATTTTTGGCTTCAGTGAGAGGTAGACAAATGCGGTTTGTGGGTCACATAGTGAAAAGACAAGAACTAGAACATCTTTCTCTCACTGGTAAAATCAATGGAAGGAGGCTGAGAGGAAGACCTAGACAAAAATATATGGATGGATTGCTGAGAATGACTGGAGGAAGAATGTCTGCAGCTCAGTTGCTGCAGAGAGCTGGAAATAGAGAGGAGTGGCGAGCCATGATTGCCGATGTCTTTGGGGATATGGCACCTGGATCATGATGATGATGTATATATATATATATATATATATATATATATATATATATATATATATATATATATATATATATATATATATATATATATATATATATATATATATATATATATATATATATATATATATATATATATATATATATATATATATATATATATATATATATATATATATATATATATATATATATATGTATATATATATATATATATATATATATATATATATATATATATATATATATATATATATATATATATATATATATATATATATATATATGTATATATATATATATATATATATATATATATATATATATATATATATATATATATATATATATATATATATATATATATATATATATATATATATATATATATATATATATATATATATATATATATATATATATATATATATATATATATATATATATATATATATATATATATATATATACATATATATACATATATACATATATATACATATATATATATATATATATATATATATATATATATATATATATATATATATATATATATATATATATATATATATATATATATATATATATATACATATATATAATATATATATATATATATATATATATATATATATATAATATATATATCAGGATATATATATATAATGTATATCAAAGGAACATCCAGGAAAAGGCATTATATCATATCATGCTTTATTATTGCTGACAACAGCACATAGCAATACCACATGGCATCACCAAGGCTAAACTGAGCTAAAGAGAAGAGTGTCTTTTTAGGTCAGTTTAGCCTTGATTACGTGATGTGACATTGCTAAATAATAAACTGTGATATGATATACTGTACGTATGCCTTTTCCTAGATGCCCCCTTGACTGCAGCTAAGAAGGCTACGGCCATATGACCTTTTTACACATGTACACACACACACACAGACACACACGTGTATATATATATATATATATATATATATATATATATATATATATATATATATATATATATATATATATATGTATGTATGTATGTATGTATATATGTGTGTATGTATGAATGAATGAGAATGAATATGAGCGTATATATAAGGTAAAATGCCATAGCTTTACTAATTACACTTTGTATGCATAGATACGAGGCTCTTAACGATTTTAGTCAATGGTTTATATAACAGATTTAATGAGAGACGCCAATAGCTAAGTAATTTTTAGGTCTGGTCAGTATTTGTAGAGTCTAGATTCCGAGTCCATTTCTAGAAACATGTACAAGAGACAAATTCTTTTCCTCTGGAATCTTATTTGGCCTGAACTGAAGACTTCAACACTTTTCTCAAAACATATGTGGAAATTTGTCTTATTCTCCCTTTTTTTAAATTCCAGTTTCCGTTAGAATCATCTGGAAGTAAAATATGCTTTGAAGAAGTAGAAGAAAAGGTAACATGTTTCCAGTATTAACAAAACGTTTGTGCACAATTGTTGGCTATGAATCTTTTTGGATTAGTGTTATTGTTTATAAAGGGAATTCAAAACTTTGGACATGATATTGTTAAGAGTGTTTTTGGAGGAATAACTAGCCATCTACATGGAAAGGCCAATACGATTAAGTCTGACCTTAGGAACTGGGACAACTAGGTTGAAATTGATGACACCATTCCGAAGGAAGAATTTCATATCCAAAAGAATGAGGATTTAGAGGAGGAGTTAAGGAAAAAGTGGTCCTGTGTTGAAGAGCTTCGAAAAGCTCTTGTTGATGCTCAGGAAATGAAAAGGAAAATTTGAAAACAAAAAATAAGGACCTTTCCTCGAATAACGAATGCCTAAAGAAGAAAAATGAGGAATGGGAGGATGCCATGATTAAAGCAGCCCATTCACGATCAGTAATTACTGAAGGAATTCCTTCAGTGTCAGAACTAGGACGTCCACTAACGGTCAGTGCGTTCATCAGTGTAGGATAGACTGCCGTGGTGATTAGACAATCGAAATGGCTTCCTCTATTTTTTGATAATGAGTTATTGTTGATGGGATTAGGGCTTGTTGCGGCGCATTCTACTTTAAAGAAACGAAGAAAGACTAAATCAAAATGGTGTAAGGATTGGCTACAGGGAAGGGATTTAAAATCACACATATTTTTGATGGAAGAACTGAGATTTGAACCACAAGACTGGCTTAATTATTTAAGAATGGACGAGGAAACCTATGATCAGTTGCTTTCCTGTGTTACTCCTTATATTAAAAAGCAGGATACTAATATTACTCCTGTAGATGTTGATTTTTTTCTTCACTAAGTCTGTGGTTGCATCAGGATACTTTTCTTTAAGTTTTTCTGCTAATTTTCCATACGCTTCGTTTTTATTATATTTATTCAGATAATGTTTTGACTTAATTTGCCAAAGGCATGGCTGTTCTTTGTATAACTGAATAAATTCGCCCCAAAATTCTCTATCTTCCGGCATTTTAACTACTTAAACCTCACTCAAATCTCTGCACCAGCATTCCTCACACTCTGGCCATGCGGTTCACACTGATAACTTAACTGACTGGTAGCCATTCACGGTCAATGTTCCCTTCAGTGCGCGTTAGCCCCGCCTCCAAAATCAAGCAGAGTTTGATTCTCATCAGTGTAACTGACAGTTGTACTGACAGGCCTCAAACAACCCCATTCACGATCATTTTTGCCAAGTTTGAAGGAATTCCTTCAGTAATTACTGATCATGAATGGCTTGCTTAAGAAAGAAAAGGATATCAAACAACTGAAGGACTTCCTTGCTTGCCAAGAAACAGACCTTGAAAAGAACAAAGGAAATATACTCGAACTGGAAGATGGAAAAAATGTGAATGAGGTCTACATTGCCTATCTCAAGGAAAAGGTGAAGGCCCATGAAGCAGAGAGAAAGAAGATGAGGAAAGAGCTGGAAGGACGCCCGTGAGTCTCACGCCAAGAACTTCATGTTCCTCGAGCAAGAAATGGCGCTCTTGACATACATCCATGGAAAAGAGGTCCAGAAGCCGGACGATCGAAATCAGTCGCTCCAACGGGACTTGGCTGAGAAGGAAATGCAAATTGTCTCGTTGAAGGAAAAACTCAACGACGAAAGAGGGAAAATTGGGTTCGTTCGAGAAGAGGCCCAAGAGATGAAGAACTGCTCTGCCAAATTGGTAAGTGGAAGGAAAAAGCGGAGGAAGTCCAGGCAAAGAAGAAACAAACCAGAAGGAACAAACCCCCCCCCTCCCAAAGTTAAGCAGGACTGTGGAGGATTCTGACTAGCCTCCTGTTGACTCTGCTGCATGTCGCTACCCGCTTCCCCAGCCTGGCAAGATACCTGCCTTCTTCCTAGGAAGCAGCCTCTGGGTCGGACCCTGCCCTTCAAGGCTGCCCTCAAGAGAATGCCGAGCCTTGGGGGCTTTTGTGCCTTATCCCTAAAGTTCTTGGGGGCCCTCTCCAGGCCTGCTTCCCAGCCTGGCAGTATACCTGCCTTCCTCCAAGGAAGCAGCCTCTGGGTTGGACCCTGCCCTTCAAGGCTGCCCGCAAGAGAATGCCGAGCCTTGGGGGCTTTTGGGCCTCATCCTTGAAGTTCTTGGGGCCCTCTCCAGTCCTGCTTCCCCAGCCTGGCAGGATGCCTGCCTTCCTTTAAGGAAGCAGCATCTGGGTCGGACCCTTCCCTTCAAGGCTGCCCTCAAGAGACCGACAAGCCCTGGGGGCCTTTGGGCCTCATCCTTCAAGTTCTTGGGCCCTCTCCAGGCCCGCTTCCCCAGCCTGGCAGGATACCTGCCTTCCTCCGTGGAAGCAGCCTCTGGGTCGGACCCTTCCCTTCAAGGCTGCCCTCAAGAGACTGGCGAGCCCTGGGGGCCTTTGGGCCTCATCCTTGAAGCTCTTGGGCCCTCTCCAGGCCCGCTTCCCCAGCCTGGCAGGATGCCTGCCTTCCTCCGTGGAAGCAGCCTCTGGGTTGGACCCTTCCCTTCAAGGCTGCCCTCAAAAGACTGGCGAGCCTTGGGGGTTTTTGTGCCTCATCCATGAAGTTCTTGGGCCCTCTCCAGACCCGCTTCCCCAGCCTGGCAGGATACCTGCCTTCCTCCGAGGAAGCAGCCTCTGGGTTGGACCCTGCCCTTCAAGGCTGCCCTCAAGAGAATGCCGAGCCTTGGGGGCTTTTGTGCCTTATCCCTAAAGTTCTTGGGGGCCCTCTCCAGGCCTGCTTCCCAGCCTGGCAGTATACCTGCCTTCCTCCAAGGAAGCAGCCTCTGGGTCGGACCCTACCCTTCAAGGCTGCCCGCAAGAGAATGCCAAGCCTTGGGGGCTTTTGGGCCTCATCCTTGAAGTTCTTGGGGCCCTCTCCAGTCCTGCTTCCCCAGCCTGGCAGGATGCCTGCCTTCCTCCAAGGAAGCAGCATCTGGGTCGGACCCTTCCCTTCAAGGCTGCCCGCAAGAGACCGACGAGCCCTGGGGGCCTTTGGGCCTCATCCTTGAAGTTCTTGGGCCCTCTCCAGGCCTGCTTCCCCAGCCTGGCAGGATACCTGCCTTCCTCCGTGGAAGCAGCCTCTGGGTCGGACCCTTCCCTTCAAGGCTGCCCTCAAGAGACTGGCGAGCCTTGGGGGCTTTTGTGCCTCATCCTTGAAGTTCTTGGGCCCTCTCCAGGCCCGCTTCCCCAGCCTGGCAGGATACCTGCCTTCCTCCAAGGAAGCAGCCTATGGGTTGGACCCTTCCCTTCAAAACTGCCCTCAAAAGACTGGCAAGCCTTGGGGGCTTTTAGGGCCCATCCTTGAGGGGCTTGGGCTGTCTCCAGGCCTGCTTCCCCAGCCTGGCAGGATACCTGCCTTCTTCCAAGGAAGCAGCCTCTGGGTCAGACCCTTCCTTCACCCTACTCTTTGGTTTTTCTCACTCATGTTTTCAAATATGACACTTGCTCTCTCTGAAGGCTCCCAGACAATTTGAAGCATCTCGGAGATTGTTCCTGGAGACTTTGGAGTTCGGAGAATTTTCTCTTGTTCTTCTGGCCGGAGACTGAAGATTTCCAAAGGTCTTCAGGTTTTAGATAATTTTAACATTCAGGTAACTATTATTTAGAGTTCTTTTTGTGAAACATAAGTTTTCTTTATTTAACGAAGAATATATATATATATATATATTTATGGCTGCTCAATTTTAAAGTTCTTTCATAGCTAATGCTTTAAGATGTGATGAAAGAATTTTTGGAGATGGTACTGAAGATTTCTTTGTATTCAAAATGTTTGATTCTCAGCTATCTGCGTGAGAACCTCAGCAATATTGGCAGTCAGGTGATCTTTAGATTATGTATATTCATGAGTACGTACGTTAATTTGACCTAGATTATGCCAAAATCTGCCCTAAAAGTGAGTTTGATCGTTCATTAACGTGATAAAGCTGCAGTTGTCTAGACGTAGCTTTGGAGAGGATCCAGGCTTTGAAACGGCAGATAAGGTAGAGTTTGAAATCTCTGTTTTATGGGAGGAAATTGAACTTGTGATTTTTACCATGATTTTCTAATCATTATGAACTTTTGAACTGGTGTGGGAGATTTAATATGAATATTCATATCTTTTATATTATTATTTTGTCATGTTATTGCCATATCTTGGCTATGCATTTTATTTCCATTATTGTATTTTGCATTTCATATATTTTGGAGTTTTCTATCATGTTTAATTCTTTCGATAGATGTCTGTGGACTGGTTCTGATGTGGTAGACTGTTTTTTGACATGACTTTAGTTATTGATTTGGGGATATGTGTGAGTTTGGATATTTTCATATTAGCCATAATGAGACTTCTTTAATCAGAAGTGTTTTGCAGTTCAGAGTTTAGTTATCTGACTCGATAATTCATTTATTATGCATTTTAATCTTTGCTTTGTTTTATTCATTTCTTGTTGGGTTATTTGAATAATAAACCTATTTTTGTAGAAACTATTGCGTTTCTTTAAATAGTCCATTTAATTGCTTTGAGAGAATGAGTGTGGTCGGGTGGGTGAGCTAAAACGATGAGAGAGAGAGAGAGGTTCGGGAGAGAGAGAGAGAGAGAGAGGGAAAATGTGTATATCATAACCTTCATATTTTTCCTGAAGAAAGATATATCATATAAAATAGTGTTAATTCTGTTTCTTGTAACACACACACACATATATATATATATATATATATATATATATATATATATATATATATATACATATATATATATATATATATATATATATATATATATATATATATATATATACACACACACACATATATATATATACATATATATACACACACATATTTATATATATATATATATATATATATATATATATATATATATATATATATATATATATATATATATATATATATATATATATATATATATATATATATATATATATATATATATATATATATATACATATATATATATATATATATATATATATATATATATATACATACATATATATATATATATATATATATATATATATATATATATATATATATATATATATATATATATATATATATATATATATATATATATATATATACATATATATATGTATACATATATATATATATATATATATATATATATATATATATATATATATATATATATATATACATATATATGTATATATATATATATATATATATATATATATATATATATATATATATATGTATATATATATATATATATATATATATATATATATATATATATATATATATATATATGTATATATATATATACATATATATACATATATATATATATATATATATATATATATATATATATATATATATATATATATATATATATATATATATATATATATATATATATATATATATATATATATATATATACATATATATATATATATATATATATATATATATACATATATATATATATATATATATATATATATATATATATATATATATATATATATATATATATATATATATATATATATACATATATATATATATATATATATATATATATATATATATATATATATATATATATATATATATATATATATATATATATATATATATATATATATATATATATATATATATATATATATATATATATATATATATATATATATATATATATATATATATGTATATATATATATATATATATATAAATATATATATATATATATATATATATACATATATATATATATATATATATATATGTATATATATTATGTATATATGTATATATATATATTATATATATATATATATATATATATATATATATATATATATATATATATATATATATATATACAGTATACATAGTCTGTGTGTGTGTAAATCTGGTGAATGTACTCGCGTGAGTTTTTTTACAATCACACACATATTAACAATAAGCTGCAAGTATCGCCTTGCCCAAATATCAAATTCATTATACCTAAGAAATAAGGTATAACAAGAGGGAATTACATACATATAAGTGCATTGGTCCCAGCCAGGATTTGGCCCTAAGCTTCCGGTTTGATATAGACGAAATCGGATTTATTCATTCGGCTGTCAAGAGAAATAACTATGTAGTAAGTCCCTGTTTCTTCTGTGTTAAGCCCAAAAGGCATAGGTTCGAATCCTGGCGAGGTATGTGTCATAAATAATTCACTTTGGGAGTAAGTTATTCCCACGGTGTAGTTAAGTATATCTTAGTTTAACCAGACCACTGAGCTGATTAACAGCTCTCCTATGGCTGGCCTGAAGGATTAGATTTATTTTATGTGGCTAAGAACTAACTGGTTACCTAGCAACGGGACCTACAGCTTATTGTGGAATCCGAACCACATTGTGACGAGAAATGAACTTCTATCACCAGAAATAAATTCCTCTAATTCTTCATTGGCCGGTCGGAGAGTCGAACGCTGAGCCAACAGCGTGCTAGCCGAGAGCTCTACCCATCCTCCAATGAAGAACTATCCCACGGTGTAGTGAATATTGTCTGGCTTTTAGGCTGCTTCCTGCTTGCAGTTAATTATGGCGAATATAATTAGGTAAACATTTTAAAATGCTGTCACCGGTGATTTGTAAATTACACTATTTTGGGTTTGGGTATGTTGAAATGGATTTACCTGGTTCAATATTCGTCTGACATTCTGACAGAGTAACTGTAGCAGGGTAGAATTGTAATCATAAGAGAGAAAGTCAGACAAAGAGACGGGTATAGAGTAAAAGAGAGAAACAGATAAACGGGTATAAAATGACTAATAATTCAGATCGACGTCACATTTTTATACATCTGCTTCTGCCAACTTCTAGAAACTGTCACCTCCTTTAAAATGTGCGACATTTTTTTAAAATATTACTCTAATAGATGATTTAATTATATTTTAACTGTACTTCTATTCTCGCGAGGAAATTTTACGTCCCTACATATACAACCATAAGTTTCTGCTTCTCAGAAGATTGCGCACAAACATCCAATGGGCGGTAATGGAATGTTTACGTCCCATGAGGACTACCTTTTCCTGAAACGAGGAATTATTAGAGTCTGGGGGTACAAAGAATCGTCATGCCTTTGTTGTGAGGCGAAGAAGGAGAAGATAATATTGTGCAAGGAACGATTAGTCCGTTTACATAAATGCCCATTGTGCCTCAGCTGAACACATCATTTAATTAGGTACCCGGTATTTAGTTTGTTTTTGTGCATGTGTGCATATAGGGTGGAGAGCAGCATGTAAGCGACATGAAACGACACCAGATATAGGCTATATATATATATATATATATATATATATATATATATATATATATATATATATATATATATATATATATATATATATATATATATATATATATATATACATACATATATATAAAATTGTGTTTTTTTTGCTATAACTAATAGTTTCCCGAGAAATTTTAAATACCCGTGAAACCACTACTAATTCAACAAAACCCATACATTTTGAATACTGTGAATATAGAGAGTTGTTAAGCGACTTGAGTATTTCTATGAATTATACAGATATGGAATAATGACTTCGGTTGGATTGAAGGCTGTGGAATCTGGTGATGGAAGGGTCAATGTGCCATAGTTTAGTCCTTGGTAGCTCTTCACTTGCTTTGAGTCTTAGGCCGGGTATTCACGCTCAGGTTTACCTGTCAGTTCACCCACAGCCATTTGATGGATGAGTATTCACACATAAGGAGTAGAACTGTCAGTCGGACCGTCAACTCTAGGACATCGCCCTCAGTGTTCGCCTAACCTTCGTCATGGCAACACTATATGGCTGCGATGGAAACTCCGCTGGCTGTTATGGAGGTGGACCTACATAGACTAGCTGCCGCGGCAATTCACTTAAAAATAGTTAAGAAGCAAAAAGGCGTAGCAGAGTATGCGTCTAAATATTGCCTATTAAAGAGAGATGTCTATTTTCATATAATATTAATGAATATAAGGTTAAATTAGACCTGGGGTTGGTTCAGTTATTTATGAAATGGAACGTGAAGCCTACTTTCACTAGTAATACCTTTCATAAAAATGCAGAACACTAGGCCTAGGCCTATACCAAATTGTCTGTGTCACATGAAAATTTTTTTTTATTATTATTATTATATGATTTGGACTCACAACGGTCTACAAATAGTGCCACAGGGTCTAACAATGAAATGAATTAGGCCTGTACATAGTTTATTCATATTCTGGTCAGAGCGGCTGAAATCCTTCCCAGGCAAAGTTCGGTGGTGAACTGTCATAATATCATTGCTTACCCGTCCACACGTGAGATCACCTGTCAGTCAATCGAAAGAACTATAGGTAATTCCATCAGTTCATCAGTTCTGGTGAATGAACTGACTCCGCCTACAAACTGTCGTCCACACGTAAGTTTTAACGCCAGTTTCGATGAACTGACAGGTAAACCTGAGCATGAATACCCGGCCTTAGTGGACGTATCCACCGGAACACTTACTTGAGAATGGTTCTCAAAATTAATGCGTCTGTGGAATTCGTTTTCTAGTGTCCTCCTGACAGATTCATATCCCCAGTTTTAATGATAATTTCAAAATCTTCCTTTTGTTCAGGTAGTTACTTGTGAAAAACAAATCAGTTTCACTCCAGTTTATGGTGTCCCTTCTGTTTGCGAAAATCCCCGAGTTGTCTGAACTATATCTTATTGATCGCTAGCGTTCAGTTAATCTTTCCAAGGTGGATCTGCCGGTCTCCCTACGTGATTTTCCTTAGAGTTATCACCATGGAAATTATAAATATAGGCATCAGGTTTTTTTCTTTTATTTAGCTCAAATATAATGAAACAAACTACCGATATCTTCAGGAGAGTGAAAAGTAAACGGATTTTAGATTTGAAGTGTTCACGAACTTTTTCGTGGTTTTCAGCAAAAGGAGCTTTACTTTATCGTTAAAATCTATCTTTTTATTTGTGGAGCCTTCAATATATATATATATATATATATATATATATATATATATATATATATATATATATATATATATATATATATATATATATATATTCTTCTTCTCCTTCTTCTTTTTTTCTTCTTCTTCTTTTTCTTTCTTTTTTGATAGCATTCTCTATAATTAAAGTTAGGCAGAGTACCTGGGCCTGATGTTGAAGAATTCTTTTTCCAGATGCCTATGCATGAGGTTTCAATGAAGATCATGTTTAGCTGCAGCCTCTTGCGTAAAAGGCTACTGATATGTACCCTTGGGTATCTGGAAAAAGGCGAGCAAGTTTCCTTGAAGGAATCCAGAAAACCTTTGTGTACTAAGACTTTCGGCAAATAGATTCCGTCCTTCCGGGAATATTTGCTAATCTTCTGTGCAATCATTACGCTATTTGCTCTAATTGTTTGCCAGACTCTAAAAGGATACTTCAAAATTATTTTACCACCTAAAGGCCTTTGGTCTGTTTTTGTAGTTGCTGTTGTATAAATACAGAGATAATTGCTTTGTAAATCATTTTGTAAATTATTGATAACATAACATTGATTTTTTTTTTAATGTCTGTTCCAACTGAGCTAACGACCATAACTGTTGAAACAGCGTGTTTGCTTTAAAGCGCATTAGCCTTTGACTTCTGTTTGCCGTAATATATGTGAAATGAATTTTCGCTTTGTGACAACAATGACAAACAAAGTAGGCGACAAAATGTAAATATAGTTTGCCTGTCTGATAAATAATCGAATATATTGAGTATTTTCTGAAATACAGCAGGGAACAAATTATCACAAATCTTCCTATAAAAAATGTATTTTTTCATTTATTTATTTTGTTCGCAGTTTCTCGTGTCCGTGAAATAGGTAAACATCATATTTAGTGAATAAATCCTTTCATAAAAATAAATAAAATAGCGGAGGGGGGGTTAGTTCTATGAAGTTTTATTTAGATCGCTTGACATCAGCTTCATTTCCTCTTACGAGAATCTCATGACAGACTGAGAACCTCCCAAGCACTAGTTTTCTGATGCTTCTAGACAAGCATGCGGTTGGTGAATATTAAAGGACCAGGAAATATGGCAGCAAGTCCGCAACTTAGAGATTGATTAACTTACACTCTTACCATGTATGGGGAGCGTCTACTGCTAACAAGGAGATTCTGAAATAGAACTGACTCCAGTTTTTAGTTTTCTGTAAAAGAAAACTATTGGGATGGCTTTGTCTGTAGAGATGGCTATTTGTCTGTCCGTCCGCACTTTTTCTGTCCGCCCTCAAATCTTAAAAACTACAGAGGCTAGAGGGCCACAATTAGTATGTTGATAATCCACCGTCCAATCATCAAACATACCAAATTGCAGCCCTCTAGCCTCAGTAGTTTTTTTTTTTATTTAAGGTTAAAGTTAGCCATGATCGTGCAGCTGGCAACACAACAACACAGGCCACTATGGCCAGCTGAGAGTTTCATGCAACATTATACGCTGTACAGAAAACTCGATTGCACCGAAGGAACTTGGGCTCATTTTTTACTTTGTTTTTTCTTCTTTGTGATGCTTGGAGAAAAGCAGATTCCTGGAGTCTGCAATAAAGAATGAGTGCAGAATATTAGCTGTTCATAATCACAATTAAGAAATCACAGACGTTAGTGCTCTGTTCACATAATCAAAATCGTATCTCAGTGCTAAATGGAAAATTAAAACTTTGCTGTTATAACGAGAATTACCTTAAATGATTTCACTTAGTATTTCTAATTATTTTAAAGTAATTTTGCAGTGGAAGGAGCGCAGTAAGTGTAACCAAAATCACGACATAATTAATAGTGTCGATCTAATCACCTTTTTACACACTAAGAAACCTATGAAATAAATAAGTAATAAATAAAATCATTAAGCAACGATGCCTTCGTACTACAATCATTTAATGTCCGTCCAGCAATGCCCTGAGTTTGTTCAGCTTTGCAGGAAGTTAGACTTTGAAGTTCGGGGAGGTTGTAGTAGAATGGAATAATCTGCATTACAATGGGGGACTGGGTTGCTGTCCGCCTCGCACGGAGGGTCTTTTTCCTTTGAAAATTGTACAAATAGCCAAAGACTCTCTGAAGCAACTGCACACCGTATCCACACACAGGGACTAGGTAGTAAGATTGCATTGATGCCAGATACACGGTTATTTAGATCAGTTTTTGGTGTTTATTTTTCTTACAGCTTTAAGATGTTGAAAATGCGCTTCGTCACGAGACACTGAAGAAACCTTGTCACGTAACGAACAAATATCTGATTTCTTAGTATTCTTTTGATATCACCCGAGACTTTAAAGTCTTTATTATATGTACACATAACCATACATTACAATAAACCGTTGGTTTTCTGGTTTATCACCGTAGAGAACCTTTAGGCGAAAGATAATATAGAGATTTATGAAGTTGACAGTAATAACTCGACTAATTGTCTTTTAAAATTAAGAATTAATCGGAGTTAGATATAATTAACTTGGAAATCGTTTATCTATATTATTTCTCTATAAATATAAAATAGGCGAAGAAGTATATAATTACACATGCAGAAGGGATCGTAACTATCCTAATGAAATGTTCAAGCGATGCCTTATTCTAATTTCAACAAGAAAACAGCAGTAATATTTTCACGAAATTCGCCAGTGGCCACTGTAATTTGGTCTTTTAATGGCATTTTCTGTCACTCGTTCGCAAAGGAGCAACCGTCTGCAATGGAGGTGATTGCAGTGCCTATCTAAACATGTGACCCCATAAAGTTGAAGTTATCGATCCGTGAGTGTATCCACTTTTATAGCACGGCAGTTCCCTGGGATATGTTGTATATATATATTCCCTGACACACATGCATGCACCATTTGCTTTCAGTTAAAAGTAAAGCCTTTTACTGTGAAAGCTTTGCAAAAAGAATGTCGTCCCCTTTGACAATTTAACTGTTACTATATTTCCTCAACTTGTTGTTCTTTCCTCTTTTCTTTTGCAAATAAGGCAAACCTTGTTAAATTGATGATCAGGAGTCAATGCTTTATTTGTCATACTCTCAATGGTTTAAAACAATTGTTAACATAACATCAGAGTTTATATAACAGGAGACCTTAATTAATATATGGTACGGCGTTCAGTCATAAGCAGATAATTAGAATCGAGACGTATTATTTGCAGTTAATCTTAATTTTGTGGTTTTCATTGAAGTATTAAACACTCCAACCCTTTGTAGTCTGTCTATACATTTTTTCACGCAATGTATTCAACGGAATGGAAAAATGGATAATGAAGGAAAAAGAAAATGGTTTGTGAGATTAACGATGACATGCACATCTCACAATGTGCCCTCACCACTGGGATGATGAGTTGACCATTTCAAATGTTAAATACTCAAGAGAACTATGATGTACTTCACTTACACACTAAGGCAGAGATATAAACCATCAAACTCTCAAAGCAGGGCATGTGAGGAATTCGAAGGATGAAATATGATTGTTCCCCTTGGCATGTAAACGACTCTTTGAAACCCATTTCCGAGTAGATTGAAATAACAGTATGGTGGTGAATGTCGGTAGATAGCATTATTTGGTCATCACAACAAGCAAACAATATATACTCATACGTATAATCAATTTAAGTTACGCAATTTCTTTTATTCGAAGTACATGGCAAGCCATGCAGAAAGATATAAGTTTCTGTAGAGTGATATTCACTAAACCCTCTTGTATAGGATAGAGTGGACACAATTTCCAATATTTTACTTTTTGGCAGTTAGCATTCCTTGCTTGGTTTCCTGGCAGCTTCATTCTCTCTTCTGACAGACTATGGAATTCTTCCACTATTTCCGCTTCTACGTACTCTTTTATGCTTTATCTGTTTTCTATTGTATTTTTTATAACAATGTAAATTAGGTTTGGTTTGGCTTCAAAAAGGTTTACACAGTGGACTACACTATCAGAAATATTCAGCAGTTATCACAATTAATATTCGATGTAGTCAGAGCTTACGACGGAAAATTTCAAAATAGAAGCTTAAACGGATCAAATATTCCAACGCTTTTCAAAAAGAAAATGTAATACAAAAGTTAGCCACCAAATTTTATTAATTTAGAGGACTGGGATTCCTGGCTTATGAGTTTTGATTGATCTTTCAATAAACCTAAAAGTGATATTCAGTTGTAATTTTCATAAGTTTAATCTTCTCATAACCAAATCTATGAAATAATCTTATGTATGTAAAACTTCAGATTTAACTGTTTAGTATTGCAGTCATTTTCTGATCGATTTCGATTATGACAGTCTATAGTTCTCATTGCTCTGTTCGGTTGGATCAACGATTCCTTTAATGATTCTACAGATCTGCGCTGCAAAAATACTACCTGTCTGGTAAATCGTATTTAAACCTTTAAAAGAAAATTTGAATGCTTCGGAACAATTAAACACTAAACGCGTTGCTTTTGAATTTTTGACGCAGAATTGTTTCGCCTCACTCAGTTTCATGTCTGTGACTTTCGACGAGTCTCTCACTCGCTATCTTTTTCTATGTGCATACTCGTACAAGTCGTCCCACACACACACACACACACACACACACACACACACACACACACACACACACACACACACACACATATATATATATATATATATATATATATATATATATATACATACATATATACTTACATATATGTATGTATGTATAAACAGAGAGAGAGAGAGAGAGAGAGAGAGAGAGAGAGAGAGAGTTATAAAAATTTTGGAGAAAGTGAAAAAGGACTTCATAGAAATAAGATGTTCCACACGAAATTAAAAGAATGGGAGGGGTTAGGGTGGGTTTGAGAATTCCTGTGAAAATTGCTGTTGATAATTAGTTGCTGTAGTACAGTGGAAAAACTTGAACTGAAGGACAGATCAAGCTACGTCTGGATGAATGAAAGATTCCAAACGAATGGGCGAGGGTAATAAATGTTTCTCTATTTAATGGTAAAGGGAACAGAGGAGACTAAAATTTATAGATCGGGAAGGCGTATGTAAGGATTATGATTGAGAGGGTAAGAGAGATGTCCTTGTCGTTCACGTATGTCTTGCATGTTCTTTCGAGCTTCCTGGGTACTAAAGCGCCTTCCTTTACAGTACCTCTTTCACTCAGGCACTCTCTAGGTCGTTCTTTCTCCTTCCTTGAAAGAGGAATGTTAATAAGCCTGGGAACAGTTCATTTTACATAGTACCTAATAACCTTAGAAAGATCTGGAGAAAGAACAATTCTCAGAAGACATTGTTTAAATGACTGATAGCAGGATGGGTGAAACGAAAGTCTAGCACTCAGCAGCGAGAAATGACACCTCAAAAAGGTGAAGCTGGTGAGGTTCAAAGTTGTTTAGATGTTTAAGTTTAGTGAATGTGCTTTGAAGAGATTCAAAGGCAAAATTGTCTGGGTTTTTGTATCTCATGAAGGCATCTGAAAGGGATGTTGATGGCTAAGATTCCAAGATCTTTGACTCTAGTGAGGTCACTTGGAAGGGACGCAAAGGCAAAGCTTTCTGGAGCTGTGACCTTGATGTAAACACTTGGAAGGGATGTCAGAGGCAAAGTTTTCTGGGCCTATGACCATAGTGAAGACACTTGGAAGGGATGTCAGAGGCAAAGTTTTCTGGGTCTATGACCATAGTGAAGGCACTTGGAAGGGATGTCAGAGGCAAAGTTTTCTGGGTCTATGACCATAGTGAAGGATGTCAGAGGCAAAGTTTTCAAAGTGAAGACACTTGGAAGGGATGTCAGAGGCAAAGCTTGGGTCCCATTTGCTTGGAAGGGAAAAACCAAAGGTGTCTGCCTTTAGAACGGATGTAAAAGGTACAGTTATTTGGATTTTGAAAGAATGTCAAAGGAAAAGTTTTCTGCGTCATTCAGTTTTGTGAAGGGCTCATTGATGGGGTGTCAAGGGGCAAAGTTCTCTTATTTCTGGGGGGAGGGGATGGATGTCGAAGGCAAACTTCCCGGGGAGTCTAGAGAAGACACTCGGAAAGGATGTCGACATCACTTGACAACAAACTTTTCTGAGTCTTTGATACTAGAAAAGGTGGGAATGGCTGTCAAAGGCAAACTTTCTTGGTGTTTGACTCCAGAGAAAGCAAGTGGATGATCAAAGGCAAATTTGTCTGGGTCGTTTATTCTATGAGAGGCACTTGGAAGGCATGTTAGATAGTAAAGATTCTTCTTCATGGCAACATTTGTCTTACAGTTCTGTGCAGCAATGATGTAAAGCAAGCCACTTTGAAAACGGCATCTTTACTGGGCAAACTAAAAGACACCAGAATGCGCTTGAATAAACATGGAGAATAATACTGTTATACATGATAATTATTCTTTTTCTGATGCCATCTGGGAAAATTATTCTTTTTCTGACTTTTACCATTATTCTGTTCGTTTGTGATGGCACTGCAAATTTCTGTACCATCCTTTAAAACTTCAATATACACCATACTAGGTGGCTGTTACCCCTTCACACTAATAACCATCATCTCTCCCGCTAATGAGTGGAACAAATGACTTTACTGTATGCCCAATGCATGTTCCTCATTGGCATGAAGGTTCATCAGTATATTTGATATCTTTTTATCACATATCCTTTGAATCGCTCCTACAGAGCTTATCTTATTATTTTTAGTATCTCCTGATTGCTGTCTCATTTTTTTCATCTCTGTTTATGTTAATTATATACACCTTAGATGTTGTTTCTTTGTTTAATCTTTTACTAGTTATTCCGGAGTTTTCATAGATCTCCAATCGGTAGGTTGTCATTATATTCGCCCCTTGTAGGAACCAGAAAAATCTTCATTCTTGGAAAACTGACAAGGTCGTTGGTCTTAAGTGTCCTCTTTGCATGGTTACTTGAGCAGTGTATGGACAGAATTGCTCTGTGCTTACTTTATTCTCCAACTCCTTACTGAATCTTGCACTTTCTTTCCTCCTTAGAGTATGTAGTGTTGAG
>NC_089788.1:20055320-20092820 GCF_040412425.1 Macrobrachium rosenbergii | reverse complement strand
TAGTACTGGCCCGGGGGAGGGGGTTACCCATACATTAACAAGTTATTGCACTTGCCGGACGGGATATGAACCGTTCGAAACAGACGTACCCGTGCTGTCTTGTGAAGATCGCGTATGGAAACCCCTTGTTGGATGGACTTCAGGGGTTAATTACACTCGAGCGCCAATAATTAAAGGTAAATTCATAATTAGCAACCAAAAAACTGTAGAAAAAGTTAAGTTAGATGGGCAGATGGGTATGGAGGAGCGAGTGAGAAGAACGATGAAATGATATAAAGAAGCATTCCTACAAGCGAATCTGCGAGAAACTGCTCAGCAAGCTCAGGTTGATTGTATTGAACCGCAGCAGTGCTGCTAGAAGTACTACCTTGCTTCAATGATGATAAAGTTTAGAGCAAAAGAGTTTGCCATATGTGTTGCCCCATTGTAAGGTTGCTTTTTGCTTTGATTGCTTTAGATTTAAGTTCTAGGAGAAGGGTGAGAGGGTTGAAAATGGAGGCCACCCCATTATTAACGAAAGCGTTTGGAACCTGCAAAAACTCCACTAAGGTAGAGCAGTCCACTCCCTATCCGAGGTTCTTATCGGGAGGCCACGACTCCCCATTGACGTCAATCGAGAGACCCACATCTGATCAAATTTTCAAAAAAGGCTAAACATTAATTTTTGCTAATCTTGCTACCTAACAGACATATACACCAACAAACAGGAACAAACAAAGCACCCCCCTATCCCCCAAGAAAAATAAAACAGCCCCTGTGGATGGGTAATTACAGAGTGAGAGCGTATAGGCTAGTTTAACAGAATGTAATACTCAAGTTTGAAATGTTTTTTTTTCCGTCATCGCTCAGTCCCTCTACTCTTCCCTCGGCAACCTATACAGCTAAATGACTCCTCTCCCCGCTACTTTGCCCGCTGCTCAGGTTTGACACAGGATTTAAGGGAACAGGGAGGCAATCCTGTTACAAAATAGAAAACGAAGGGGAAGGAATGAGAACAATAATTTCTGCCCAAATCGAAATATCTTTGCTCAGAAGATAGTGCCACGAGTCAAAAATCCCTTCCTTTATAAAACACTGAGTTCGATCTCTACTTGTACGGGGAAATAAGTCAGTAGGTGAAACTTGCAAAAAACCTTTTGGTTTGTGCCAGAAACAGTGACCTGTAAACAGTCGGTATCAGCGAATCAATTAATCAAATCTGTAATACGTGAATTTTGCTTGATTTTGAAATGATTACATTCATCATTATCAAGTACTGCCAACTTGGCTACCGTAAGAGGTGTTAGATAGTTAGCTTAAGGAACATCTCCATTTCGATGATACTGAAATCCGCTCTTAGGTCCCTAAAGCAACTGAAAAAAAAAATGAACAGCCTCCTGGTTAATAAATTGGCAGTGTTTTCAACTCCTTTTATAGAATGTGCATGTATATATCAGATCGGAGAGAGAGAGAGAGAGAGAGAGAGAGAGAGAGAAGATAACTGTATCAACTGAAGAGAGAGAGATAACTGTAAACTGTAATCTCCCTCCTCCGTGGGATGAGGCACAGCCGTTCCTGTAGTGTTCGAATGTGACCAGAAAATAGAGAGGACGAATTGGTGAAAGAGTTAATAAAAAAATACCATGACCGCTCCACGTTCACAAGATATTACGGGGAAATCATTTTAGTCTTTGCGGGTTCTACGAGTTCAATGAGAACAGCAGATTATTTGTCTGCCATATGTGCAATTTTAGATGCGAAAGTTTATCAGTACCCACTGTGTACTTTAAGTAGATGAGTTAAAGTTAGATAATGTAGTCTCATAATTTTTTGTATGTATTTTACATATACAGTATTTATATATATATATATATATATATATATATATATATATATATATATATATATATATATATATATATATATATATATATATATATATATATATATATATATATATATATATATATATAATATTAATATTAACACATACACAATTGTTCTGTGCTTAGTAGAATTACTAAAAGGACCTCATTCAAACTGGATGGTATCTAACAGAGTTTTTATTCAGAAAAAGTTACAAGCTTTCTTGGACAACCAGTCCACATTATCAAGTATCCGTACAATGAGCAGACGCGTAGTCCGGCTGTATTTATATCTGTGTGCTGGGTACTTTTAATCCTATAATCGCCTAGCTTCTCCTGTGTGACCTCCACCCCCTGGTGACCTTGTTCTTTCTCTAATCCCTCGTTCCAGGTGTCCGTTTTCCGTGTGTTCTCTTGCTTTTTTTCTTCGTTTCCTTGCTACTGTGGAGTATACGATTTTTCTAGATATGCTGTCTTCAAAGCCGTTTCCGGTGTTCCCTGCCATCGTGTTGTTGGCTCAAGTTATGAAGGCGTTCTCTATAACCAGTCTAGATGTTTTGTTGGTGTTCCTGTACAGAAAACTGTGTTAGATACCATCCAGTTTGAATGAGGTCCTTTTAGTAATATATATATATATATATATATATATATATATATATATATATATATATATATATATATATATATATATATATATATATATATATATATATATATATATATATATATATATATATATATATATATATATATATATATATATATATATATATATATATATATATATATATATATATATATATATATATATATATATATATATATATATATATATATATATATATATATATATATATATATATATATATATATATATATATATATATATATATATATATATATATATATATATATATATATATATATATATATATATATATATATACATATATATATATATATATATATATATATATATATATATATATATATATATATATATGTATATATATATATATATATATATATATATATATATATATATATATATATATATGTATGTATATATATATATATATATATATATATATATATATATATATGTATATATATATATATATATATATATATATATATATATATTATATAACATTTTTATCACACCGTGATTTATATACAATCATGAAGCTACAAATGTCGCTTAATATCAAATCCACGCTGCCTCGGGAATATCCCCGATGGGGAATTATCACCGAAGGGGAATTTATAAGTGATAAATGGACGGGCACTGCCGAGTCTCGATCCCGCGACACAGATACGCATCCAGCAACTCCAGTCGACGTTACCACTGAGCTATCAAGAGAGGTATAAGTTATTGCCGAGTCTGTTGTACTTTATTTACCCGTCGAGAGCGGGGAAATTGTACTTAGCTTCGGCATTAACCCACCTCCACCATGATAGTTCTTTGATACGTTTGGAACACGTAGTTCTTTTTATGATATGGTGGAGGTGAGTTAATGCCGAAGCTAAGTACAATTTCCCCGCTTATGAATTTATACACCACATTCACACACATCTTTGGTCCCACGGGAGTGGTGCTGTTTTTCATATTAGAGCTGCTGCTAAGTTAGGCTTACTGTATGGGCTGTGGTTAACTTTCTTGTAAGGGCCTTAGGTGTTACGCCTCTATAAATATCTAATCGTATGATGCGGCATTCCTCCTTATACTGACCCATAATGCAGGCCGTGACAAATGACCAGGTGCTCCTCTGCCGTCACCGTGACCAGTTGGTAGAATTCGCCAATTTTCTTGTTAGTAGCAATTTCGATAATACGATTTGAGTAACTGTTGTTTGTTAATAACTAGCGATTTCTGTCTTAATTCGTTATTTACATCTCTCCAAGAAGTACAGTGGATGAATGCTCTTATGACATAAGCACTCACTGCTGACTTTTAGTAGGCATCTGAGTATTCTCCCCGGGCACTCAAGCAACGGCCAGGGTTCGTTGTTTTCGTAAATACCGTAGTTCTAAATTGTCCTTCCTTGGAATATGATCGTGGCAAGAAGTCTAAAAACAGTAAGTACTTAACTTGACTGGCCATTTAAAGAATTCTGCAGTTTTAGTTAAATAGCAAGATTTGCTGGGGTTTGCGACTATGCATACAATATATATGTTAATATATTTATTTGTATGCATGTATAATATATATAACGATATAGATGTAGATATTTTTACTTCTTTGTAACTTGCCCAGCTTAAATATTAACATTTGTAGATGGACATATTGTGTTACGTAAACCTGTACAGGAATTTTTACCAATAGCTTAAGTATTTGCATTTTAATTACAATGAGAAAATAATTCATGCAAAATTATCCTTTTCAGAAATGGGCAGTTTGAATACTCAAAATTACTTCAGTAACGTAGCCGACTCTTTAATATTCTTAGAGAGAGAGAGAGAGAGAGAGAGAGAGAGAGAGAGAGAGAGAGAGAGAGAGAGAGAGGGCTGGTTGATATGTGAAGCTTGCATTTTTATTTTGCAGCGTTTTATTCCTGATACGAGAGAGAGAGAGAGAGAGAGAGAGAGAGAGAGAGAGAGAGAGAGAGAGAGAGAGAGAGAGAGAGAGAGAGGCTAGGGTATATGAAAAGTTGGCATTTTTATTTTGTTGTTTTATTCCTAATATTGTTCGAGGTTACCTTTCATTTTTTTTAATTCAATATTAATCATAGTTCATAAGATATTTATTAATTTGTGTGGCACTGGTCTGTGAAACCAATCAGTCAGTATTTCGTGTTTTATACTTAGCTTGCAAAAAAAGTAAATGTTTATCACAGATGACTAAAATTCAGAGCTCTGTATCTTGCTGTATATATATTTATATATATATATATATATATATATATATATATATATATATATATATATATATATATATATATATATATATATATATATATAGATGACTAAAATTCAGAGCTCTGTACTTGCTATATATATATATATATATATATATATATATATATATATATATATATATATATATATATATATATATATATATATATATATATATATATATATATATATATATATATATATATATATATATATATATATATATATATATATATATATATAGAGAGAGAGAGAGAGAGAGAGAGAGAGAGAGAGAGAGAGAGAGAGAGAGAGTTTTATGAATGTTATATTTTTCCTATTATTTAAAAGACCTGGAACATACATCTCGCCTCGCTTCAATATGAGCTGCTATCATTTTTGTTAGAAATTTTTAAAATTCAAACTTCTATAAATGTGCCAATTGCTTTCAGTGAATACTCAATTTAGTGCTGCAGTAAGGGAATCTTGGGCTTTTAGGATGCCAAGATGCAGAGACTATTCGAACTGGTTAATATAGTCCGGAAATCGCGTCTGGTGCCAGAGTGTTTGGTAGCGTACGCAGCAAGCCCCCTCCCGGGACCACTCAGCGGTATCCCATTTTGAAAGTACTCCTTGATCTAAAAAGAAACGCCTCTGATCTGGGATGAGTTTGCATTGTCTCGACCCACACTTGGCTTTGGACTTGTCATCACGTTTGTTCACTTCCCCTGCAAGATTTTTTGTTTATTTTTTTTTTTTCAACAGAACACTGACAATGCATGCAAATTTTTACTTTTGGTAAAACAGAGTAGTTGGATATAAAGACATTATAATTTTTATCAAGTAAAATGTAAACAATTTACAGATCTCTACAAACAGTTAAATTATTTATTGCGCGTGTGTGTGTGTGTGTGTGTGTAAAGCAATCAATCAATCAAAATGATGTGCAATATTTGGTGTAATATACCTACCTTATATAAAAGTTACATTGCACTTTAATACTGGGTACCAGAAAAAGAAATTTCCGTGTTATGATAGTGCTCTGCTCATTTTTTTTTTTTTTTTTTTTTTTTGAATGATTAATGGTGACGGTCGTTAGTGTCTGCTTTTCTCTCTGCCTCTAGTGCTCAAAAAACGGTGCTTTGTGATTGGAAAATATACGCTGACTTCTTGATTGTTAAGGCTAGCTCAGGTCCCACACAGTTAATTTTTCTATCGTTAGCAAGGATAAGAACGCTATATTTCTATTGTTTTAAACAATATCTTGTCGTAAACCGTAAAGATTTACTCAGAGTACCTAAGACATTCAATAAACGAAAATAAATTTGTCCGCAAGTAAGCTATACATATTTACAATAGCAGCTGTACTAAATTTCTAGCTGTCCTTTGTTTACAACCTGTAAATCATGTGCCATGGCTCACTTTATGCGGTAGACTTGGGTGATTATCTTTATTCCCTTGTCTGGCCGACTTGTTTTAGTGAAATACCACCACAATAAGCGTTTGCTGTCGTGTTCTGCAGCCCGGGGAGGGACACTGCCTGGGTAGGATGTAATGGTGAAAAGCGAAATTTATTCATTTAATTTGTTGGTTTATTTATCAGCTCAAGTTATTTGTTTGTTGGTTGCTTGCTAGTTATTATTAAAGTTTTACAGAAAGTTTCATACTGTTTCTCAGTATTGCCAATACTTTCTATGTGCAGTGCGTTGTTTCCATGAATCTGTACATTAATTTTACATTAATTGTACATTATAGTCTCTATAATGTTTTATTAATGTGATTTATCTTTTGAATTGTGTAATTGTATCTGTTTGTATACTGTATAATTTTTGAAAGGTGTAGTGGCGGAAAGCGTAGAGCTTTTTGCTCTTTACCTCACTGGTTTGTGATACTATCTGCTCTAGTATAAAATATAAAATAAAAACAAAGTGAACAGGATCTATAGTATGGGTCAAATTCCTATGGAAGAGAGGTAGCTTTATATAAGGAAGACAGGAAAAGAGAGGGGGAGAATTTCTGTGTCTAAGCAGCTGCTTGATTACAGTAGTAGTTTACAGGAGAAATATAACTTTTTGGGGACTGTATATCTGTGGTATTTGTGGACAGTGACTGTAGTAATAAGGGACAGTGAATATAAGAGCCAGTGTTATCCTTACACACCCTAAAGTTGACCGTTGGGAGGTACAACTCACTGGCCAGCGTCCTACCTATACTGTGCCACTGCTTTTGGAGTCTGTGTTAGTCTGGGAACTGGGGATGCCACATTTTGGTGTTAGGAGTGGGATAGAAGTGCTGCAGTGAGTATAACTAACTTATTGGTGGGAGGAAAGGAGCGTGCAGACAAGGAGCCAGGCTAGGCAAGAAGAGGAAGTGTCTCTGGCCACATTTGTGACACTATTAAAGGCCCAGACTAAAGGACAGAAAGAACTCAGTGCTTATCAGAATGGTTTGGATGATTTGCAGTGAGCAGTACAGCTTGCTACTAGCCTAAAGGATGCTTCAATGGAAAATCTGGCCCAGATATCAGTTTAGGAGAAGAGCAGTCACCATTCATTAGCAGAGGTGTTTAGCACACATAGGGGACAATGTATCAGACTGAGGCCTGCAGGACAAGACTTTAAAGCCATTTATGAGCTTCAAGAGATTCTCTTCTGCAGCTTGCCCAAGACTTGGAAAGTATGGCGCACAAGACATACCCTGGAGCAGCACATAAAGTGTTGACCATTCTTCTGAGATATCAGTTCATTGGTGCTCTTGATTGTGCAGATCTGAAAGTGCAGGTGAAGCAGGCACAACTGCCAGGAGCATGCAAGAAGCTTTAGTGAGGGGTGAGGGCTCTGGAATTTAGTCTTACACCAGGTCCAATGCTTCCACTTTGCAGGCAGATCATAATTCAGGGTTCAAGGCAAGCAAGGGTCAAGTATGAAAAGTGGAAAAACCTGTAGGAAGTTGCTGGCACTGTGAAATCCAGGTCATTGGAAAGAGGATTACTATAAGTGAAAGAGGGAACAGAAGAAGATCAGAGGAGGTTGCTAGTTCTGAACACAAGGAGGAGGGTCGTTACAAATGGAGGAAGGAGGAAGAACAAAATAATGCAAGAAAACCTGTGGTAATAAAAGGAATGCAGGACATAAGGTGAAGTGGATAATTTCAGTGCTGGCTGGTCAAACAAGAGGAAGAAAGGTAAGAATACTACTGCAGAAGACAAGAATGAAGCATAAAACCAGTCAAGGCTGGTGCTACAGGGTGAATGCCAGCCACTCCCAAGTATCCCCACCATCAGATGATGCAAGAGAAGTGCAATTGACAGTGTACTATTAGATGGAAGAATAAATGGTAAGAAGGGTTCCTTGGTAATCGTTCCAGCTTCACAGTAGACTTTTATGAGGCCTGATGTGTTACCTCACTGGTATCTGCATGAGCCCTCAGAGCAACTGCATAAAGTAACTGTGCATTGTACAGGACTCGGGACCCTTCGGCTGGGTATTCACGATCGGGTTTTCTGTTAATGGAATGCAGCATTATAACTTGTGTAGACAACAGTTTGTGGGCAGAGTCAGTCCACTAACCAAAACAGATGAACTAATGGAATTACCTAAAGTTCCTCCGACCGACTGACAGGTAATTGATGTGTGGAAAGGGTAAGCTACGATTATGGAACAGTGCGCTGCTGGATTTCACCTGGGAAGGATCTTAGTCAGCACTTTGATCATAATATGAGTAAATAATGTATAGACCTAATTCATTTCATTGTTAGATCCTAGAGTACTATTTGTAGGCCATTATGAGTCCAAATCATATAATGAAAACTTAAAACAATATTTCCATTTGATACAGACAATTTGGTGTAGACCTAGGCAAGTGTCTTGCCTTTTTATAAAAGGTGTTACTATAATGAAAGTAGGCCTCAAGGTCTATTTCATTAATAACTGAATCATCCCAGGTTCTAATTTAAACTCATTTGTTAATATTGTATGAGAATATGCATCTTTTTTAATGAGATGTATTTAGACCATACTCCTTTACACCATTTTGTTCCTATTATTTTGTTCCTATTATTAAGTGAATTGCTGCAGCAGCTAGTCTATATAGTTCCACCTACCCATCAGCCAGTGGAGTTTGCATCAGTGCCATATAGTGTTGCCACGATGAAGGCAAAATGAGAACTGAGGATGATGGCTTCAATTTGACAGTCTGACTGACAGTTCTACTCTTGTTGTGTGGACGCTCATCCGTTGAACGGTTGTGGGTGAACTCTCAGGTAAACCTGGTCGTGAACACCTGGCCTTAGATGTCTGGATTGAGGTGGCAGGACAAGAGGACATTTCCATTCTATATGGTTGAGATGGAGCATCCTTGTCTCCTTCGTCTTGAGTACCTGGTGACCATATGGTAATAGCTGATCTTTTGTTCCCTGAAACTGAAGGTTCAGGGGAATTCAGTGCCTGTCATGGCAGTGAGATGTACCAATTCTGACGTTGAAGTTAGGGCACTCCACATTACAGTGACACCTCATGTTCAGAACTAGTGTTCCAGTTCAAGATTAGCAGCTCTGCTGATAGCAGTCCAGCAGTGGTGTAGCGTGATGCTCAGAGTAAGACAAAGGATAGAGTGATGGTAGGGAAGCCTTTGGTATAAACAGGTATAGATGAAGAGCCAGTGGTGGTTACCAGTTTCTTTCATGAACCACAGAGGATCAGTGAGGGAGACATTGTGGGACTGTGTCAGCAGTGGAAGATATGTAAAAGAAATGCAGTAAAGGAAGATGGGAATCTTCCAGACTAATTACAATGTGTGTGTGTGAGGAGCTGCCAGTGCCTGGATGACTTGCAAGTGCTGCAGATGCAACAATACCTAGTGAAGTTGTGGTTGTCATTTCTACCGAAGACCTAGGACTGGGATCCACATATCTACTATAGTAGAAGTACACTGTATTGACACTGAAGATCATTGCCCAATAAAACAGCCAGCTTTTAGGATGGCAACAACTCAGTGGCATGAGATGAAGAAGGTGATGGAGAATCTTCAAAGTCAGTCCTTGGGCTTCAACAGAGGTTCTGGTACAAAAGAAGGATGGCTTGGTTAGATGCTGTGTGGATTATCGAGCTTTGAATGAAGTGACGGTGAAGTACACATACCCACTGCCAAGGAATGATGACACTCTAGCTGGATACTCTTTCTGGTGCCAAGTGGTTTGCCTCTGTAGTAGACATGAAGGCAGGATATCATCAGGTCAAGGTTGAGAGAAAGAAAAGAAGAAAACAGTATTTTCATACGGATGAGGTTTATGGCAGCTTAAATTGATCCCATTTGGTCTTTGCAATGCTCCTGCTACTTTTGAGCACCCCATAGATCATGTACTAGCAGACAGCTCTCATCTATCTCAACGATATACTTGTTTTTGGGCAAGGTTTTGACCAGGGATTAGAGAGGTTGTCATAGGTGTTCCACAGTATCAGAGCAGAACGCCTCAAGCTGATTCCTAAGAAGTGCTAACTGTTTCAGGAGGAGGTCAAGTACCTGGGACACATTGTAGGGGAGGGCAGACTCCATACTGATCCAGAAAAGTGGCCAGTTTCAACTTGTGTGAAGGCACTACATAGTGTCTTAGGTTTATGTACCTACTACCGGCACTTAGTAAAGGACCTTGTGGTGATAACTACAGCTCTGATTAAGTTGTTTGGGAAGAAGCTGAAGTTTCTGTGGACAGCAGACACAGAAGGCCTACAGTGAGCCTAAACATGCTTTGATGAGCTCTCCAGTTTGCCATACCCTTTAGAGTAAGCCATTCGTCCTGGCCATTGATGCTAGTGACCGAGGTATCGGTGGAGTTCTATCACAGAAAAAGGATGATAAGGAGTATGTGGTGGATCTACGCAACCCATAAAGAGCTTTTGGCAGTGATGAAGACTCTTAACTTCTTCCATCCCTACTTATACAGGTTCTTCTGTATCATTAAGACAGAACATGTGGCAATCAAGTGACTGAAGACTTGAAAGGATCCAGAGGGACAACTGGTGCGCTGGCTCAGGAAGTCAGGCCAGCACAACTTTGAAATCCAGCACCATTCTGGGGAGGTTCATGGCATGAAATCCAGCACAGTTCTGGGGAGGTTCATGGCAATGCTGACACCTTAAGTCATCAATCTTGTGAGCCAGAAAACCACCAGTACAGTAAAAAAGAAAATACTAGTAAGAAGTGCACCGCACCCATGTTGTCATGAGTGATTCAGTGTCAGCTGAAGAAGATCTGCAGATGGGGGATGCAGATTTACAACTGGTGCAGGAGTGGCTGCAGCACAGTACATTACAACCATCTTGATAAGAGGTTTCCAGGGTGAGCCCTGCAACCAAGAACTACTGGAGTCAATGGAACATTCCCATTTTGAACAATGGACTACTGAAGTATTGGAAACTGGTGGTTCCAAAGAAAATGAGGTTGGAGATCTTGGATGAATCCCATAACCAGATCACTAGTGGACACCTAGGAGTGAAGAACTTAAAGTCAGCTGCAACAGAGTGATACTGCATGAATATTAGTATAATGTCCACTTTCTAAACCATAAACCAGTTTTGTATATTCAGGGCAGCGGAGTGTATTCTTGCGTATTAAATAATAACTATTATTACCTAGTGTGCTAGTCTGTCACCCATCATTGAGGAGAAGTAACTTTTTTTTTTTTTTTTGAAACTGCTTTTTGAAAAGTAGCGTTACTTGGACTGAAATGACTGGTTACAAGCCATTTTCATGGAATTACAGGTCGTATTACGACAAAGATATTTTTTACCTTCCGGGGGAGAAATGTGTACAGTATTTCCTTGAGGAAAGGAATTTTTTAATGCAGAAAATAATGACAGAGAAAATTGAAACCGGGACTTTGGCCTGCGAGATGAACATACCTTCACTACAACGAGAGAGAGAGAGAGAGAGAGAGAGAGAGAGAGAGGAGTGAGAGGCTAGTCATCAGTTTTCCAAAGGGCATTAGCATTTTGAGCGTGACTCCCATTTATTCCAATACAAGGCATAAATTCAAGATTAATGACCTACCAACCCGCTTCAGCGTTTGGAAATGATAAATTCAAATTTGAACATTTTTTATACTTTTCGCACATTTTCCAAACGTTCGTGCCCAAATGAGGAGTTAGCAATATATACCACACAATGGTTAATGATAAGGTAGCTTCATTTTTCGGGAAAATTTTTCCTGGGCCATTCATCATTTTATCCATCGAGTTTGATGAATGAACCATCGCCAGTTTTAATGACCTCCCACTTCCCACGCTGGTTGAGGCGGAAATTGCCACCATGAGGCTGTGACCTTCTCTTTGCGTCCTCTTGAACAAAGTTAATTCTCTTAAAATTATGTTTTATTGATAACTTTAGAGTTAGATTTTGTATCATTAGGTTTTTTAACGTGCACACAATATATATATATATATATATATATATATATATATATATATATATATATATATATATATATATATATATATATATATATATGTATATATATATAATAACCGTTGAGCATGAGATCCGAAAGAGGACACGTTCCTTGTACGTTGTAGTTGTAAATAACTCTAAACAGGATACTTTATGGGTTTCGGAGGACATCAGAATACACAAATTAAACTAGGGCAGAACATTTTTCTTTCATGTATAGCGAGTGAAAAACTATACAGTAGTTTTCTTTGTACTGTTTACAGTTTCTCATATCGTATGTTTTACTACTTATTCCAGGCTGATAATGCTAACTGATAATGTTATATTTTACTTTTTTATGCTTTTCCCCGTTCCACTAACTGTTCCATCCTTCTGCTGTGAAGCATATTGCCACTAGTTTTTGCCATTTCACCCACGTGCCTACTAGGTTCTAAGCACACCACAGAGTGTTCCAGTTTCACAGATACTGATTTAAGAGAATTTACGCAATCGACTCTTGTTATTTGCATTTGTAACAAGTTATTCTACACTATACTAAACGAACTATGTTGCAAACATTTTTTACCTTGTGTTTACCCCTCAAACACTTCTAACTTGTATAAATATTTCATCTTTTCATATTTTGTGGAATTAATGGCTGGCTGGCATAAGAGCCTTTTGGCTTTCCATGGAGATTGTTGCATTGGTAGCACGAACCCTGCCCTGATGGCTCCCATTGTCGGTTTGATTTCACATAGGTCACTGAGGATTTGTCTCCTCTCTTGTACTTGTAACCCATCGATTGACTGCTCCTGCTCCTTAGCCCTCCAGTAGAAAGGGTGGGTTCTTGACTCATCCCTATCCTCTCATTCTAGTGCTACTCATGTTTCTCGAATATCTGCTAGGGACTGTTACCCTTGCTCCTTTTATTTCTAATAAGAATTGTTGTACCACTTTACTTCGAAAGGTGAGGTTTTCTCTCTGAAAGTGGAAATTTTTATCTCCTCTGCACCCGTGACAAATTTTTGGTCCTCTGCCAAATTAAGTTGTTAACATCAGCAATTCAGAGATTACCTCTCTTTTAAGTTCTGCAATCCAGGTGAAAGGTCTAAGGCCTACACTCACCAATGTTCCTATGTTCATGATTCTCGTACTCTACTCTTCTCTGATCATGGTCCTCCCAAATAGTCTCTGTTTGTAAGGTTCGGTAGGATTCTTGCAACTCTGAATATGCACCATAGTACAGAACTCGGATCATATTCTTGTACCATATTTTGGTCAGCTGATTATAAAATCCTGCACTTAGCTCTTTCCGAAACATTCACTTGTGCTTTTCCAATATCTTAAAGGCATTTGACTCAGTCTGACTGACAAGAGGTTCTCTTTCTTAAACTTTAGTGTTTACGGCTTCACTCCTCCTCCTGCAAGCTTAATTACAGCTTATCCAATCGGTCAGTCAATCTATCTATCTATCTATCTATCTATCTATCTATCTATCTATCTATCTATCTATTTATATATATATATATATATATATATATATATATATATATATATATATATATATATATATATATATATATATATAGGACAAGGGTCCTTTAATTAATAAATTCAGGTATGAAATAAAAAAAACACCTTTATCAATTTAAAAAAATCATTTTTAGAAAACAAAGCTTATGACATGATAATAATTGTTCACGCCATTGTGTTCAGTTTGAAAGATGAGGTTCCCCTTCATGCAGTGTAGAGTCCAAGTGTAAATCAAGAATATGAAAAACAATATGTGAAGGATTTCCTAAAAGTAGCAAGAAAGACATTTCATCATTTTGAAGACTAAGTAATTACCAATGTACAAAATGATGCATTCCATATTTTCCCAATTTTACAGTGCTGTAAGCGTGTTCATTTTCTCTGTTTGCTGCTCTCTCTCGCTTCACACTGCTGTATTCATTACAGGACTTATTTTATGTTGGAAGCCGGCGACTAAGGTAAATTCGTATGAATGTTAACTTATTTTTCTATATGATAATAATAGAAAAAATAGTAAACATTCATACGATCTTATCTGAAAAATTGCCAACAGAAAAAATATATACGCTTACTGTACTGTTAAAACTAGGAAAACATCGAATTAATAAATTGTTCATAATCCCAGATATCAAGTCTTGCCAAAATACGCTTTATTTGTAACCCGATTCATTTCCCTTTTACGGACACTAAAATTTAGTGTCTTTCGAGAGAGTTTTTTGATTTTCATCTAAGATGTGGTCTGTTTTATCTTCATAATGGCTGTATCCTTCTTCTTGCTCAGGAGTGACGTTCTTAAAACTCTCTCTGCAGGTGCCCCTACGGACACCCATACACTCCAACGAAATCTCGACCAAAGTGGGGAAAGGCGGAACCACCACCACCCACTTCCACGCCAAGGAACTCCTACTTCGCCCTCTGTCAGATAAGTTCCCATTTTCTTTTGTTCCATTGTTATTTATTTATTTCTCTTAAACCTTTTTACTACTAGTAATAGTTATGCTAAATAAAGCGAAAAATGAGACACATCCAAAGGGAATTTCAGGGAATAATTACACTGAAGACATAGTTATGCCTTTGCGTTCCCATCGTGTCTAATGAAATTAAGGTACGTTAATGAACTTAAATATACGTGTAAAGAAAGGATTTTGAAGATGCTCTTAATTACCTGGATTTACTCTAGTACAGCGAAAATGAGAGGTCCGTTTTCTATCCTGTCATCACTTAACTAACCTTCAGTTCCTCTGCTGATGAGCCTAATTAACAGTAATAACGAATATTAGAGGTCGATTTTCTCTGCTATCATTACTATATGAGCGCAATTTCCACTGCTAATAGTCCTAATGATTAGAATAACGATATATAAGAATGCGTTATTTAAAAATATTACTTAGAAAATAAATTTTAGTTAAAATGTCTAATGTCAGCTAGCCATGTTTTCATAGTATGAACTGACTATTTTTCATGGACGTATTTTTTGTCATTATTATTGATTTAATCTTAATCAATCAACTCTGAAACAGGAAGACATGATTTCAGATATATCTAAGTGCTGAAAAAAATATGTCTCAAGTTTTAGCAGTAACCCCTCAATGTACGAAATCTTTCCAAAAGGTAAAAATACCAAAATCTTCAGAGTTGCACAAAATTCTCAAATTACAATGTTTGTTTTATAATTCTGATTAAATTAAAGAGTACTTTACATAGAGAGAGAGAGAGAAAACGTCTTTCCCCTTGACTGCAACAATCTTTGGAACTTTGCTAATTAGAGAGACCCCGAAAAGGCAGTCTACCTTTGTGTTGCCGCTAGGCCTTTTAAAGAGCAACATATCCTAGAAGAAGCCATAGCAACCAGCTCCATGGCTCTTGCTGTGTAAGTGAAAAGAAATGCAAATGCTCTAACCCAAGGTTGTTTTTCATTCTGTGACCAGTTTACCTGTAGGGAGGTCTTGGCATCTGGGACTGCACTGCCAATGCTGTGGCGGAGGAAGGGGAAAAAGCCTGACAAGGGGAAAACAGAATGATCCAATCCACAGAGCAGGGACTCAGTCTTTTCCAAGAAGTCCCACACAAGCAGGGACCAGGGCCACCAAAAGAATGTTGTGAACTCTAGGGTGAAACCCAAGGTGCTGTGATGGAGGACTTGGGAATCCAAGTAGTCCTGGTTGCTCCAACTTCTCCAGGTCCAATGTCAGATTAAAGGAAGACACAGGAGCCCAACCGTGCTCCACTATGGGGACTGTAATTAGTCCCAAATATCAATCAAAGATCCAAAGCCATGGAAGGTGATAGAACATAATCCCCTTACAGCTGTTGTGCCCTGAAACAAAAGCAGCACCAGTCATGTTGGCACTGAGCAGTATGTGGGGTATTGCAAACACTGACTTGGTCAAACAGTCACTAACTAAGCAGAGCAACACTGAGCAGGTCAGTACTGACAGAGTGGAATAGTACCGACTGAGCAGAGTGGCATTGGACTGAACACTGGCCAGGACAATCATTGGTCAAACATTCTTGGTTGAACAGTCACTGAAAGAGCAAGAGTACAAGCATGTCTTGGATAAAGAGTCAACAACTGAGGAGAGCAGCACCGACCAAGCTGAGTGGCACTAATTAGTGTACAGGCCAGTACAGCCCCAGCCACGGATGCTGCCACAATCCCAAGCAGTCCCAGGTGAAGTAGAGCCATGCTAACAGTGATGATGGAGTCTGACTGCAAGCTTGTTCCAGAATGTACCGTGATATGAGTGCCTAGAGTCTGGAAAGCGCAGGCTCTTCCATACAATCTTCCCCAGACAGAGGAGCACAGGAAGAGTATGGACAGTTCTCTCCCCTGATAGGAGCAAACGATGATCTTGCAGCAAGGACCAAGCGCAAGAGAACCTATGCAATAGAGATCTGTCACAAGCCTACACTGCCCACTACCACCTGCCCCAGTGAATGGTAGTAAGAATTATTGTCACACCTAACAGAAGAGTGACAACTCTCTCAGTCTCCTTGTACTATAAAGAGCTAACTTCCTGGCCTACTTACACTTCTAGTGATCTAAAAACAAAGATGACTTAACGAGGAAGTGAGGAGGAGGTGGAAGATAGAGTGCTAAGGTGCTTCCCCAACCTCCCCCCAACCACTGGTGCCCTTGTTCTTCACCTATATGCTGAGAACAAAGCAAGATAAAGGCATTCTTGAGGGGACAAGGACCAGACACTGCTGGAGCAGTTGTAATAGGAACAGTGGTTGGCTGTAGCACATTTAGACTAGCAGGGAGTAAGCCATCGTTGATGTGATGGGGTTCTCCAAAACCAATATGACTGACAAACTTTCAGCCATAGCCAGATGATCCAGAAACACATAATGGGAAGAATCCCCAGACTTTCCAGAGAAGGCCACATGCCTTCAGCAGCTCCTAATTTCTCAGGGAAGAGTTAGGCCCAGGACAACTTGGCCATCATCCTGTCCACAAATATGCTCTGCAGTGGTGGGTGTATGGGCAAGCACTGTTCCATAAGGAGGGCAGGGGTTAGGATAGGCACAATACAGTGAAGAGGCAATACTGGCAGTGTATTGATCTCAGAAGACACCAACCTTATTCACCTTCCTCCTTGAACCATCTCTCTCGAAATGGCAGGAGACCAAGACAGACAACACAAATCAAAGACATCAGCAGTTCGATATAAAATCTTATTTGTGCTAATTCCTCTCAAGTGTAGAAGAATCATCAGGCAACATCATTGTAAAAACAGTCACAATAAATGATAAAAAAAATGAGTCACATGCTAATTCCTCTCAAGTGCAGAAGAATCATTAGGCATCATCATTGTAAAAACACTCACAATAAATGATAAAAAAAAATGAGCCACAATCATAAACCACTTTCTCCAAGAAATGCCTGAGAAAACAACTTCAACAACAGCCAAGGTGGAAATTACATCAAGTCGACCAGCTCTCACTTGCCTGTACAATCAGGGGAGATACATTGACTTCAACTACCTCTTACTGTCTTGGTGGAAAGAAGATTAGGGAGGAAGGGCCCTGTGCTTGAGAGTCCTGAAAATTAGAGGAGAACTTGAATAAGAACAGTAATTTTGGAAAACCATTATCACTCCCTGGAGAGTTGGCAAGTTGGCAGGCAGCTTTTTCTGGCTATTAAAAAAGCAGATTCAGAGAGATGCTCTTCCATATCCTTCCTCCCCTTTGTTAAAGGATAAAGAACAGAGGGAGAAGCATTCTAAGATTCTTATAATGGGTGTTTGTACTTTCTCCCAGAGGCATTTGGGAAGGGAAATGGAAAGGAAGGAATAACCATCCATTCCTCAATCACTTTTCATATAAGGACACACAAAGCATATGTATTTGGATGAGAAAAGGGGTACCCAGTCAGGATCTGGTAACTACTCAATTTAAGCAGCCACCATCGGCCCGAAGGAAAATGTGTCCAGGGGCCAGTGGGCAATATCCCTTAAACAGAAACAGGTATAGGTTGTCTGACTACATCTGACTCCTGCCCTCATTACCTGAAAACCAAAAAGTTCTTCCAAAAGGTGAGAAACAATCCCATGCCCCAAATTTCATGTGCCCTCAAGTGGGAAAGGAGGCCAGACTCCTCCTGGGAGGAATAATAGGCCTGCTTAATATCATTAGCCAGCTAGAAAGAAAGGGTGTCCCTTCTTGTGCTGACTTGTACTAATGAAAAGTCTCCTACACCCTGGCCTCAAGGAGCAGGTTCCTTTTAAGTAGTACATAAGCGCACAGACTGGGTACAATAGTATCTCATCCAGGTCTCCACCAACAAACTTAGACCTTACATCTAGAATTGAAGGGTTCTGAAATTTTTATACAAAAATATGGGATGCAAGAGACGAGAGGGACCCCCACCCTTCTGAGTGCTGACTAAGATAAGACAGGCCATGCATTTCCCCCATCTTCTTTACCAAGGGTAAAGCTTAGAGAAAGACAGTCTTCAGATCTGGTCTCTGACTGAAGAATGAGACAACGGTTCATAGGGAGGCCCCATAAGGCAACATAACGCCAATGAAACATCCTTCTTGGGGGGCTTGGGGGGCCAGGTCTCCCAGGGAGGGCAAGGCTGCTCAAAGTTTCTCATAAGCATAAAATAATGTTAGCGATGTGGTGAGATTCACCAAGGAACCTATTTTTCCGGGAGGAATTCAACTGTTTTCTTTTTATGGAACTATTCCCTTACCAAGGGGTTAGCCTTCATAAATGAAAGGCATTGGTTGTATCCCCATAGGAACAAACAGCACATTCTTGAAGCAATTTGTGTATTTCCATAGGAGTAAATAAACTTTTGAAGCAACTTGTATGAGCAACCTTGCAGGTACTTTCTGTCTCTTGTAAGCAATGGTTCTCACAGTTGCTGTGCCTTCTGCAGGGGAAAATCATGCGCCTGCGTATTCTCCTGCAAGGAGCGGATTGGTTTGTCCCATTCACCGTAAGAGAATTGGGGACATGCTCCCAGTGACACTTTTTGCAAGTTCTTCTCAGCCTTTGTTATTCCTGTCATGCTTCCTCCAGCTGGTACTACCTCCCTCTTGGTTGGGGGAAGTACTCACAGGACGAGAGGATCCTACCATTCGCTCTCCTCAGAGGATGATTCGGGTGCTTGATTGGTTGCCTTCTCTGGCAAAACATTGAATACCAATAAATCAGAGGTTCCAGATTGTAAGTTGTTGCAGATCTGGCCTACTTTCAACATCTTGGGTAGGCTGTCATTTGCAGCCTTTATAAGCCACCTTGCCTTGACAAAGGAGGCGGCTTCTGCTGCTCTGGCATCTGGTAAGGAAGGGAATTCTCCTGTAGCAGTTGCTTTCTCTGTAACAGACCCCCCTCCTTTTGCTAGGGCTATGATTTTGACTGCACTAGCCTTGACCTGTCTTCAAGCACTGAGACTGGTGAGAACTGGAGCAGAAAAAGGAAGAAGTATTCTCGATGCTCTACTTCTTCTCTTCCTCCTTGTTAACCTTATCTTTCCCCTTTTTGTCATCCTTAATTCCTTCAGTTAACAGTAAAAAGAATGGGGAAATCCTTAGAAGGCCTCTCATTAGAAGTCCTTTAGATCTTCTTATTGAGTAAGTGCTTATCCCCATCCCAGGTGGTGGGAGCTCACAGTCACCCACTGGTGTTTATTCTCGGTACTCTGTCCTGACCCACTTAGACACAAGGACTGCTGGCTCTTCAAATTGTTTCTCTCTGGAAATATACCTGTTATTGAGTCAGCATACTTAGCTAACTGCGTGTGCTTGGTCCAGGGATTGTGCTCTTACAACTAGTAAGTAGTCAGGCAGGGTTCTTAGAGCTGACTCACTGAATGTATTAAATAAATTCATCATGTAGTAACACTTTAGTTTGATTTTGCGATATGTGTTTTCATGTTATAAAACCTGGGTGTCAATGTGTCAATGTGTGCAAGGTCCATGGACCACAAACACACAGGTTATAGGGAAGGCTCTTCCCATCAGGTTGACTCAGCACTGAGCAGTCTTGCTTGCCATGTTCAGCATCCCTGGATTGTGTGCATACTGAACATGTGTTTTAAATATTCTTGGGAGGACCTGCTTACATGCAACCTCTTGTGTGCGTGGTTCTACACAAAGCATACATGTGCCTGTTCTCCTATTCCCTCTAATGGCTCAGTTGCTACCAAATATAAGCAGGTGTATAGGTCGGCTTATCTCAAGTCTGAACATTGATCAGAAGGTAGATCTTACGTGGCATACAGTGTTTCCCCAGGCACACACAGTATACCAACTAGGGATCCAACTCATCATGCCCTTGAGGATCTGATGGAGTTGGATGGCACTTCTCTCCAAACATCAGCAAGCCAAGCTCAGTTCTGTGAGATTACCATGCTCATTCTGAGCATATTCATCTCAAAGAGGTTTCCATGGCGCCATGCCTGCCCTTCCCTTGTCATTGGTTGGATTGTCATGGTCCCAGCTTGCACATGGCATCCTGGGCCAAGTGAATTCTATTAATCTGCAGGTCAGAGGGTTCCTTGTCATCCAGATCTTGCAAGCTCCTTCCACCACTGCTCATGCATCAGAGGTGGTACTAGATCCTGGAGGACACAGAGACAACTACTAGCACTGGACTCATCGTTCTGTGGACTGATGAACAACATATGTAGAGACTACTAGGAAACTGAGTCTATCTTTACTGCTAATTCAGGTGCAATGGAATCTGTTGCCTCAGCCTTCCCCAGGATACCTTGTGGCTTGATCTGTGATTGAACATGACAGAGTTTTGCCATGACACATCTGATCTCAGCATGTGATGGTGAAGTTTCAGGAGGTTACTAATGTCAGGGAAAGGCACTGACTTTCCTTTCATATTAGAGTTTCAACCTTTGGGCAAACTTAGAACTGCATAGAAGAGACGATTTTCTCTCTCTTCTCCAAACAAATTTCCCAAGAAAGTAATCTTGCTCCTAGGCCTGGTTTGGTGTTGGGCTCAGCATTACTCTTTCCCAAGAATAATGTGGTGGTGGTCTAGAGGAGAAAATTCGACTAACATGACTCTTTAATTCCCCATGCAGTGTCTTTTAAACCCTCAGTGGGGAATGGGAGAAAACCTGCTCTTCCAAAATCCATACCAGTAGCCCAGCCTTCCTCTGGGACAACCAGGAAATAGTGCAGCAGATAATTGCATATTTCATAAGAATCGTTCAGATAGTGAAACAAGCATGAAATTTTGCACAAGTGCTCTTTAAAGTTCCCTCTATCAGAAAGGGCGCTGGCCACGCAAAAATTTAATATGGCGGCCAAATTCCAAGATGGCAGCCAGTATCGACAATTTTGGCTAATTTTTCACTAGAATGGCATGTATTTGCTTCTAGCAATATGGTAAAGCTCTTCCATACTATTTCTTGTGAATATTATGTTTCTGTAGCTTCCCAGTACAGTTTACCTTTAAATATGGGGCTATATGGCTGCCAAGAAAAGGTAGAAACAATAATTATAATGAGAAATAATGCCCGTTTAACAATTATCGTTTTAAGCATGGATCTTGGTTTCTGTGGTTTTAGATCCTAATGAGGCCATCTCTTTCGAATAACTCATCAATTTTGAAGGAAAATTAATAAATGTAAAAGAGTGTATGTCTGCACACAACCAGGGCACACTGGTGACATCACTGCTGTGTAACTCAGCATGGGGTTCAGTGCCAGCTAATCCAGCTTTACTAATCCTGTAGTCTTAGACTAGTAGTTGTAGTATAGTTTAGTTTAGTGTCCCAAATGCTTTCTAACAGCCCCAGACCAGCTATACTTAGATAGCCGCACCTGAATAGACAGGATGTGCCAGCGCGGGAGAGCCGAGCCAAGGGTATGGGGCTGTACATGATGGTTCATGTACTTACCGGATGGTGTACAGATCACACGGGACTTAAATGGCACTGGATGAATGATCGGGGCTAGGTGTAGGAGACCGAACCTAGTTGAATCCCATACAGGAATGTGTGCTTTGTTTAAGGTGGTAAAAGGATAACCCCTCGGCCTTAATCAAAAGTGAAATCATGGCAGAATGTGATGCCAATCAATATTGAGCAGTAGAAAAACAAACTGGAGTTTGTGTTGTCTTTGTCAGAAGGACAAAGAGGTGAGCACTGACATCACCTCCAAGTCATCATGTCCTAGACCATGATGGGTACACAATCTTTTCTCAAAGCTATTTATATCCTGTCAGAGCCGTGAATGTGATCTGCAGGAATTCTTCAACACAGAATCAAACATTCCCAGCTTCCCTTAGTGAGGTGGTAGGCTGTACACATGTCAGAAGTCTCAGCTGACCTCGGTCCTGGAGAGTCATGTTACACTAGAAGACAAAGAACCAAAGACTGATGTCCTCATTGTAGATGGATCAGCTTTGGTCCATGCCTTGCAAAAGAAAGGAAAGACCTTTGAGGGCTATGCACTTTGCGACTTCTTGCCTGTGATACAATCCTATAGCAGCAAGTACACATCATCACATCTTGTATTTGATGTATACAATACATCAGCCTCAGCTGAGACCAGGCTCCAACGTGGTCAAGGAGGAAGGCGCAAGGTGACAGACAAGAACACAATTCCATCCAACTGGCGCAATTTCCCTAAGACACGATGCCAACAAGACAGAGTTGTTCCAGTTCCTGGCAGACAAAGTTGCCCAGATGTCTGCCACAAATGTTGTCATTGCCACGAAAGGGTCTGCTGTCCTCAGCACTCATGAGGCTAGTCTTCAGGGACTGGAAAAGTGCTCTCATGAGGAAGCTGACACCCGCATCTTTCTCCATGCCAAATATGCCACAGAACATGGAGCCAAGACCATCACGGTTAAAGCAAATGACACAGATGTTCTTGTCGTTGCAGTCAGTGCTTTCTCCACTCTCCACAATCTAGGGCTAGAGAAGCTATGGGTGGCATTTGGCCAAGGCCAGAGCCTGCGCTGGATTGCTGTGCATGACCTGTGCAACTCTCTGGGCCAGGAGAAGGTGAATGGCATGCTCTTCTTCCATGCGTTCACAGGCTGTGATACAGTGTCAGCCTTCCGAGCAAGGGCAAGAAGACCGCCTGGCAGACATGGAACATCTTTCCAGAGGCCTCCACTGTGTTCTCCAAACTGGTCACTACCCTCTCAGAGTGGAAGAGAGTGACCTGAAGGTCCTGGAGAGTTTGTCATACTTATGTATGAAAGATCCAGCACTGCTGGCACTGTGGATGAGGCTAGACTTGATATGTTTGCCAGAAAACAAAGGGCATATGAGGCCATTCCACCAACCAGGGCTCTCCTCCAACACACCAAGCGTGCTGCGTACCAGGCTGGTTGTGTGTGGGGGCAGGCCACCCAGTGTCAGCCACAGCCAGAGAACCCTGCTGAGTGGGATGGCAAAAGTCTGGTGAAGCATGGCAAGTCCTCTGGACAACCAACTCGCCCTTAGCCAAGAGTTGCCAACAGCTTACCAAATGTGGATGCAAAGCAGGCTGTCAGGAAAGGTGCAAGTGCTACAAGCTGGGTCTTCCCTGCACAGCTCTGTGCACTTGCAAATGTGAAGTCTAGATAAATATTGCCCTCTCTTCAGTAGATAATCTAGCTTGGCACCCAACGTGTCATGCTATGCCTACCTTCTTATCCTCGAATTTTTTCAAAGGTGTAGGTTGAGAGACCTATACATAGATTGGTTGCGTTTAGTCCATATTTCTCTTCTTTTTTTTTATGGTTTTGAGTCTTAGACACAATGTTGTATGTGACCATACCATTACTATTTCAGTTGAAAATAGCATATTAGTTAAACTGTCTGATCACATGAATATACCATTAAATAAAAACAGTTGGTCTCTATGTCTGCTAGCGCTGTGGATAGAAAAAAAAACTTTTATGGCAACCATTTTGTACGCCATCTTGGTTACAATTCATTTAGTAAGGTTTTTCAATAAAATGTGTGGTATGGAACATTTTATAACCTAAAAGTCGAGGTTTAAAAAAAAAAACTGGCATATTCCATCCAATAGATGCTCCCAAACCAGTGAATCTCAACATAGATGGCGGCCATTTTGAAAAATAGCCGCCATCTTGGATTTTCAGGTGGCCAGCGCCCTTTTCTAAGAGAGCGTAGTCTTAGGAATGTTTGTGCCAAATTTCATGCTTGTTTCACTATCTGAACGATTTTTACAGCAATCTGCTGCACTAAAAGGAGGGAAGGAGAAAAAGAAAGGGGATTGCTGAGGGCAGTGACCCCTCCTCTACTGCCATGAGTTGTGGGGGATGCATATCTGGCTATTGAGCAATGTGGTAGAGACAGGGGACAAACCCTGGATATGTTTGGGCCCTCAGGAAGAACTGCAACCCTCCCCTCACTTACAGTGATACTGTTCTGTTCTGTTCTTATACTGTTATTTTTCAAAATCTCCACATCTGTCAGCAGAGGTGAAAGCAATGATTGAGAAAGGTGTCTCCAGGGATTTTACAGTTGCAATCTTCTTGATGGAAAAGGCAGCAAGGCTGGCCATTGAACAGATTTGTGTTATAGACTCACTTCAGTAGTACAGTCTGTGCTAGAATCCATCAGAAGGGGTGACTTCATTGTTCAGTCAAGTTTACCACTTCAGAGCTGTCTACTTCAGACACCTGGGTTTTATAACTTGCTTTTGGCTTGAAACCTGGCATTCTCACAAACTTGGCAGTGGGGAATCTTTCCTGCAAAACTGAAGAGTGAGAAGCTCAGGACAGCATTAGTGCTTCCTGTCCTTGGTGGAACAACCAGCTCACCTGCTGGCAGGTTGTCCTCGGCCAACTGTCAACTTTAGAGAAGTTTGTTCTGCACAGGTGGATCCACCTGTGCCCACTATAGCAGCTCCTTAAGATCTCCCCTCTCAACTTTTGCTGTTGAGTCAAAAGATCTGAGAGGATCTGGCATGGTGGCTGGACGATGAGAATCTCTTAGCGGGAGCTCTGTTGAACTTGCCTTCTCCTGAGATCCACCTGTTCATGTATTTGTCAAATTAGTCAGGGGGCACACCTGAAATTCTCATTTGTTTCAGGTATGTGGGCACAGGGCACACCTCATCTGCACATGGTCTCAGAAAAGCAGGCAGTGTTGCTAGCCCTATAAGCATTCCAGGAACAGTTGATAGATCACCAAGTTGTCTTGATGAGCTAAAACACTGCCATAGTGGCTTATGTTAAAAAACAAGGGGGAGGGGGAAGGTCTCCCCTTCACTTTTACAAGTTGACATTGCAAATACATAAATGGGCAGTTCGCCATGCCATTTAGATGCCAGCCACGTACAGTCCAGACAGGTGGAATGTTCTGGCATACCAAGTCAGTTGTCACAGCCAATTTGGTCCCTACCTACTTACATAGTGGAAATGTAAGTTCTGAGGTTAGTTATGCTTGACCTGTTTGCCTTACCATGAGGCTGGACAGAAAGTTTTTAGTGTTCTGTTTTCTATTTCCATATCCCTTGGGCAGAGGTGGAAGATTCATTCTAACACCCTAGGGACAGTCTAGATGTTTATGCTATTCAAATTGATTCACCTAGCGACCAGCAGAGTGATGATCACTCCTGGACATAAAGATGACCCTGATTGCTTGTTGGCCTCAAATATACACAGATCTGTGAGAGAGGTGCGAAATAATGAGCAGGAAGACAAGTACTGCTGGTTTATTGAGAAAGCAAGCTGCTTATAAAGCAGGATGCGGACGTCTGCGTAATTCGCAGAGACCGCTGGTACAAAGATTTACAGGTGATCTGAGGTCAAACTAATTTCTTACAAAACAGGACAGGTTCATACAGAAAACATAGTGATCAATAAATGTCTGACACATTATATAAATAACTCGTTACTTGTACATAAAGCATGATTGTTTAGAAAGACAACATATATACAATTTACAATTATGATGATAAATATATATTCCGATCGACCTTAGGTCGATGTGAAGGCACCGCAGAAAACGGGATGTTCTCTACAGAGAATGTGTTGAGTGGAGACTTTACAATACTCCCCCAACAAGACGGAGGCAACGTCTGATTAAACCAGGTCTCTGCTGGGGCGACAAAGGGGGCCTCACTTTCTCATGTTAACTGGAGAGGGTAGTTGCCTTCCCCGGTGTCCTCTGCAGTGGTTTATTGGGGTGCCTTTCTGTCTGGTTTCTGGGTTTTTTGGGGACACCCATGCCTCCTTCCTGTGAATGGTGTTGTCTGAGGGGCTGCCGCATCCTGCGGGAGGTCTTGGGGTCTGCCTCCGTTGCCCTCCTCCAGGAATGCAGGTTTGAGACGATCTATTGACACCCAGTCTTCCCGCCCATGGATGGATATTCGGAATGCCTTCTTGTTCCTTTCCAGTACAAGGAAAGATCTTCTGTAGGGTCTAGTCAAGGGTGGGGGTACGGCGTCGTCCCTGATGAAGACGTGGGTGACGGAGGACAGACCGGGGGCATGAAGGGGGATGTCCTGTCGGTGAATGTCTTTTGGCAAGGGGCGAACTTTCCAACCCTGTCACAGAGCCTCTGCATCCCTATGTCGTCCCTGTCCTCTGCGACAAGTTCCCCTGGGATTACCAGAGTTTCCCCCTAGACTTTTTCCGCTGAGGAGGGGTCGCCGTTGGTTCTGGGGGCGGTCGTCAACCCGAGGAGAACCCAGGGCAGCTGGTACTTCCAGTTTTCGGAGCAGCAACGAGCCATGAGGGACGCCTTCAGAGACTTGTGGAACCTTTCCACCATTCCGTTGGCTGCAGGGTTGTAGGCGGTGGTGCTGTGGTGAGTGGTCCCCATTAGGGGCGCCAGGGCGGTCCACAGCTCAGACAGGAAAGCGGGTCCTCTGTCTATTGTTATATCGTCTGGGACACCGAATCAGCTGATCCAGCTGGAGAGGAGGCCTCCCGCGCATGCACTGAAGGTGGCTTCTTTCACGGGCGTAGCTTCGGGCCACCTGGTGGAGCGGTCGATGACTGTCAGAAAGTATCTGGCTCCTCCTGATGGGGGAAGAGGACCCAACACATCGACGTGGATGTGCCCAAAGCATCTCTTTGGCTGGGGGAATTCGCTCACTCCTGATTCTGTGTGCTGTCCCACTTTGCGTGCCTGACACTGCATACACTGTCTTGTCCAGGCTGTCGCGTCTTTCTGTATGCCGTGCCAGACGAACTTCTCCATCAGCAGTCTGGCTGTTGTCCTTCCAGAGGGGTGGGATAGGCTGTGGATGATGTTGAAGACCAGCCGGCATCTGGAGGCGGGTACCAGGAGGCGGGGGCGTCCGGTACTGACATCGCTGTCATGTTGATCCTCCTGAGCCGAAGGACATGTCCTTCAACTTCAGCAACATGACGGCTGTACAGTAGGCTGGGGTCTCAGGATCAGCAGCTTTTTCGTGGGCGAGGTCCTCGTAGTCGATCCCGAGCTGTACAGAATCGATCTCGATCCTCGAGAGGGCGTCAGCTACCGGGTTCTTCCTGCCGGGGAGGTATTTGATGGTGCAGGTGAACTCCATGATGGCTGCGAGGTGCCACTGCTGCCTAGTGGACCATGCGTCCCCAGCTTTGTGAAGGCGTGGACCAGCGGCTGGTGATTGGTCCAAATTGTGAAGGCCGTCCCCTCCAGGAGGAACTTGAAGTGCCTTACCACCTGGTATGCTGCGAAGAGTTCTCGGTCGAAGGTGCTGTAGCGGGATTCGGCAGGGTTTAGCCTCCTATTGAAGAAAACGATGGGCTGAGGGGTCCCTCTGATGACCTGCTCCAGGACTGTTCTGCAGGTGACGTTGCTTGCGTCCATTGTCAGCTGGAGGGGAGCGCTGCTGTCCTGGTGGGCCAAAGATGTTGCTTTGGCAAGAGCAGCCTTCGTCAGGAGGAAAGCCTTCTGCTGGTAGGGGCCCCATCCTAAGGTCTTCAGGCATCCCTCCAGGACCTCCGTCAGGGGGACCGTGTTGTGAGCAATCCCGGGATGAATCTTCTGTAGTGTTGACCATCCCAAAGAAATTCTTGTACAGCCCTGATGGAGGTAGGGGTGGGGAACTTCTCGGCGGCTTCGACCTTCGGCAACATTAGGCAGATGCCTTCTGGGAAATCTCGTGGCCCAGAAACTCCACCTTCTCGATGCCGAAGGTGCATTTGTCAAACCTGATGACAAGGCCACTTTCCTGCAGGCACTGCAGGACCTTCCAAATGTATCGCAGGTGTTCCTCCCAGGATCTGGAAAAGATTAGGATATCGTTGACTTAGCAGACGCAGAAGTCCAGGTCCCCCAGGATGCTGTCCGTCAATCTCTGGAGGGTCATGCCCGCGTTCCTCAGGACGAAGGTGGAGAAGGCGAAGACGAAGGACCCAAAGGGCATGACAATGGCAGTTTTGGGGATGTCCTCCGGTGCTACTGGTACCTGAAAATAAGACTTTAGTAGGTCAATTTTGGAGAATATCTTGGCCCCATGGAAAGAGGCCGTCAGGTCCTGCATGTTCGGCAGGGGCTAGTGGTCGGGCTAAGTTGCCAGGTTCAGCCGGCTGTAGTCGCCGCAGGGCCTCTAGGTGCTGTCTGCTTTCTGCACCATGTGAAGAGGGGAGGCCCACGGGCTGGGAGCCTTTTTGCATATGCCCATCCTTTCCACATCTCCGAAGGCCTTTTTGGCCTCCTGAAGGCGCTGCAGTACGTCAGGGCGCCCTTCGTCTTGATACAGTGGTATATCCCATGTTTGCAGGAGTCCTGGGCATCTGGTGGAGCTTGGGTTTGAAGACCTCTAGGAACTCCTTCAGGAGGGAACCATACTGGTGGGGCGCAATGGAACAGATGGCGGGCTCCCTGGGGTCTGGCGACAAGGGCAGGGACTGGCAGGACTGGGTGTCCAGCAGGTGTTTGCGGCCAATGTCGACTGCTAGACTGAAGTGGGCGAAAAGTCCGCCCCCAGGAGTGGGAGTCCTGACGTCTGTGATGATGAACTCACAGCTGTACCTCCGGCCAAGGATGGAGGTCAACAGGAGCTTGGTGCTGTAGGAGAGGATGGGGACCCATTTGCGGCTGTCAGGTAGGCAGTCGGGTCCGGCATGCGTCTGCGGTCCTCTCCTGAAGGCGGAAACACCGAAGGCATGGCTCCAGTGTTGACCAACATCATCCCGCTGGAGATCGCGTAGCGGATGTAGAACCCTAATGTTGGGGGGTCCCTGGGTGTTTTTTGTTGCTGCTGCCACGGCAGCCTGTGGGGTTGGCCGCCGCACCTCCTCCGTTTTTTGAAGGGAAGAAAGGGCAGGGGGCTTCGCATCTCTGAGCAGCTCTCCCAAACGTCCAGTGGAAGTAGCGTAGCCCCGGCCCCTCCCTTTTCTGCTGTTGGGACAGCCTTTTCTGCTCGATGGAGTTGACGGGCTCCATGGTGGGGTCCTCCGGCAGGAGGCAGTTGGCGGAGTGTGAGGGCGTGGTCGCCCGCTTAGCCACCTTTGTGGAGTCTGTCAGCTGCTGCGCCAACTTGATTAGGTCCTCGACCGGCAGCGTGTACACATCCGTGATCTGCCCAGGGACCTCTGGCAGTAGCTGCCGCAGGAAGATCTCCCTCGACAGACTGATTTCTTTGCACCTGCCGCTGCTGTTGTCAGTCTTGGGGAGGAGGAGGAAGTCCTGGAGGGCATGCCACACTTCCAAGAGGTTTCCCTTCTGCCGGGAGTTGAGGGCGAGGTCGAGGGGCCGGGCAGCTCTCTCGGAGACTGGCAGGGAGCAGGTCTCGACGAGAGTGGATTTCAGTTCTTGGAAGGTGGCGGGGCCCAACGTCGTCATCAACCAAGGGGCGATCTTCTTATATATCTCCTCTGGGAGGGCGTTAATGGTGATGTCCACCTTCAACACCTCATCCGTCAGGCCTGCTATTCTGAATTGCCCCTCAACCCTGTAGAACCAAGACGCTGCCTTCCCCCTGGTGAAATGGCAGCAGCCTTATGTTATGGGTCGTCTTTGGTTGGTCCGTCAGGGGGGTCATCGCATGGGGCGCAGTACCGGTGTGTAGGTGCGCGCAGGAGGGGGTTGCAAGAGGGAGGTGTCTGCCTCCGAGAGGTTCACAGTAATATGTAGGTGGTTGGGAATGTCTGTGTCTATGCTCATTTCGCGCTCTCACTTGGAGTGTGAGGGAATACTCACACCAATACCCGCTGGGGGAGTGTGCCATGTGGGTGCACTAATGACGCTGGCAACCTGCCGACGAGGGTTGGTTAACGCCCAAACGCTTTGTTAGAGCACCGTAGTTAGTCCATTAGGGGCGTGGATTAGGTTCATTGGGCTAAGACTTAGTCGCCATTTGGGTCTGTTAATGGCTTCCGGGAACCACTCTGGGGGTCACCACTGTGAGAGAGGTGTGAAAGAATGAGCAGAAAGACAAATACTGCTGGTTTACTGAGAAAGCAAGCTGCTTATAAAGCAGGATGTGGATGTCCGCGTAATTCACAGAGACTGCTGGTACAAAGATTTACAGGTGACCTGAGGTCAAACTAGTTTCTTACAAGATAAGACAGGTTCATACAGAAAACATAGTGATCAATAAATGTCTGACACATAACATATATATAACTCATTACTTGTACATAAAGCATTACTGTTTAGAAAGACAACAAATATACAATTTACAACTATGATGATAAATATATATTCTGATCGACCTTAGGTCAATGTGAAGGCACCGCAGAAAACAGAATGTTCTCTACAGAGAACACGTTGAGCAGGGATTTTACAGATCTGCTGACTAGCAAAGAAAGGACCCAAGAGAGATTACCCCATGGCCTACTCTCATCTGTCAGCCACATCCTTGGAGGTGCCACCAGGCAGTCCACTCCATTCAGCTTCATGCTTGGAGGTTATCCAATGTACAGTAGGGTCTCGGTTTACATTCAAGATCGGTTCCTACAACAATGACAACTCGATTTTGTCCGTAAGTTGGAATTTAAGCAGATGTAGTGACGTGAATCGGTAAAAATACAAAAATAAATGAGAGAAAACAAAAATAAATAAGAGAGAAAACAATTCCTGAGAACATCCATACACTAAGAGGTTAAACATTATCCTTCTATTTACCGTACAGTAAATAAAAAGAAACGATTCTCTACCTTAATCCTGTGGTTGGCTTGCATACTGGGCATTGCAAAGTAGGGTGAGACAGGCTTGACTAGGCTACTGGGTGGAGGAAGGTACTGGAGATACTGGGGCAGGTGAGTGTGGAGAGGCAGAACCTTCAGAAGGTGCTGGACACATTGAGGGAGGGTCATCTGGTTCTGCAGAAGTTACTGCTCTTCCAGGCTAAGCTGGAAGATATCTTCCTGTTTTCCTCCCAAATCTCCATGTAACACCGCCGGTTATTCATGACCCCTCTGGTAACCTTCGTGTACCTGGCAGTGTTGGGGTCCTGTGCCTCAAATTTTGCCAATCATTCCTTGGGCTCTGGGCTTGGAGTCTCTTCATCTTTAATCGATTGCTTTTCTAGCTGAATGAGGTCATCAGCATATAATTATTATCCATGAGATGCCAGCAGCTCTGTGACATCATCAGCCTTCACCTCAACAACATTCTTGGTGATAGCCTTGTGAGAGAGTGCAAAATAATGGCAGGAAGACAAGTACTCTGGTTTATTGATGAAGCGAGCTGCTCACCTAAAGCGGGATGCTGGAAAGCATCGTTCTCCTGATGGGGGAAGAGGACCCAACACGTCGACGTGATGACAACTGGTACAAAGACTTATAGGTGACCTGAGGTCAAACTAATTTCTTACAAAAACAGGACAGGTTCATAGAGAAAACACAGTGATCAATAATGTCTGACACATAACATAAATAACTCTGTTTGTCCTTTTAGATAAAACAGGTTGATTAGAAAGGCAACAAATAGGTTGATGTGAAGGCACCGCAGAAAACAGGATGTTCTCTGAGCAGAGAACGTGTTGAGTGGGGACTTTACAATACACCCCTCAAAGAAGGCTGGGTCGTCAGATCAAAGCTAGGTGTCTGCTGGGCCTCGAGAGGGCCCTCGCTTTACAGAAACGATGTCAATCCTGGAGAGGGTGGTCGCCTTCCCGGTATCCTCTGCAGTGGTTTGTTGGGGTGCCTTTCTGTCCGGTTTCTGGGTTTCCACTGATGCCCAGTCCTTCCCTGCACCCCCAGGGTTGTCTGAGGGGCTGCCCATCCTGCAGGAGGTTTTGGGGTCCGCCTCCATTGCCCTCTTCCAGGAATGCAGGTTTGAGACGATCTATTGATACCCCAGTCTTCCTGCCCATGGATGGATATTCGGAATGCCTTCTTGTTCCTTTCCAGTACAAGGAAAGGTCCTCTGTAGGGTCTAGTCAAGGGTAGGCATACGGCGTCGTCCCTCATGAAGACATGGGTGACAGAGGACAGCCCGGGGGGCATGAAGGGGGACGTCCTGTAGGTGAATGTCCTTTGGCAGGGGGCGAACTTTCCAACACTGTCACGGAGCCTCTGCATCCCTATGTCGTCCCTGTCCTCTGCAACGAGTTCCCCCAGGACTACCAGAGTCTCCCTGTAGACTTTTTCTGCTGAGGAGGGGTCGCCGTTGGCTCTGGGGGCAGTTCTCAACTCGAGGAATTCTTGTACGGCCCTGATGGAGGTAGGGGTGGGAAACTTCTCGACAGCTTCGACCTTCGACGACATTGGGCGGACACCATCTGGGGATATCTCGTGGCCCAGGAACTCCACCTTCTCGATGCTGAAGGTGCATTTGTCAAACCTGACAATGAGACCACTTTCCTGCAGGCGCTGCAGGACCTTCCGGATGTGTCGCAGGTGTTCCTCCCGGGATCTGGAAAGATTAGGATATCGTCGACGTAGCAGATGCAAAAGTCCAGGTCCCCAGGATGCTGTCCATCAACCTCTGGAAGGTTGCACCCACATTCCTTAGGCTGAAGGTGGAGAAGGCAATGACATAGGACCCGAAGGGCTTGACGATGGCGGTTTTGGGGATGTCCTCCTGCACTACTGGTACCTGAAAATAAGAACCTATTTTGGAGAATATTCTGACCCTGTGGAAAGAGGCCGTCAGGTCCTGCATGTTTGGCAGGGGGTAGTAGTCCGGCTCTGTTGCCAGGTTCAGCCGCCTGTAGTTGCCGCAGGGCCTCCAGATGCCATCCGCTTTCTGCATCATGTGAAGAGGGGAGGCCCACGGGCTGGGAGCCTTTCTGCATATGCCCATTCTTTCCATCTCAGCGAAGGCCTTTTTGGCCTCTTGAAGGCGCTGCGGGGGGGAAGCTGTTGGAACTTTGCGTGCATCACGGGGCCCTTCGTCTTGATGTAGTGGTATATCACGTGTTTGGCAGGAGTCCCGGGCATCTGGTGGAGCTCGGGTTTGAAGACCTCCGGGAACTCCTTCAAGAGGGAACCGTACCAATGGGGTGCGATGGAACAGATGGCGGGCTCCCTGAGACATGGCGACAATGACAGGGACTGGCAGGACTGGGTGTCCAGCAGGTGTTTGTGGCCGACGACGACTGCTAGACTGAAGTGGGCAAGGAAGTCCTCCCCCAGGAGTGGAGTCCTGATGTCCGCGATAATGAATTCCCAGCTGTACTTCCAGCCAAGGATGGAGATCGACAGGAGCTTGGTGCCATAAGAGAGGATGGGGGACCCGTTTGCGCCTGTCAGGTAGGCAGTCAGGTCCAGCGGGCGTCTGCGGTCCTCTCCTGAAGGCGGAAACACCAAACGCATGGCTCCAGTGTCGACCAACATCATCCTGCTGGAGATCGCATCATGGACGTAGAACCCTAATGGTAAGAGGCCCCTGGATGTTTTTGCTGCTGCTGCCACGGCGGCCTGTGGGGTTGGCTGCCTCCTCCATTTTTTGAAGGGAAGAAAGGGCAGGGGGCTTTGCACCTCCGGGCAGCTCTCCCGAACCTCTGGTGAAGTAGCAAAGCCCCGGCCCCTCTCTCTCCTGCTGGTGGGATGGCCTTTTCTGCTCGATGGTGTTGACGGGCTCCATGGTGGGGTCCTCCGGTAGGAGGCAGTTGGCGGAGTGTGCAGGTGTGGTCGCCCGCTTGGCCGCCTTTGTGAAATCCATCAGCTGCTGCACCAACCTGATTAGGTCCTTGACTGGCAAGGTGTTTGCGTCCATGATCTGCCCACGGACCTCTGGCAGTAGCTGCCGCAGGAAGATCTACCTCGACAGGCTGATTTCTTTGCGCCTGCCACTGCTGTCAGTCTTGGGGAGGAGGAGGAGGTCCTGGAGGGCGTGCCACACTTCCAAGAGGTTTCCCTTCTGCCGGGGGTTGAGGGCGAGGTCGAGGCGTGGCAGCTCTCTCGGAGACCAGAAGGGAGTAGGTCTTGACGAGAGTGGATTTCAGTTCTTGGAAGGTGGCGGGGCCTGACGTCATCATCAACCAAGGGGCAATCTGCTTGTATATATCTCCTCTGGGAGGGCATTAATGGCGATGTCCACCTTCAACACCTCATCCGTCAGACCTGCTATCCTGAATTGCCCCTTGACCCTGAAGAACCAGGATGCTGCTTCTCCCTGGTGAATGGCAGCAGCCTTATGTTAAGGGTCGTCTTTGGTTGTTCCATCAGGGGGGTCAGTGTGTGGGGCGGTGGTACCAGTGTGGAGGTGCACGTGGAGGGGGTTGCGAGAGGGAGGTGTCTGCCTCCGAGAGGTTTGCGGTATTGTCCATGGTTGGGAATGTCTGTGTCCATGTTCATTTCATGCTCTCACTTGGAGTGTGAGGGAATACTTGCGCCAATACATGCTGGGGGAGCGTGCCATGTGGGTCCGCTAATGATGCTGGCAACCTGCCGACGAGGGTCGGTTAACACCTGAACACTTTGTTAGAGCACTGTAGTTAGCCCGTTAGGGACGTGGATTAGGTTCATTGGGCTAAGACATAGTCACTGTTTGGGTCCGTTAATGGCTTCCAGGAACCACTCTGGGGGTCACCACTGTGAGAGAGGTGCAAAATAATGAGCAGAAAGACAAGTACTGCTGGTTTATTGATGAAGGAGCTCCTTATAAAGTGGGATGTGGATGTCTGCCTGCTTCACAGAGACCACTGGTACAAAGATTTACAGGTGACCTGAGGTCAACCTAATTTCTTACAAAAACAGGACAGGTTCATACAGAAAACATATAGTAATCAATAATGTCTGAAACATAACATAAATAACTCATTACTCGTACATAAAGCATGATTGTTTAGAAAGACAACAAATATACAATTTACAATTATGGTGAAAAATATATATTCTGATTGACCTTAGGTTGATGTGAAGGCACTGCAGAAAACGGGATGTTCTTTATAGAGAACGCATTGAGCAGGGACTTTATAGCCTCAACTGACTCCTCAGAGCCATATGAATCATACACAAATTGGGGACACAATTTATTCCACATACCATTCAAGTTCATCTACTTACCTTCATCCCAAGAATCATAAATGTTTCTTATAGCAGCAAGAATGTTGTAAGATTTCCAAAAGTCCTTTAGAGTCAAGTTCTTGTTATCAGTTAACCCTGAAAGCCATAGCAAATGTTCTTCTGAGGTAGCAGGCCTTGAAAGAGGCAATGACACCTTGGTCATCGGCTGTAAAAGGGAAGTGGTATTAGGATGAAAGTCGTCAAATTGGGCTGGGTGACCAGGAGCATTGTCCAGCACTAGCAACACCTTATAGGGCAGCCCATTTTTAGCATAGAACTCCTTCACTTCTGGCCAAAAATAGTTGGTGAACCAGTCCTCAGATATCTGAGGACTGTTTGATCCTTCCAGATACCCTTCAGTGCCCTTGGATTCTCTGCAAGATACACCAGCATAGGCTTCAGCTTGAAATCACTGGTAGCATTAGCCCCAAGAAGCAAAGTCAGTCTCTCCTTGCTGCCTTTGTGGCCTGGTGCTGTCTTCTCCTTCTTGGCTATGTATGTTCAGGTAGGTAAGCATTTCCAGAAGAAACCTGTCTCACCTACATTAAACACCTGTTCAGCACAGTAACTCTCCTCCCTGACTACCTCACCCAGTGCACTAGGAAATTCACTTGCTGCTTTCTCATCACAATCAGCAGCTTCCCCTTGCACCTTAAATGGTTATGCAAATTTGCACGGGCCTTAAACTGCATGAACCAACCTTTGCTAGCCCCAAACTCTTCACTCTCACTCCCTTCCCCCTTTTCCTCTTTTCAAGGTTTCAAACAAACCCTTCTTCTCCTGAATCAACATTAGGCTAACTGGGATATGCCATTGATGCGGGTCTTCCAGCCAAACACAAGTAATCACTCCCTCTCAATAATGAGACCACTACGCTACTTTATAATCACAGTTGATTTCATAAGAGGAAGTCTACAATCTGCTGAACAAATACTTCAACTGGAGAGATAAGATGGGGCCCACTTTCCTTGGTACACATCCTTACATAAAAAAAAAACCTCTTTTGCAGGATACGGTAGGGTCTCGGTTTATGCTGTACTCGACCTATCTCATTTTGTGGTTACGTCTCACAATCTCCGATGAATTTATTAAAAGAATTCTTGTTATGTCATTCGGATGTAAATTCAAACTTCGGGGGAACTAGTTTGTGAGCAGAACAGATGAATAACATCATCTCGCTGGGAACTAGTTTGAGTGGAACAGACAAATAACATCGTCTCACGGGGGATACAGGGAAGACGACGTCGATCCCTCACTCACTTTATGCCATCTTGAATTGTCCTATGTTCGCGCTCTCTCATTTACGTTGCTTATTTCCAATTCATTGTTGTCACAATAGTTGGTTAAAATATGTCCATCATCCCCATCACCTATCAATATGGGATTCAGCAATGTAATTACTGGGTAAGTTATGTCATTTTTATATAGGTAAGTTTTATATATACTTACCTAGTAATTATGAGTACAGCCCACCCATCTCCCCTCAATGGACATTTTATCAAAAACAAATTGAGGCTCTTTTCATGAGCTGTTCCTGTCCTTCCCAGAAAGTGGGCTGGGCCTATTCAACAACTCAGACGAAAGAAGAGTTAATCCATGAATTTCAAAATTCGAGCTACCGTCGAGTAGAAACTATGGCAATGTAATCACTGGTTAAGTGTATTTAAACTTTATTTTATTATAAAAATGTCATTTTTAATCCCATCCTTTTGAGACTGTTGGTGATGACCTGGATAAGGTGCTTTTATGGTCAGCGCCAGATGTTAGCTACTACCTAAAAAGTCCCTAACCTTTTTGTCCAGGCAAGTATAAGGAAGTGTGCAAGAACTTCCTTTCTTTCTGGTTTCATGAGGTTATCAAAAAGGCTTATGATTCGATGTCTCTCTTCTTGCTCTTACAATGTAAGAGTCCACAAAGTCAGGGGCATGGGTTTGTCCCTAGCCTTTCAGAAGAACTTCTTGGTTTGC
>NC_089788.1:20042820-20050320 GCF_040412425.1 Macrobrachium rosenbergii | reverse complement strand
ATATTATGATATATATAAATATATATATATATATATATTTCTGATATAAAATCTGTATATTATATATATGACATATATATATATATATATATATATATATATATATATTTATGATTTGTAAAACCTGGGATATATTATATATATATATATATATATATATATATATATATATATATATATATGTATATATATATATATATATATATATATATATATATATATATATATATATATATATATATATATATATATATATATATATATATATATATATATATATGTGTGTGTGTGTGTCTGTGCGCGTGCGTGCGTGCGTTTACAACTACGTATGTCATCTCAAGACATTCTCCCAAGCGGAACTCGTCTTTGTGTACACTTATCATGAAAGAAACCAAGAACTTTCCAGCCTCTCATAAACTATCACTCGGGTACATCATAGCGGTTGAAAAGTCTTGAACTCGGAAGGGGTGGGCAATCTTAAGGGAGGGATGAGAAGAAGAAAAACTCAAAGTTTTAATACAAGTGCTGCTCGTGCTTCCAGGGAGGAAACATTTCCCCTTCAGCTTCTTCGTCTAAATGAAGGGCGGGCATGTTGTATGTTTGTGAAGAGCCAGTTTACTTTGCTTCTTGTTTACTCGTTAGTTTTTCTTTGCGTAATTCTAAATTACAAAGGTTATGAATAAGACAGAATGAGGCAAAATTTTCAGAGGTAAAAGTTCTCTTGACTAAAATATTAAACGATATGCAAGTATACTGAACATGCAAACTGGCATGTTCATCCTTATGGAAACAAGCTGAACTAGTATGCTAGCCTTCATTACGATGAATGTACACACACGATATATATATATATATATATATATATATATATATATATATATATATATATATATATATATATATATATATATATATATATATATATATATATATATATATATATATATATATATATATATATATATATATATATATATATATATAATATATATATATATATATATATATATATATATATATATATATATATATATATATATATATATATATATATATATAATATATATATATATATATACATATATATATATATATATATATATATATATACATATATATACATATATATATATATACATATATATATATATATATACATATATATATACATATATATATACATATATATATATATATATATATATATATAAAGAGAGTCTATTCTCATTTCAGCACTTCACCCTAGCTTTCTGGAAATGAACCACTTATCAGTTGTAATTCCTCTTTGGTGTATATATATATACATATATATATATATATATATATATATATATATATATATATATATATATATATATATATATATATATATATAAATAGATATATAAATATAGATAGATTTCTATATGTTTTCAGGTAGACGGTAACTGTGTCACGTGATGATAAAATTCCAATCGATGTGTGTATATATATATTATATCAGTTGTATTTATTTATCTTTGGTGTAATATATATAATATATATATATATATATATATATATATATATATATATATATATATATATATATATATATATATATATATATATATATATATATATATATATGTATTATATATATATATATATATGTGTATTTATAGTAGACCATAAACCTGAGACGGTTTATATATATATAAATATATATATATATATATATGATATATATGGTATATATTAAGTCAAACTGAATATTAGACATTTGTAACTTACTGTATATAAAAAATCACGGTGATGTGATAAAAATTCATTTCATACACACACACACATGTATATATATATACATATATATACATTATTATAATGTATATATATATATATATATATATATATATATATATATATATATATATATATTTTATATATTGGAGTCATATATATATACATACATATGTACATATTTTTTTCATGATATTGCCTCGTTATATGTATATCTTTCCACAATTTTGCTATATTTAGTGTTCTAGTTATAGTGTATTCTGTGTAATGATGATAACTGTTGAAATATCGTATGTAGTGTAATGTCAGATTTCAAAAGAGCTAGTGATTTAGATAACCTAACAGTGTAATTTAGAGTTAATAATACATTTAAATAGTAACGTAGTATATCAGCAACACTTGCAAACTGCTTAAAAACTGGCATATTGAGATATATAAGGAAGAACTTTTAAAATAAAAACATTTGACCAATATTCCCTTCAGTAACATCACTAATCATAATTGGCAAAATTAAGATAACTCTTGGATTGTGTGCAAGTCAACAAATAAGACATTCCGTAGGATGGATAGTGCCGTTAGTGCACCTCACGCGGTGAACTGTAGGTTAATTCAGTTTCTTTACGGCGTCTCTTCGGCCCCTTGCTGCAACCCCTTTCATTCCTTTTACTGTACCTCCGTTCATATTCTTTTTCTTCCATCGTACTTTCCACCCTTTCCTAAAAATTGTTTCATAGAGCAACTGCGAGACTTTCCTCCCGATACATTTAAAACCTTTCCACTCCCAATATCCCTTTCAGTGCTGAATGACTCATAGGTTTCAGTGCTTGCCCTGTGGCCTAAATTTTATATTCCATTATAACAAGTAAGACAGATTATTGATTACGAAAAACAGCTAACACTGTCTTCCATATAATGATTACGCTGTTCTCGGAGTAATTGCATTTTAGTGGACATTAGTGTCCAGTTTTCTTAAGTGACTCTATTATTGGCATTAATGAAAAAGACTGAGTACGGTATGTAATTGTTGTTGCGTCTCACGTTTTCATTATTTTCGCATTTTAGATTTTGGAATGTATTTTTCTCTCTTCATAAAAGGTCTGTAATATATGCATTTATGAAAGAATTCCTCATCTGAAATATGAAGTGTCTGATACCCAAAGTACTGGGGGGATTATGAATAATCTCAACTTTCCCTTTTGGTTGCTAAGCAGAGATGTCCTATTAAGTAAGAAATGTCTGTTATAACGTGAAGTCAAAAAGAAGAGAAAAAACCAGTTTCTGAACGATATGTTGAACAAATGAAAAGACATCTACATGTATATTATCCTCATGAAGTTGGAATATAGTTTTGCATATACATAGACAGTAATTAGCTTAGCTGTAAATTTACAGAACCGACACGCAACAAGTGTTTTTCATATGTATATTATAAAGAATGTAAATTTTTGCCAGGATTTACCAATACTTCTTTTTTACTCTGAACAATAAGTATTAAACCATTATAAAAGAACATCACCATTGTTATGACGACATATCCTCAAACTGAACAGGAATAGGTGGCGTGGTGTGGATTCTAAAATGCCATTCTCAAAGTATTTATAGTGGTTGTATCCGTCAGATTCTCTACAAAAAGGATCTCAAACAATGGCAAATGATGCCAGCACTAACAAAGCAGGGGAGAGAAGAGAGAGAGAGAGAGAGAGAGAGAGAGAGAGAGAGAGGGGGGAATTTTATACCAGTCTGGTCTAATACTGTTTGAAGGACAACTAGTTACGAATTCTATTTTTTTTCAAATGTAATTTTACGGTTTGAATATATATGAATTTGATCAAACTGAATGTGTACCGATTTAAATAAAATTCAAATTCCTTTTCAGAACGACTAAAACTAAACTTTTCTTTGGCATCCAGGATGCATACAGAACCACTTCAATTCTGTAACTCCATCAGTTGCACGATTGTTATTGTTATCTTGGATGGAAATTTTATGCAAGCATTAAACGTCTTTATCTTAGTCAATCCCTATACAGTATCCTAATATTTAATGGGAACCAAACAGCACTCTACATCCACGCCAGTGACCAAAGTAAAAACTTGGATTTTTTGGCAGTGTTCGGAATGTCCTTGTACGAAACCGAGAAAAGAAAAAACAGATAAAGAAGGCGCTGTTAAGGAACATATTTATTGATGTTTTATTACACGCTCAGAAAAATTCCAAGAAAATAATTATCAACATTCAAACTGTAACGTGATTGTTTACATGAATGATTAAACTCAACTGTAGATTAGGCCGGTGGGAAAGGGATGCGGGGGAAGTGTAGGAGGGTGGTTAGGGATTAGGGATTAGGGATTAGGGGTGCCTGGCAGTTCAATAATCTTCTGTTTCTTCCGTGTCGCTTCGGACTTTGGGTGGCAACATTTATTTACCTTTTCAGTTAGCAGACTCTCGCGCAATTTAATAAAGAGAAATTTCCCGTAGGAGGGTAGTGCCGTCAGTGCATCTCACGTGGTGCACTAGGCATTAAATAAAGGCTCTTTCTAGCGTCCTTTCGGCCCCTTGCTGCCACCCCTTTCATTCCTTTTACTGTACCTCCGTTCATATTTTTCATAATTTCTTTCTCCCATCTTACTTTGCACCCCATCCTAACAATTGTTTTGTACTGCAACCGCGAGGCTTCCTTCGTGTTACACGTTTAAAATCTTTTTACACTAAATCATTCTTTCAGTGCCGAATAACCTCATAGGTCCCAACACTTGGCCTTTGGCCTAAATTTTTTATATTCCATTCTAATAATGAGAAATTCAAAAGATACCGAGATTTTATAAAGTAACTTAATATTAAGGCTGGTTTGAATTTTTTTATTGAAAAATTATTTCACCTTGGCTTTTATGAGGTCACAATCACCCACAGTTCTTACAAATTAGGCGACATTCTCCTTCCTCTTCTCAGTGTGACATACAATGGTGAAGGTCACCGGGTTGAATGTCGTTTTTCAATTTCACTACTTCTCCTGCCTTGTCCTCTGTTAACATAAATGCTTCAGGGATTTATCTTGGCAGTCAAACACTTAACGGACTTATCTTGCAATCATTGCAATCAAAATGAGTGCTCCATAAGATAAAATTCTTGTGGTAATATTTTTATATTTCGTCTTATGTCTGCCAGAAAAAGGTTACTGATTGTCACAAATCTCTCTCTCTCTCTCTCTCTCTCTCTCTCTCTCTCTCTCTTACCTTTTGCTAGAGAGGTGCTAAAGACCATTATGAAAAACCAATTCTCCTCGAGAACAGGTGCTAACATAAAATACTATCAATCAAAAACCTGCGCTTTTCTTAACAGAAGAAACCTGGACGTCTCACTTGTGAAATGAAATGTTACTTGGAAGGCCTCATCTGAAAAGTGTTTATCACTAGAAGTCAAGGCCAGTTGGAAAATCAAAACCCAATTAAAACTCTGACAGAATCGCGTGTCGATGATTCTCCAGAGAAAAAGTCACTGGTACAGCATGAACCCTAGGTCCTAAAAAAGGAAGGCCTCATCTTCAAGTTTTATAGCTGGGCCGAGAATATTTAAGGCCACTTGATCCGAAAACCCAACTAAAACTCGAAAAGAATCAAAGTCAACGATCCCCATTGAATTGGAAATTGGACGAGATCAAACGATGATGAGAAGTAAAAGGCGAGCGGCTTCCATCCCAGGTTTTACGCCTAGTTGGGCTAATAGGATATTTACATATATTTTTCAGTACGAAACGCTTAGAAAGTACCAGTATATATTTACCAACGTAAGATCAATATATTTAATTAATATTTATAAATATTGATTAACCATTCATGTTTTATGGCCCTGTTCAGTTTTTTGATATTCTTATATTAACGTAATTCTTTCGTTTTACTGTTATAGGATTAATGTGTTAATTTTCTTTGCTTTGTTTATGCATGTCAGAAATTAAAGGACATCAGAGGTAAAATCTTTTCACCTATTTCACTTTTTGTTTCCACTTGTTATTTAATCACCTTCATTATCAAATGGTTCGCTGATAACCATCTTGTCTCCCATCCAAAATTGATGTTTTCTTCTAGTTTTCATCAATATGTGGGGATGTTGAAGAAACAAAAGTGCCATTCAAGGAAAGTAGGGAGAACCGAGGACAGTTAAAGTTACGAAGAGCCACGTTGAGCCAAGAAAAGGGGGTTGGATATCGTTGACATTATTTATTAATCCTGGAACCACTTGTTTGATAAAAAGGGAGAGAGACGCAATCTTTGTAAAGAGCCTGTTTGGCAAGACGCGTACCGCTCAATTTTCTATATTTTCATGCTTAAGAGACGATCTTTTTATATGCCGTTGCACTGATCTGTGTCTCGGTGCAATAAATGAAACGTCGTCATGGCCAACAATGGATCAAGTTTACCTTGATATTTAAAGAGACCAGATTTTCACGGGGTTTGACGGTTATTAACTTTGACATTTTAGTGCCCGTGCATATTGTTTTAGGAGTAGTTCATAATTTGGTCTAAAGAAAAGCAATATACTGAATTATTGAAGAACCAGTCAAATTATTTCTTATAAGAATCTGCAGTTGTTATGATGAAGGGTTTAATTTTTGGTTTGTTTTTATTAGGTGTTTAAAAACACATTATTGAGAAAAACTATTGTCCTAAATATTCTTTCTCTCAGTAACCCTGACCTGTTTTGCATTATTTATAATTTATTTCGCCATTTATATACTGTGTCTTCCCAGATGTCTCCTATAAATATATTGGGGGCTGTTGAAGACTGTTAGCAAAGTTCTCAGTGATTACCATACGAGTGTCACTTTCCTTTCCAGGTAATTATGACTAGCCTCTCCCGAATATCTTAAGAAATGTAAATTGAACATAAAATATGAACATTTCAAAATTCTTACTCGGCCTCTACTCCATAAAAGCTTACGATCTATGACTCACTTTTCATCAGACAAGTAGTTCCAAAGTTAAACACTCAAAGGGTAAAACCAACTAACTCTTCTGGCAGGAGAAGAATTCGACCTCTTTATCTTGAAAGTACTTTGTAGAGTTTTGTTCCTTTTTAACTTTCATATTGCGTATTAATATTAGTCGAGTAAATGTTGGAAGTTATTATGGAGTGATTACAAAACAAGTTTGATGATGAGGCTCTGCACTTTTTACGAAACGTTGGTAAAAAGAAATTGAAGTGCCGAGAGGTGAGAGAGAGATGTCGTTTAGATACACACACACAAGTTGGCATATCTTAGGACCACTGAGCTGATCAAGAATTTTCTAGGGCTGGCCCAAGATTATTTTAATTTTGTAGAGGCCAAATAACCAACTATGGTTATCTCATCAACACAGCTCAGTAGCATTCTGGAAACACAAAATGATGACAGAAATGACGATATTGAAAAGTCACCAGAAATAAGGTACAGAGCGATTCTTCATTGGCCGCTCGGGAGTTCAGAATACTGTCCCAGCAGAGTTTATAAGTGAGAACGGAACCCACAAATTTGAAAACAACGAGGAACTTGACACACAAGAATTGAACAGAAGCGAAATCATATATGAGATGGGAAAAATCCCAAGACTGGAGAAGGCCATTGAAAAAAAGGGAAAAACAGTTGACAGGAAAACCATAAACAGGAAAAAAGCTCAAAGCTGTGGAATAAAAGAAGCAGAAATTAGCCCATTACGAGCAAACTTTAGGATTACCACTTAAAAAAATACAGAGTAATGGAAAGAGAAA
>NC_089788.1:20026659-20032320 GCF_040412425.1 Macrobrachium rosenbergii | reverse complement strand
GCTGGGTCTTCCTGCACAGCTCTGCCACTTGCAAATGTGAGTCTAGATAAATGTGCCCTCTCTTCAGTAGATAATCTAGCTTGAGCATCCAGCATTGTCATACTATGCCTACCTTCTTATCCTCAGGAATTTTTCAAGGTGTAAGTTGAGAGACCTATATAGATTGGTTGCGTTTAGTCCGTATTTCTCTTCTTTTCTTTTTATGGATTTTGATCTTAGACACAATGTTGTATGTAGCCATACCATTACTATTTCAGTTGAAAATAGCATAATAGTTAAACTGTTCTGATCACATGAATATACCATTAAATAAAAACAGTTGGTCTCTATGTCTGCTAGCGCTGTGGATAGAAAAAAAAAAAACTTTATGGCAACCATTTTGTACGCCATCTTGACACAATTCATTTAGTAAAGGGTTTTCAATAAAATGTGGTATGGAACACTTTTATAACCTAAAAAGTCGAGTTTAAAAAAACTGGCATATTCCATCCAATAGATGCTCCCAAAACCAGTGAATCTCAACATAGATGGCGGCCATTTTGAAAAATAGCCGCCATCTTGGATTTCAGGTGGGCCAGCGCCCTTTTCTAAGAGGCGTAGTCCAGGAATGTTTGTGCCAAATTTCATGCTTGTTTCATATCTGAACGATTTTACAGCAATCTGCTGCACTAAAAGCATCTCATTTTTCACTCTTTCCTTCCTGGCTATAACTTTCTTCATATATATACATATATATCATATATATGCTATATAATATATATATAATAATATATATATACAAATTATATAGACATATATATATATATATATATATATGTATATATATATATATATATATATATATATATATATATATATATATATATGTACGTATATATGCATATATATTTATAATATATATTTATTTCACAGCCAGCAAATATATATTTAAAAAATAAATAATGTTCTAAAATATATATATATATATATATATTATGTATATATATATATACACTAGCCAATGATAAGAGGAAGACCTGGGAAAAAAAACTGAATGACCATCTGACAACATGCAGATAATCATCCAAAAGGAAAGGAAGGTGATCAAGAGGTGAGGAAGGGGGAAGGAAAGAATTTCTTTGGTTTATGACAACGGTCATGACTGACAGTTCTAATTTTTCATGTGAGGAACATTCACCGTTCGAACCAGTTTGGGTGGTGAACTGAACATAATAAAGTGGTGACTTCCATTTTGTCCAGGTATTACTGTGCTGTCTGTCCCTTTATCCAGATATTTCTGTAAACTGTCCTAATCCAGGTGTAACTGTGACTCCTTTATCTAGGTATTACTGTAGTGACTGTCCCATTTATCCAGGTATTACTAATGGGTCGGACACCTTTAATCGTGCGATACTATCCGTCACCTTTAAAGCAGGTACTAATGAACTGTCGATCCCTTTAACTCCAGGTATTACCGATTGAAGACCGTCGCAAATACCAGGTATTACCATGCTGTCTGTCCCCTTTAACCAGTTATACTGTGCTGTCTGTCCCCTTTAACCAAATATGACCGTGCTGTGTGTCCTTTTTATCCAGGTATTAATGTGGTGACTGTTCCTTTTATCTAGGTATTAGCGTGGTGACTGTGCATTTTATCCAGCATGATAGTACTGCTGTCTGTCACCTTTAACCAGGTATTGCTTGCTGTCTGTCCATTTTATCTAGGTATTACTGTATGACTGTCCCTTTTATCCAGGTATTACTAAGCTGCCTGTCCCTTTTAAAACCAGGCATTATTGTGCTGTCTATCCCCTAATCAGGTATTATTGTGCTGCTGGCACATTTGCTTGAACACGACTCAACTTTAAAGGGCCATATATAAATATGCCGTCCTGATGAACTCTGGTTGGGAAGTCAAAGCGATTTTTAGCGCAAACTGGGATATCAAGAATCATTTAATAAGTGAACTAAATATTTAGAGATACTATAGGAAGGGCTATTATATGTCTCTCTAATTGGTCTGATAGGTATGCCACCCTTATGGATCTTAGGAGCCCAGGATGGCAGTACCTATCAGACAATGATAAGTTCGTATAATAGCCCCTCCCATGGTATCTCTAAATATTCAAGTTCACTTATTAAATGACTTGTATTTCACATCCCAGTTTGCACTCAAATGGCTGACTTCCAACAAGGAGAAATAGTTCATCAGGATGGCATTTATATATGGCCAGTTTAGAAGTTGAGTCGTTATTCACAAATGCGCCAGTCTCCGAAACTATTGAGATTCTATTCTAGACTAAGTTTTTTATGAGAGTGATGTTATCTTTCATGGTTTCAATAGACAACTTTTAAAGTCTCTCTTGGAACTTGCAGTGCAAGATTCTGCTTTTATTTTTAATAAACAACTCTACTTGCAGGTCAAGGACCATTGGGCCCTTTGTTCGCAAATTTGCTATGACATATTTAGAAGAAGAGTTTTTAAATAACTGTCCCGAATCCTTTAAACCTCTTTACTATAGGAGATATGTTGATGATACTTTTTCCCCTATTTAAACATTCATGGCAATGTCAGTCTTTTCTAGATTACGTTAACTCTAGACATCCTAACATTAGATTTACTATTGAGCAGGAGACGTAAAAATCACCCGCTTTGACCAAATTTTAGTGCATCAGTTTTTAGAAAAAATACTCGCACAGGCCTTGGAAGTAATTTTTATAGTTCATGTTACTTTTCATTTAAAATTAATGCCATAACTACCCTCGTTTTTAGAGCTCTTTTGTACATAGCTGGGTAAATTTCCACTCTGAAATTGAATTTTTACTTGAATATTTTACCAAAAATTCCTATCCAAAAAAACTTTTTATAATGTAGTTAACAAGATTTTAGCACATAACTTTTCTGATCCCATTGTGAAATTTAATGTTCCTAAATTGACTATGTACGCCAGGATACCATATACTCACTGACTTTCTTAATCCAGAGTTAAACAAATCATCGAAAAAGAGTTTGTGTTTCTAAAACTGAATCTAATACCAATGAATCCACTAAATATTGGCGGTTTTCATAATTATAAGGACAAGCTACTGACCTTTATGAAGTCCAATATTATTTACAAATTTGAATGTTCAAGATGTCTTGGTAGTTATGTTGGCTCATCAAAAGAAATGTTGCAGGTCCGTTATTACAGCCACTTAGGTTTGAGCTACAGAACTGGCTCACAAACAAATTACTAACCTGAATTTTTCTAGTATTAGAAATCATGCCGTTAAATCCAAGATTAATATTGATAAAAATCATTTTCCATAATTGGAACTACCAAACAATCTGCCTACTTAACGACCCTGAGTCTTTGTTTATTAAACTTCATACACCTCTTCTAAACTCCAACGTGTCTTCTTTTGCACTCCTAAGTGTACTCTGGGCATGCAATGAGCTTTTTGGTCTCACAGTAAAGCTTCTGTCACTCTCACTTCGTCTTTCCCTTTTCTTGTGATCAGGTTATTTCAAAATTCTTTGCTCCTTTTTACTTTTATATATTTTGTAATTTTTTAAAATGTAACTACTGTTTTTAATTTAGCTTTTATTTTGAATTAAGAGAATTACTATGTATTTTTCAATTTTACAGACCGATGATGTGTTTAAGTAACACGAAACATTACTAACAATAAATATGCGACTATTTTGTTGACTGTCTTCTTCTTTGGACTCCTGCTTGTTGATGTATACTTTCACTGATTGTGTGTGTCTGTATATTATATATATATATATATATATATATATATATATATATATATATATATATATATATATATATATATATATTCTGTATTCATTCAAACATGTTTGATTCTCTCCTTGTTCATATCTGCTTTTATATATTTAAAAGTTCTTCATCATCATCAAAAACTTCTTTTTCCAAGTCGCATTCTAAATTCGTAAACATCTGCGTTGTTAAACACATTTGCAAGTGAATTTTTCATTTTGTGTTCACCGTTGAATTCGTAACCTGTTTTATTACTTATTTCCACATTATATTTTTCACTCATCACTGCAATTTCCCTTCCTAACAACAACTTTTTCAGTCTAAATTTGAAATTTGCAGCATTTGTACGATCATGTTGACCGTTCATTTACTTAATGCATCCAAATAATTGGTCAAGACAATCTTGATTCAGCCTTTGCGTAAGTATCTAACTACATTATGTGAAGCTTCAAGCATACCATACAAAGCTATTAATGATTTTGATGATAAAATTATACCTTTTTGACACCTGCAGAGACTTTTTGTTTTAGCACCTTTAACTTTCTTACTGCTTATGACCTCGATTAGCCTACATTGTGTAACACACTTGTTTGGTTTTCTATATCAATACCGAAATTCATTACTCTTATCACAGTCACCTTACATACAGGAAGAATTCATAATATGGACCCAATCATTCATCAACAGAACAAAATCTGAAGTTGGTTTCCAGTTTTCCCATTCTAATAGGCCCTTCTCTCCTAAGTAATTTAGTGAACTGGCACAGGATCTCGATAATAAGTGTACAGCTTATTCCACTTGGTGTCTTTGTTGGCAACTCACATTCAAGTGCGTTTCATTTTATTTTGTATGCTAGACCATATTCTGATTTAGTTTTACTTAATATTTCCCTTATACCAGTGACTGAAATTGAGTCGACATTACTTAAACAAAAACCAGGGTCAATTTTAAACTCTTTCCAAATACGCAGATTAGTAGAACCCATGTCATGCACCACCGCCACCACTTCATAGTCTACATCTTCTACACTAGATACTCTTAATAGTAATTTATGCATTTCCTCCGATCGAATTGAAAACAGATTGGCTGTTGCCGTTTGCCTGTAATACCTCGCACCATAACAACCAGAACTTTTTCATGTGGTTTGTAAAGAACATCCGTTCCTTTATCATCACTCCACTCTCTATTAATGCTCATTTCATCTAGTGATATAACAGTGAGTTTTTCCTCTGATGTCATTGTTTCTCCTTGTTCTTTCAATAAAGCTGATAACAACACTAAAATCCCTGGTTCGCAATAAAAATTCTTAACACGTTCCTTAAGTGCGCTTCCACATGGCAAGGGATATCTGTTTTGACTCTCTGTAGCACTTAGGACTCAAACTTAGCATATTGACACTGAATTAACAACTCTGACTAATAAAGACAGTTTATAGGTGCATGAAAATGACAAAAATACTTTATGATATCAGTTACAACGCAGCAAGCAGCAGACTCAAAGGGTTCTGCCACGTGGGTTTTGTTTACTAAGATGCTCTCTCTGTGGGAGGCGTGACGTCACTACCCCAGCTCTGACTCACATATGTCCGTACCTGCTCACTGGCTGACCTGGTATATCTGGACCATGCTCGGCCGTGGCCACCCAGAGACGGCTCGGCACTTAAGTCAAGATGCAGAAGCCCTCTGTAAAGCGATTCTAAGATTAGTCATAACAGTTTCCGTCATTCTGAGAGTTGATGAAAAGGAATGGTGCTCCGCTCATCTGCATATAATGGAAAGCCTCACATTGAAGCAAAGCGATCCATCAAATGTGGTCAAATGATCCGCTGCGTTGATATATTGTTTTTTCTTTCCTTTTGCTACTTCGTCTTCTGAATTATTGCTTTTCTTATTTAATTTTATTCTGTACCATTTTT
>NC_089788.1:19946659-20016659 GCF_040412425.1 Macrobrachium rosenbergii | reverse complement strand
GTGCTGGAGAGATTGACGTAAGTAATGCTGAGAGAGAGAGAGAGAGAGAGAGAGAGAGAGAGAGAGAGAGAGAGAGAGAGAGAGAGAGAGGGCAGTCATTACGATTTAATTTTTTTTTTACTTCGCTTCCAATTGCCTTGACTTTGGCTCTTAACATTTACTGTAATATTCTAGTATTCTTTACTGGAATAACGAATGGTCGTTACTCACCTTCCAGTATGCCGAGTACTAACTAATTTACTGATTTATCTATCTGGCTTTGTGATAGCTATGTCTTTACCTCAAAAATAAGCATTAACACTTATTTTAGTTGTATTTACAAGGTTATTACCAAGATTACAGGCATATATTTTGAATATGGCATGTTCAGCTGGTAGAGATGGACATGGTACGGTGTTCTTAGTCCATTCATTGGAGTAATCTGTTTCTTTCACAACTCAAAATGTAAAACGCATCCGAAAACTAAGGTTTGATTTCTGACATCTGTCCAGTAGGCTAAGGGTTTCATCTCAGGGGTTTATCAGCAGTGCTTAAAAGTCAAGTATTTTTTGCGGACAGCTTTATCAGTGACAATTTAATGCCATGAAATTGGAACAATCGGTGACTATGACTGCATTATTTCCATGATGTTTTTATTCTTAAACTAAAACTTTTGTCTTACTGCTAATTTGTGCAATGATTTTAAATGCTGCGTAAAGGGATATTATTATTATTATTATTATTATTATTATTATTATTATTATTATTATTATTATTATTATTATTATTATTGTTTTAATCAGATAACAATACAGTAGTTTTCAAAATGTTCTTTTAGGTTTTCGGTTATATGCTATATGTTTTCGTGAAGAAATATTTCGTTATGTTGCTATACTGGGTATCACTGTTAATTTCCGAGTGTACATGATATCGATAATTGCTATTATTATTCGCCTTGGGCTGTCGTGTTTCTCTTAATTATTTTGTATTTTTATTTTCAATCAGGAAAAATGTTCTTTAACTCTACTGGCACATACCGGAAATGCTATTATTATTATTATTATTATTATTATTATTATTATTATTATTATTATTATTATTATTATTATTATTATTATTATTATTATTATTATTATTTAGTACGAAACCAATGGGTGAAGAACATGTCCTTTTTTCATGAAACTTAAGAGTGCTGCTGACATTTGGAAAAACATGATCCAAAGTCACGACTTTAGGATTTATTAGAATTTCGTGACACAGTTGAATATCAGTTCTCAGATAAATTGGCAAACCGTGGTCAGTTCAAGATCAGCCCTTTTTCAAAGTAAATAACAAGATATGCTTCTGTTTTTCCCTTCAGCCATTTGCATTTTAACAATGAAAATGGAATATGGATGTTAACCAAAATTATTGACTTTGTCGTCAATATGAATGACAATAAGCGCAATAATTAAATCGTAAGAAATATTTACCGAATAGTTTGTTTTGGAGAGTATAGGCAGTAAATTCCGTATATTGACAAATGTTAATATATTCCAGAATGTACGTGTTTGTTGTCTTCGACAAATGGGCTCAAGTTTTCATGTATAATAGTAATTAAGTACAGATTTCCCTTGGGTAAAAGCATGCATAAGAAAAGGCATAAATGAAAAAATAAAGTTCGTACCAAAAAAGAAAATGGACAAAGCAAAGTAGCATTTACAGAAACAAACACCCATACACATATATATACTCAACCACACGCAAATTGTTCCAGATTTCCTTTGGTCTCTGGTAAAGTGAGAATACCCTGAGAAATTGTGGATCATCAGCCGTGCATTCCTGCAGTCAGCTAAGACTAACAGGGAAATCAAATGTTCCTCTCAGTATTATTTACGACTTGTAACGCACGCGTCTTCCTCAGCTGCGTTCCCGGGAAGCCGTCTGCGTTGTTTTATAGTTACTTCTCGGGAATTCTCTCAAGTCCTGACAGTTGTCATTTCTGTTTTTTTTTTTTCCGGTGTGATTCTTTACATTATATAAAATTGTCAACTTTGACGAATACGGAATAACACCAGTTTTTATAATTATACAGTTTTTATGATGTGAGATGTCACAATATATGTATATAGTAAGTGTGGACTGAATGGATGATTCTGAAAAGAATTTTACCAGTCAACCAGTCATCCAAACTTGGTAAATGACAATGAAAAGAGTCGCATAGGTAACCGGGCACTACCGCATAAAGTTATCTTTTTCAATGAAAATACCATTACCTTTGATATATCAAGCGTATAAATTCTGTAAGCAAACGAGTAAGTGGCTATGAAGGAGTAATGCGTGGGCTCCCGAATGTGCATACACACACACACACACACACACACACACACACACACACACATATATATATATATATATATATATATATATATATATATATATATATATATATATATAACTATATATGTAATGTAATATAATTCTACTTGTCCCGTGGAAGAGGTGGCACAAGATAGGCACGGCCATCCATTTCCTCAGGAAGTCTAAAGGGGTGAGAATGCTAGTTTTGCATCCTTTTAACCTGAACCCAGCAGCTGTGATGCCATGTGTAGTCTCAAGGCAGATTTCGACCAACAACATCACCCCACAGTATGGATCAGTTGTGATTACACATGCCTATTTATAGTTGATAGGACTAGCTGGTGGGAGGCCAAAAACAATTCATGAACCAGTTGAACAAAAGCTGAATGGTGCAGCATTCAATCTAGACACCTACTTTCACTGACTGTTCTAGTGAATAAATAATATAGCTGGTGGGGTTCCACATCCCTGTGGCCCACCTCATACAAGGTGGGCAATGGGGTTATCCAAGATGGCATATTACGCCTTACATAAGGAGGTGATTGGGTTGCCTAGGATTCCTGATTGTATGCTATACAAGATTCAAGTTAGACATGTTGGGCAGTTGAATTGTCTGATAGCTGATTGCACTGTATACAAAGTGGGCAGTGGTTGCCTTTGGTGGCTAATTGCCCCTTACAGTTGTGGGGTGATGGGTTGCCTGTGATTTCTGATTCTATCTCAGGGTTGTCGTGAAGTCCGCACATCACCGAGAAACTAAATCCGCACCGGGTGTAGAGTTGCCAAGCAATGTTATAATCTGTTGAATCACTTCAGCTACTGCAATTGCCTAATACAGATTTGCAGTTTTTTGTAAAAAAAAAAATCATTAAACATGACTAAGTTTACAATAATCTAAGTCAGTTTTCACCCTAAGATTAATTCACAAATTAACCAAACTTTACTAACCTATATATATAATTACTAAGGCAAATTGAAGATTGCTGGACCTAAAGAATGAATGTAATGTAGGACATCACGTTTGGGCTAAGTTATCTGCTGTTGTCAAAATCGGTGGTTCTTAATTGACTTTTGTCGTATCTGATATTGGTGCGTAAACACTCGAGACTATTATGGTGAAAATGGTTTGTTTTTCAAAAATATTAGTATTTTAAAAAATATTAAATATGTCTAATGTGGTTAATGAAACAGTTATAATTTTAATTAGTTTTTATTAATAGAAAAACGTTTTAAAAGCATAAATATATATGCGGACCTACAGCTCCGCATACGTGAGGAGTGCAGACCTCAGCTCTGCATTCAATGACTCCCCTCGAATCTTCTCTTCACTTTTGGTCGTTTCTCTGCGCTTTGGCAACACTGTTCCATCTCATACTAAGTAGGCAGATGAGTTGTATATATTGGCTTTTGCCCCATATACAATGTGACAGTAGTGTAGGGTTGTTTATGGTGGTTGAATGCACTTTTACATAGTGGGGTTAATGGAGCTGCATATAATTCCTGGTTCCTTCTAATACAAAGTGGGTAGTGGCGTTAACAATGATTGCTGATTGCCTGTTATACCAAGGGATGATGAGGTTACCTATTAGCCTATGGCCGATTACAGCTTATACATTGTGGGCCGTAGGCCTTTTTATGACAGCTGATTCCCTCTTAAACAAGGTGAGCAGAGGGCTAGTCTATGATACCTGAATGCACTTCATAAAAGTGGGTGGTTAATTTGGTAGTGGTTTATAATTAAGATGTGAAATGTGGGTAGTGTAGTTGCCAGTGGTTGCTGATTGCCTTTTATACCAGGGGGTGATGAGGCTGCCTTTGGTGATTGATTGCATTAAAAGCATTTTGGGCAATGGGCTTTCCCATGACAACTGATTCCATGTTCAACATTTCCATGTTCAAAAATATTAAATATGTGTAATATGGTTAATGAAACAGTTATAATTTTAATTAGTTTTTATTAATGGAAAAACGTTTTAAAAGCATAAATATATATGCGGACCTACAGCTCCGCATACGTGAGGAGTGCAGACCTCAGCTCTGCATTCAATGACTCCCCCTCGAATCTTCTCCTCACTTTTGGTCGTTTCTCCGCGCTTTGGCAACACTGTTCCATCTCATACTAAGTAGGCAGATGAGTTGTATATATTGGCTTTTGCCCCATATACAATGTGACAGTAGTGTAGGGTTGTTTATGGTGGTTGAATGCACTTTTACATAGTGGGGTTAATGGAGCTGCATATAATTCCTGGCTCCTTCAAATACAAGGTGGGTAGTGGAGTTAACAATGATTGCTGATTGCCTGTTATACCAAGGGATAATGAGGTTGACTATTAGCCTATGGTCGATCACTGTTTATACATTGTGGGCCGTAGGCCTTTTTATGACGGCTGATTCCCTCTTAAACAAGGTGAGCAGAGGGCTAGTCTATGATATCTGAATGCACTTCATAAAAGTGGGTGGTTACTTTGGTAATGATTTATAATTAAGATGTGCAATGTGGGTAGTGCAATTGCCAGTGATTGCTGATTGCCTTTTATACCAGGGGGTGATGAGGCTGCCTTTGGTGGTTGATTGTATTAAAAACATTTTGGGCAATGGACTTGCCCATGACAACTGATTCCATGTTCAACTAGGTGGGCATATGACTTGTTTGTAATTGCTAACTGCTCTTCATGAAAAGGGGGTGGCTAGTTTGGTGGTGATTTATAATTTTCTTATACAATGTGGGTAATGGGCCTGCCTCTGACAGCATCTTCCATCTTTTAGAAGGTAGGTAGTTGGGTTGCCTGTGACATATAAGGTAGATTGTAGCGTTGTTTATAATGGTTAATGGACACAAATACAAGGTAGGCAGTCTTCGATGGCAGATTTCACTTAATGTAAGGTAGGTGGTGGGTTAGTCAGTGATTCCACATTCAGTCACGTAAAATTGCACCATATGCAAGATGGCCATCTGTTGTTGCATATGATGGCTGATTGCACTGGATACAAAGGTGGTAGCTGGGTTACATATGATAGCTGATTCCATCTTGTACAAGGATGGGAACTGGGTTGCCTATGAAGATTAATTGCACCCTGAACAAAGTGGTTGGTGGGTGGCCTGTAATGGGTGATTGTACCCTCTAAAATGTGTGTAGTGAGGTTGCTTGTGCCATATACAAAAAGGCAATGAGGTTGTCTATCATGGTTGATTGCACTTATATGAATAGTCATGGAAGCTGCTTACGATATGTGGCTCCATTACGATAGGTGGATGATGTAGTTGTCTATGTTGAACAGTGGTGTTGCCTATGCAAAGTGGGTGGTGGTGTTGCCTATGGTGGAAGATTGAACATTATACAAGGTGGACAGATGAGAGAGATGGTTTTGTGTATAATGGCTGCTTACACATTATACAATTTGGCAGTTTGCTGTTGCCTATGGCAGCTGCTTTTATCGTATACAAGGTGGGCAGTGGGGTTGTCTATGAGGCTGATTACTTTTTACGTAAGGTAGATGATGCGATTGCATGTGGAGGGTGATTGTACTTTTTACAAGGGTGGGTGGTGGGGTTTCCTATGATGGAGGATTTCTGTTTATACAAGCTGAACAGTGGGTTTACCTGTGAAGCTTAATTCCACCTCAGACCAGGTGGTGGCTGATTCCATCTTAGTGGGCACTGGGATTGCCTATGAAGGATGATTGCACAATATTCAAGGCATTCTAGATGATTTCACATCATATAAGTTAGGCTTTGGGGTTTGCCTATAGTGGCAGATTTCATGTAATGCATGAAGGGTGGTGGGGTTATCCAAGAAGTCTAGTTGCACCTTATCCACTTGGTGTTTGGGGTTGGTTATGGTAGCAGATTGCACAATGTACTACAAGCTGGATGGGGGTTGCATATTATGATAGTGTGTTTTCTTTCTGCAGTCGAACAGTTTAAGATTTTTCCTTAAAAGGCCAACTTGAAAACGCCTCTACATTTCATCAAATTTAGGTACAAGGGTTGTCTGGTGGAGGATGAGAGATGTTACAGAAGCAATATTTATATGGGAGTAACCGTGCATTTTGGAGTGAACTGGCTTGGATCTGTGAAGTGTAATGTGCTTAGTAAGATAATCGGCAATCTTCCAGGTGAGGTCTTTTATACTGCTCTTGAGACAAGATTGATTAGACTGAAGCATGCTGACCTTGGATTTTCGGTGATATTTACTAGTATAGAGGTTGGCTTGGGGAAATTTTGACATTCATCACTAAATTTTAATTTGCTGTTTCCCATTGTATAGTTAAAATTCCAAACTGAATGGGAAAAGAATGGAAAACTACCATTTTATGTTATATTGATGATAAGGGACTCTTTAGAATATAAGTTTGCTGTGTATAGAAAACCTGCTACCTCCATTTCCTATGTCCATAGAAGATATTTATTATAACAGAAAGTTTAGTACGGAGGAGTTGGAACATGCTCTCTTGAACAGCAATAAATCGGCTCCTGGAGATGACAGTGTTTTCTTTTGAGATGATCTGCCACTTAGCACCTTTGGCAAAGTAATATTTATTACAGTTTTATAATCATTTATTATGGCTTCAAAATTTATTTCCTAATGAATGGCGTAAAGCTATAATAATTCCTATCCCCAGACCTGGAAAGGATCCCAATAATGTAATTAATTACAGACCAATTTAACAAGTTTCTTATGTCAATTACTAGTGAAAATGGTAAATGCTTGGCTAACATGACACATTTGAGAAAATAAAATTTTAACTCTCACTCAATTCGGATCACAATGTAACAGATCTACATAAGATTCTCTAACTTAGAAGACGACATACGTAGAGGATTTGAATGAAAACAGATTACTGTAGCTGTCTTTTTTTGACATCAAAAAGGCATACGATACTACATGGAGGTATGCAATATTAAAATCGTTGTATAAAAATAGCATCTGTGGACACATACGTAAGTTTATCCAAAACTTTTTAACAGATCGCAATTTTCACGCGAGAACTGACGATGTTTTGTCAAAAATATTTCCACTTGAAAATGGTGTTCCACAGGGAAGCATCCTTAGTGGCGCACTGTTTACCTTTGCAGTTAATGATGTCAGTAATAATCCACCTATTGGAATTAAAAGTAACCTTATATGGAAGATTTTGCCATATATTATTCAGCATCTTGCATAAAACATGCAGAGCGAATCATTAATAAAACCATAATATAAATAGATGAATGGACCTCATCTGTAGGCTTTACATTTTCCATAGATAAAACTCATGTGATCATGTTTTATAAAAATAAAAAGTGGAAAAAGGTGAAGAAATAGATTTAAAAATCAGAAACCATAGTATACAAATTGGCCAAACGGCAAAATTTTTGGGATTAGTATTTGATATTCACTTGAACTGGAAAGCCCACACAACATGCATGAAATCAAAATGTAAAAGAGCATTGAATCTAATCAAAAAATTATCGAACACTACTTGGGGAGCCGACAGACATACCCTCGCTGTGCTGTACAAAGCAACAGTGCTGTCTATCATTGATTATGGAAGGAAAATATATGGCTCAGCATAAGACGCAACGCTGAAAACGTTAGACCCAGTTCATAGCGAAGGTTTTAGAATATGTTCAGGAGCCTTTAGATCATCACCAAAGTCATCTTTACAAGTTGAATGTGGTGAACTACCTCTCTCTCTCTCTCCGTAGAGAGTAACACTGAAGAATTCAGACAAATGATTCGCCAGGCAAAACATTGTTGGAATTAAGAGATGTATTTATTAACAATCATTTACCATCTTTCCCAGTTAGAGCTAGAAGATTGTTTGAGTCACTAAATATAAATATACAGCTACCATATTTATCAAAAAGTTGCTCATATACCACGGAACACCATAGACAAAATACAATAGAGCATATAAGCCGGGAAGGTCAACATTACGCAATATACACATAGGGACCTAAACCAGAGTACAGAGTGGGATATGCTGCAGTATCCCAAGACAAAACGTATCAGTTATCTCTACCTAGTAGTGCTTAAGTATCCACAGCAGAGTCGTGTGCAATTGCATGAACCATAAAGATAATTAAAGCAACCTCGTGTAATAATTTTGTTATTTTTATCGACTCTAGAATCGCAACAGAAGCCATTCACAGTTACAAATAAAAAATGATATTGTACAACAAATTAAGTTATTACTCCGCAAGTTACATAATAATGGGAAAATGTAGAAATTTGTTGGATCCTGCCCATGTAGGGATCAAAGGAAATGAAGAAAAGTTAAGTATACCTTAGTTTTACCAGACCACTGAGCTGATTAACAACTCCATATGACTGGCCCGAAGAGATTAGACTTATTTTACGTGGCTAAAATTGGTTACTTAGCAACGGGACCTACAGCTAGTGGAATCCGAACCACATTATAGCGAGAAATGAATATCTATCACCAGAAATAAATTCCTCTAATCTTCAATCGGTGGGATTGAACTCCGGCCCATCGAGCGATAAAGCTCAACCGACTCAGCCAAGGAGAGAGATAGGAGGCTGATGGAAACTAGACAAAGAAGCTTAACTATGATAAGATGAAATGCAAATACCTGTTATTGATTATGTAACTCACATAAAGGCGGGTATTATAAATAAATGGTAATATGGAATGAAGAACCTGAAAATAATAAAATTAAAACAAATGAAACCTGGTGTTAGAAAATGGAGTTCATCATATCAGAGAGAGAGACATGCGCAATTAATTCTGACACGTCTCCGAATAGGCCATACTCGCGAATACTCAGAGTGAGAAGTGATGATAACGGTCAAACATGTATTGTGTAAGTGTCCAAAACATAACCAACAGTGATTATCAACTTTTGGAAATAAATCAATGAGAGAAATGTTGTCAGAATCTTCTGCATTTTCAGTCATTCCTGTTTTAACATTCATGAGGAACTGTAAATTAATTGATAAAATAGAAAAATAAGTAAATAATGAAAATACAGAAACCCTTGGGCCACTTAATGAATGATAAAAAATAAAAACATTTTAAAATGGTACTTAGCTTATTCTGAATTTGATTTATTTTAGTGTCTATGTATGGAAACGTAAATGTATTTATTGTGTGCGTGTGTTCCAGTGTGGAGGCATGTGCCTTTGAGCAGTTTTTAGTTTCATTTTCATTCGTTCATCACCACACAGAATAACCTATTTGGTCCCAGTGCTTGGCCTCTGATATTTCATTCAAATCCTTCGGGCCAGCCCTACGAGAGCTGATATTCAGCTCAGTGGTCTTGTTAAACTATTTTAATTAATAGTAATAATCCTGAACTACCATGACATTTCGGAAAAGATTCGGCAGTTTCATTTTTTCTTTAGGACTGAGAATCTGAGCTCAAGGTTACTGAGAATTTGATCTCATCCATGAACAACACCTTGCGTATAGAAAAGAATCAATAAATACTGTAAAAACTTATTTTAAAGCCGTGCAGATGATGATAAAAATTTTAACAAAAAATAAAACTCCCGTGAGCAGAAGATATAAATGCCAATCTTAAACCCATTTTTATTCATATCCGACATTCATAAGGTATTGTTCCTGAAATGCACATGAAAATGAAAGAGTAACTAAATCAGGTGTTTAGCAACGCGTACCAATGGGAGTTTGTAAACGTTTTATTGCTGGGACCGACTAGATGTTCCCAAAAGGAGTGTGGTTTCCACAAGATCTGTAAGGAATGGATTAGAGACTTCGGGACTGCTTTACTGGAGGTGTCATTTACTGGAGTGTCGTGCAAGTGTGTAATCATATAGGAGGAAGATTCTGAAACCAGCCATTGAAACTAAACAAAATACTTTGGGCTTATCAGAGGGCAGAAGTTCGTGTTATGTTTCAGTTCATAGCTGATTCAGAAAGATCTCCTGCATGGACAGGATTGAGACTTTCCTCTTATAGTGGCAGCATTATTTGTTTCCCATCTTTGCGAAGGAGATGTTTGAAATCCTAATCCAAAGATACACTTTCAGGATTAAACCGAGGAGTTAAAGTTGAAAATCCTGAGAATGGCTGAGCGTATTATCAAACTATTTGTTTTTATTTACAAGTTACTTCGTTAATAATTAATGTGTATATGTGCATGCACACACACACACATACACACACACACACACACACACACACACACACACACACACACACACATATATATATATATATATATATATATATATATATATATATATATATATATATATATATATATATATATATATATATATATATATATTTTTATATGTTTCCTGGTGCAGAGTGGATCTTATGACTCCACAATTATTACTTTACTCGAAAATGGCCTTGTAAGATACCCAGGACATATAAAACACAAACAAAAAAAAAGATGTACACGGAGCGGAGGGCTCTTCACTGGGGAAGTCGTGAAACACGTGGATATAAAAATAGTTATATTTGATAGCACACAAAGGTCAAAGGAAAAATTAACTGAAAACACGGTAAATTACTGCCGTGAAGTCCTCCCGAAGGGGGAGCTTAGGAATGCCAGGAACACGGACCAAGGATAATTCTGCTACAGGCGTCTTTCTGAAAGATATTTGGACCCACGTTACATCTAATGCTGGAATTTGGGGATTGAATTACTCGGGGGTGCACTGAAGGCGCCAAGGACTCCCAGCGTTACTTGACTCAGAGGAAAGAAGCTGTGAACATCGTGGGCCTGGCTTGAACCAAGGAATATCAGGGAACACAAAGTTATAGGCCCAGAGATTAATAAATGCAAAAGGGCTAAGTAATCGTGACTAGCAACTCGTTTTGGGTACATTACCACATTTGTAGGGGCGTAGGGCTGACGACGTCTTCTGCCGAAACACGTGTGGGAGCGTGGACAAATGGTAGCCTCCCTCTCCAAGGTATTTCTTCAAGTCGTAGATTGGGGCAGAAAAAGGCGCCCGTGGGATGATGAAAAGGCCGCCGTTTAATGTCAGCTCGCATGTGGGAGACTTGCAATCCCCCTTGCAGTCTTCTAAGGCCACGTGGAATGGAACACGGGGCACACAGGGCGGCGATGGGATCACGTGGGCGGCGGAAGAGGAGGCAGGGGCAAAGGACCGAGACTTGACTTGTTCTCGGCTTAAACTAGCAACCGCGTGTGAGGGAGAGCTGTCCTGGCTGACCTTTTATTGCTTCTGGACAGGGGGGGGGCGATGTCCTGACCCAGGTCGCCGACCGGATATCATAGAAAACGATTTTCTTCCCTGTACCAAAGAAAACAGTGCAAAGCCAGTTTACTGTCCCCAAACTATTATATTTTCTCTGAGCCCTATACCCCCGACCTTCAAAGGTTCAAACCAACCCAAAGCAGGAAGGAGAAGAGTTTCTAGCGGATTTTGGCGCTACTCTTACAGCTCCCTGGCAAGATAATATTCACACCTATAAACGGGTGCGAATATTGACAAAAGCAAAAATGAGCTAAGAAAACGTTCGACTTTATTCTATCTTTTACTTTGCTACAACCTTACTTTACTTTATTTGTAAACTCTGATGCCACACTAATCAATAACAAACTGAAGGTTTCACTTTAGGAGCAGAGTGCAATTTAGAATATACAATAAAGGAAATAAACTTGCTTGCAAATTAATTATTGCTCAAATACTTCTAAGTACTGTTTCTACCCATTCTTTATTCGATTTACTTTACTGGGGTAATAAAGCTCAAAGAAAATAAACAAAGAACACTTCAAAATTTCAAAATAACAACAACAAAATAAAACTTACAAGGCAGAATTTAAAAGGAAACAAATGTAAACCCACTGATTCTTAATGCTATCCTGGAATTACAGGCATGCTATTAGTTGTGCCTTGAAGAGGCTGACATTCGTGACAATACACTGCAGGTATTAAATAATATCCCCTTTACCAAAATTGTAATAATAGAATTCAATTCTTCTTTTCAATCGACCTCAATTGTTCAAGCTCGACGAGCATAACTAATATTTCCCACGAACGCTAATCTGAAGGGACAAGAACTTGACAGCTGTGAGGCAAAGAGATTATTCACGGTTTAACTCGCCAACTTAAATGACGCTAAATTTTTACGTCTGCAGCTTGCAACTCAGGTGTAAGCTATAAATAGACTACTTTCGACGTATGAATGGGAGGATAAACAAATGAAGGGAAAATGGACAGGGCTAACATTTCTCACAGGGAATAACTCAACAACAAAAAAAAATGTAAATAAAAAAAGAAACTACACAGAACAACAAAGAAGGATATTACTTCATACTAAAAGGGCGGGCACTTTGATTAAAAAAAGGCAACGTTAAAATTCGTAAGGGCAGGAGTCTTGTGACTCAAGATTCGTTAAAAAAAAGAAAGATTAAATGCAAAAGTAAATAATATACGAGAAAATAAGATAACAGAGTGAGGTATTTATGATTTACTTCTTTATCTAACTTCCGTCGCCAACAGACGACAGTCAGAGCTAACTCTCAGCCAAGGGCGGGAAAGAAACCCAAAGTGCGCCCCTTCAGGAAGAGTTGACACGCCTGCCTTGTGCCAAAGGATGGGCGTAAGGGCATGCCACTTCCCACTCTGTCTCTCTTACTGCTTCAAAATAAAATGATTTGTGCATTTCAAAAGGGGATGATATCCCATATATTAACTGCCGCTTGCGGTGGTAAATGAGGGAAAGTGTGAAGGAAAGATCGATAGAGAAGGATGAGGGATAGAAATTCCAAAGGAAAGGAAGAAGATAGCGGAAGGCCTTGACATCCTCTCCTGGATGAAAGGTGCCAAGATGTTCAAAGATGAAGAAGGGGCCCTATGCCAGGTTTGCACAGGGGCCAGAAGAGCTCAGGGCTCCTTGTGGACTACCTGCGATACGCCCACACCGGTGGTAACTTCGGCATGAACCTCTCCTCCTTGGACCGTTGTCCTTGGCGGGGAATCGGAGGGCCGAGGCCAAAGGGGCGGCAGGGGTGCCATCTGGGTCAGCTGCTGCGACAACTGACCCAGGAATCTTGTTCGCCATCTCGGACATTAACCGGGCGCAGATCGCAGAGTTCATCGGCCCAGGAAGGCGGGGCAGAATCATGACTCAGCGGAAGAATCTGCGGCGGCGGCGAGAGAGAGGGGCGGCCGGAGGGGGCGGTCGACTTGCTTGCAGGGTGACCAGCTCAGGCACTGACATTGGCACTGGCGCTGGTGGCCGATGTGGTGGTGGTCTCGTCTGTCTGGACGGACAGAGACTGGCACTGCTCAGTGCGCGAAGGGCACTGGCAGAGGCTGAAGGCCGAGATTCTCCTGAAGGAGATCTGGCTGAGGCCTCGGCACTGGCACGGATGCCGTGCCGGGCACTGGACTCGGATTTGGATGATTTATTGGGAATGGGGACCCCGGAATGGTGGTGGCTTGAAATGGGACGTAAGTCTTGGCCCAGGAGGACGTCATAGTCTCCTGGAATGTGTTTCAAGCTGGCGAGGCGTAGGGTCCTGGCTCTGTGGGGTCGGGTGACCCTCAGTTGGACCGTAAGGGAGGATCATTTAAAATTGTTAATGCCCTCAATGGTGGCGAGCTTGCGTCGTCTATTATAGCTCCATAGGGAACTTTGTCCCTCCTTATGAGAAATTTGCGGCGCCAGAGTCGTCAAATGCCTTGACCTGGCGTGCTGAGTATTTACCTCGGAGGTGCCACATAGATGGGACCCTCGGCAGGAGGGCCCCTGGACTCGGGATTCGTTACTGCCAGGGGCGACGGCGGGTTCCTGCCTTATTATTTCTTGGGCATTTTGCCCATGCGGGAAGAGTGGCCATAAACCTTGCACGCCGTGCAAAAGGTTTGGCTGAAATCTCTTCGCACTGCCCGGCAGAGGCGCGGGCGACTTATTAGGGGCTGTCCGGGAGAGAGAGACGCGGGTGGTTTACTGCGGCATTGCTCCTTGGCATGCCCGATCTTTTACAGAACCCGCACCTGACGGGCTTCTGTGATTGCCCATTCTTCATGGAGGGCACCCGATAGGTAGGCGGGGTGGCGTAATTTTGCTGCAGCAGCTCTCCTGGGGTGATGGGTGTCCCATAGATCTGCTATTCGGCAGGAATCAGCTAAGGTGGGGCTCCTTCTCGGCGATGTGCGTGGCGAGGCCCAAAGGTGTAGAGTAGGAAGTTCTCTATTTGTTTTGTTCGATGGCATCGTTGAGGTCGTAAATCCCCGTGACCTCGAACCATTTGGCACGGGCATTCTCGGGACTTGTAGGCCCAGTCTGCCCAGGTTTGATTGGCCTCCTTCACTAGCCCGCGCCAGCTCCTCCTCCAGCGTTCAGGGTTATCTCGTGCGCCTTGGCAATAGTCTGGCGTCGACCTCCCAATTTTCCTGCTCCTCCGGCGGGAGGGCCCTGTAGGCAATCAGGGCCTTCCTCCAGGAACTTGCCCAACACCAGGGAGAGTTCGGGCACTCAGGGGCAGGCCTTTAGCACTGTCTCGGCGCTGTCGAGCCCACACCTCGGCCTCGGCCTCCGTCCACTTTGGCATACAAGCGATAGCCTGGCTGAAGGCACTCATTCCCTGGGGGCAGGTGGAGGCGAAGGGCCACTCTGTTGCAGCATTGCGAGTTCATGGGCACGCTGCTTGTCCCTTCTTCCCTCTCGGCTTCTTCTCTCCCTTTCTCCTGGGCCAGTCTTTCTGCTGCGTCTCGTTTCTCCTGGGCTAGCCTCTCTGCTTCTCGTTCCTGCCGTCGGCTTCCTCCTCGTCTCTCCTGAGCCTGTCTTTCTTCTACTTGTCTCTCTGAGCCTGTCTTTCTGCCTCTCGTTCCTGCCTTGCGGCTTCTTCTCTCTCCTGAGCCTGTCGTTCTGCCTGTATGGCGTCCATCCTCTCCTGTACCCAGTCTCTTAGTTCTCTCCCGGAAAGGCCAGAGTCCTTCCCTGAGGGACATGAAGAACTTGAAATCCTCGCTCTGCTGAGACCGTGTCGACATTTTCAGGCGGAGAGGACGCTAGTAACACACCGACTTAATTTCCCAGAGCTGTGGGAATCTTGGACACTTTTTCAAAGGACGTATGATTGGTCTCCCGATTTACCGGCCAAGCGGGCTGATTGGGGACGAGGATTAGCAATGATTGGTCTCCCAACGGACCGACGACACGGATTTATTGGGGACAAGAATAGAATATATAGGCGCTCTAGAATTTCCGCACAGACGGCGTCTGATCAGCGAGGGCGCTAGTTTTACTGACTTATGGGAGAAGTGTAATTCTCAAGGGCAATTAGGTGGGTGGCCATCCCACATTTACAACAGATAGGCAACACACGCGCCCGTAGTAAAAGCACAAAACAAACACACAAAGAAACAGAACAACACAGAACATATAATGTCAGACCCCCAATAATGCAAAAACAATTTGGTAGAGCGAAGCAAATCAAACAAACAAATGTTTTCCTAACTGGAGCCATGTCAAGGCCGTCTGCGCCAAATGAATGAATAGCGTAAACACCGGGGACTTCCCCGAACTGAGAGACAACGGTTGTTGACCCTTTTCGTCCTGGGCGTATAATATACGCTTTCGCTCCTATTTCAAAGCGAGAGAGGTAAAAATCGTCAGCAATGCTAATCTGACTTTCGAACACGTGGTTGACGTCGAGGTCTGCGCCTATATCTAATGATTGGTTTCAAATCACTTTCGTTTCTACAGGAGGAATATCGCACTATTCCTTTAATGATTTATCACCTGTATAACCTAATTGAATGGCATGCAAGCGCGTGCAAAGGCTTCCCAAAGCTAAGTTTTCAGCGATTCTCTCTCGTTTTCCTCGGACATGGCCCTACTATAAAAAGAAAATTCCTAGGACTAGTCACGTTTTCTACAGCGTCCTACGCTAAATAAACACAGTTTACTTACGCAGAATTTCCTTGGCCTGTTGTGGCTTTTTCAAAGGTTCGTAATCTGTCTCGTATCCAGCTTAGCTGAGCTAATTGCTGATTTCTAAATTGCAACACAAACAACAAAGGGGAAGAGGGGATGCAATCATTACGAGAATCACTGGTCAGGTCGCCATTTTTATATGTTTCCTGGTGCAGGTGGATCTTATGACTCCACAATTATTACTTTACTCGAAAATGGCCTTGTAAGATACCCAGGACATAAAACACAAACAAAAAAAGAAGTACACGGAGCCGGAGGGCTCTTCACTAGGGAAGTGCGTGAAACACGTGGATATAAAAATAGTTATATTTGATAGCACACAAAGGTCAAAGGAAAATTAACTGAAAACACGGTAAATTACCGTAGAAGTCCTCCAGAAGGGGGGGAGCTTAGGAATGCCAGGAACACGGACCAGGATAATTCTGCTACAGGCGTCTTTCTGAAACGATATTTGGACCCACGTTACACATCTAATGCTGGAATTTGGGGGATTGAATTACTCGGGGTGCACTGAAGGCGCCAAGGACTCCCGAGGCGTTACTTGTGACTCAGAGGAAAGAAGCTGTGAACACGTGGGCCTGGCTTGAACCAAGGAATATCAGGAACACAAAGTTATAGGCCCAGAGATTAATAAATGCAAGGGGCTAAGTAATCATGACTAGCAACTCGTTTTGGGTACATTACCACATTTGTAGGGGCGTAGGGCTGACGGCGTCTTCTGCCGAGGAAACACGTGTGGGGCGTGGACAAATGGTAGCCTCCCTCTCAAGGTATTTCTTCAAGTCGTAGATTGGGGCGGAGAAGGGCGCCGTGGGATGATGAAAAGGCCGCCATTTAATGTCAGCTCGCGTGTGGGAGACTTGCAATCCCCCTTTGCAGTCTTCTAAGGCCCGTGGAATGGAACACACCCCGGGGCACACAGGGCGGCGATGGGATCCACGTGGCGAGCGGAAGAGGAGGGCAGGGCAAAGGACCGAGACTTGACTTGTTCTCGGCAAACTAGCAACTTGGCGTGTGAGGGAGCTGTCCTGGCCCTGACCTTTTATTGCTTCTGGACAGGGGGTAGGGGGCGATGTCTGACCCAGGTCGCCGATCCGGATATCATAGAAAACGATTTTCTTTCCCTGTACCAAAGAAAACAGTGCAAAGCCAGTTTACTGTCCCCAAACTACTATATTTTCTCTGAGCCCTATACCCCCGACCTTCAAAGTTCAAACCAACCCAAAGCAGGGAAGGAGAAGAGTTTCCTAGCGGATTTTGGCGCTACTCTTTACAATATATATATACATACACATACATACATATTTATAAAGGTGCATGTTATATACATTACATTTTGTATTAAGCCATTTGAAAATGGAATGTGCAGCAGGGTCCAAATATAATGTTTTGATCTTTGTTTTGATTTCTTACTGACAATTGGAGGGAGGTGATAGACAGTCATCTTTTCACTGTGACCCGCGGTCACTCCACTTAATCGCCCTTACACGAGAAAACGGCACCACCGCTTAAAAAAAAATGCCAATCTACCAATTGTCACCCTTCTTCCAGAAAAGTTTGAATTCCATTAAGAAAATGTGGCAGCAGTGCTATTAAATGGCCTTCGAGTCTCAACCTTTTGAGCTAGACCATAGTCAGAACGCCTCCATTTTATCCATTTCTTATCCCGACCAAACATCAAATACGGACGGAACACCCTAGACCTCCGTACAGAATATCCCCAAAAGCACATTTCGCACCACAAATCCAAGGCAGTTAAATCCAAAATGCAGATTTATGCCATATGAATATCACCGAGGCCACACCTCTTTCCCATTGTTCTAGGGGCAAGAGCCCGTGTCCACACATGGCCGGCTTCATCTCATTGCAACAAGACAGCAACTTTTCTCATTTTCCTATAAAACGGAGGCCTATGTATATTGGTCGAGAACTATCCAGTAGTCTTCATTTCTTTTATGGGGCTTTTCTAAGAAAAGGGAGAAAGATAGATTGATGTGTATGTATATATATATATATATATATATATATATATATATATATAATAGATTGATGTGTGTGTATATATATATATATATATATATATATATATATATATATATATATATATATATATATATATATATATATATATATATATATATATATATACACTGAGCTTATCATTGTGCAGGTCTTGTATCTCCCAATCCCATACAAATATCCATTACACAGCCATTGTAATTAAGTAATAGACAGGGAAAACGTTACCCAAAGTTGTTATGGAGACGCTGCTGACTGAGAAATGCGAAAATGATGGACCTTAGACCTCGGCTTTTTCTCTTACTTGAATATTGCCAGGTGTTTCTTTGTGTATGCTGTGGACACTTCTACTTATTTCCCCCTACTTGGGAAGATGAATGAGTGTGGGACTACTCATTTGTCGATTTTGATTGCAATATAGAGTTGGGCTTGTATTAGACAGAAAACATCCGCAATTTTTTAACAATGGACTAGAAATCTCAAAAATCTTATTTTGGGCTTAATCCCTAGTCAAGTGTGGCTGTTTTGTTAATGAGTCGCCTCCAGCTGTTTCAGTCTTGAACGACTCATTTCATAACTGCTCTAGATAATTTTTCGAACCGATGCCCTGCCTAACTTCAAATCTCCTTATTTAGCCTATAAAAAATAGATAGACAAATCAGTCAGTCAGGCAATCAATAAAAATTCTGTCAGTCTGCATGGCTTGCAATCAATCATTTTTTATTCAAAATAATACGATTTCTTCCTTGCAAAGCACTGTAGTGTTCCTAGATAAGAAACTCTATGGTTATCTTCAGTACATTATCTCCCATCATTTCATTGCATACAAATGAGTACTGTTATGACATTAAATGCCTTGATTGAAGCAATGCCCTTGTCCCTACGAATAAAAAATTGAACAAAATCCCAATTCCAAACCTCTTTTTCTCTTAGTCCTTGACATAGAAGAATGAACTTACATTAGCCTTTCTCTTCGAAAGGCAGCTGGATATAAATCTCATCCCAAAAATGCTTCCTAATGGATGGGGCGAAAAAACGACGGATTTCTCGACATTAATTTTTTTTCTCTCTCTAAGAAAATGGAGGATTGTCTATTACGGAGACTGGCCAAATTGTCTGAGGTAGTCTGGAACATTTTCACCCACTTCATTCTTAAGTAAACTCTGTGTATGTGTGAGTGTGTTTGTTTGCGTATGTGTCGCAAATATTTCCTCAATACTAGGGATGAATATCAGCTTTTACAGTCTGCACCGTCAGCAAAAAGGTGCAGGATTTGTACTTTCACTACTTTTTGTGATAAATAAAATCCTGAGAAGATTAAAAGAGTCAAGAATTTATTTATGCATATTTATAAGAAACATTTGTATACCTTTTGCTAAAGAAATACCTGGTTACTTGCAATAAGAACTCATAGTTGCGACAATATTCAAGATTCCCTTTGCGACTGCGAGGTATCTGTGATAAACTTAATTGCTCTTTAAATGAGAGCATAACCGTACAACTGTATGCGAAGTCTTCTGAATGGAAAGATTATAAAAAATTAATTAATATATATATATATATATATATATATATATATATATATATATATATATATATATATATATATATATATATATCTGTATACACACACGCCAACACACAAGAAAGCATTAAAGCAGACAGCTTGGAAGATGGTTTTCATTTATTCATCACGGCATACATTTCAAGATCCGTGTCTCATCCTCAAGGCTAAAAGTACAAAGTAATACTAATACAGCAAGAAACGTTAGTATGTACGTACAAATTAATTATGATAAGGTAAAATATCAATACAAAAGTTAAACCTAAAGCAAAATTGTTGAAAAAGAAAGAACTAGAACGTTTTAACTAACAGGCCCCTTTCCTCGAAGTTCGGTTGCTGTATGACAAAGAGTAAACATAAGGTAGGGTTTGGTTTAGGCTATATACAGGGGTGAAGATAAGGAATTATTGTTCAAAGAGGGAACAAGCTTCTTGATCGTTAAGGATTCAAGAATAGTGAGGTGGTGTTCGTGTTGGCTGGTAGTATAATCCTAAAATCGTTATAGTTTATTTTGCTTTTGCATAGTTTTATACGATTTCTATTATGATGTTTCAGGGTTGGACAACTTGCACCCAGTATGAAAGCCAACGCCAGTGTGTGTCACATGTGACTTTAAGCAGTCGGGGCGTGTTTCCCACGTATGTCTGACAATGGCATTAAGAGCAAGTAAATAAATAACCAACACCGTACTGCATTCAATTAGAAAATAATAACCAATAATCCGTTTTAGTCACCATCGTCATTCGTTAGTTAGTTATAAATGATTTGTTTAACCAGACCTCTGAACTCTTTTAGGGTTCTTCTCGTGAAGACAATAGATTTTATACTGGTGTGTTTCTCAAGAAAACGTTTACAGGTCTTGGACAGAGTTTTTACAGTTCATGTTTTCATAATTTAAAATTGAATTCCCTGTCCACTCTCCTCCACAGAGCCATCACACTTACATCGGATTGAAATCTTTTTCACAAGGAAGTAGGCTCTCTCTATGATGTTTTAAAATCCGACTGTTATCCATCCGATTAATTTTTAAAAATATGTTAAGAAAATATTGGATAAGTCCTTTCACCCTCCTGCTACCACACACTTGGCACATAAATTAACATATTATATAAGTTTTCCATTCACTCATACCACCTCTTTCCTATCCAATCTAAAAAGAATTTTGACGAATTACTTTCCTGCAGTTGACGTGAAGCTCATATTAAAGAACCCAAGAACTATTGGTGGTATGTTTTGTCACAAAGAAAAACTGCCCCCTTTAATGCAGTCTGGTGGTGTTTATTTACTTACTGTCAATGCCATTGTCAGACATGCGTGGGAAATACGCGCGGACTGATTAAAGTCAGATGTGTCGCACACATTGGCGTTAGCTTTCGTAATGGGTGCAAGTTGGCCAGCCCTGAAACATCAAATATCAGAAATCATATAAAACTATGCAAAAGCAAAATAAACTGTACCACACCCACCTTATCCTTTTGACTCCCTTTTGCCAATTATTCAGCAACTGAGCTTAAAAGAGGATAAGGTCTCTTTGTTAGTTAAAACATAAAGATAAACCTAAAACAATTTTGTTTTAGGTTTATCTTTTGTATTGATTAGCCTCATCTGCTTCGCTTCTCCCCTAACCACTCGTTTGCCTCTTTGGGGATTACGATAGAGAGGGACATTGAATGGAGAATAAAAACTTGTGTATCAAGTAAAAAAAAAAAAATAGACTAGGCTCGGAGGACTTGTGCTTTCTTCCCCCCACCTTTTTTGTTAGGTGGGCAGCTAACAGGGCTCACAAGTTCGTGGTATTACTCGCTTAAATAACTCGGCTAACTATTTGTTCCTTTGTAGAGGTATTCATGTTTAACAATGGTTTGCCAAGTTCCTGAACATAATATCTGATCCGCGTATAATACGAACTGTTCATAAAGATAAGATCGTATTCAAGTGGAAATAAAAGGAAGATAAATTCAACTGAACTCCTTAATAAGTAGAGGAAGAGATAAGATTTTCTCAGCTCGTCAGTCTAAATACAAACCAGTAAACTCACAGAAATAAAATAACCATTCTCTCTGTTGGGCGTTTACAGGGTTTTATCGCATAGAAGAAAGGAATTTGCTTTATACATTTATACCCTAAAGGTATGTAGGAGTATACAGTACCCAAATATGCTCCCAACTTGAACAGGCGTGGAAGTGCTTCTAAATACCAACAAACTGCACAAGCATATATTGAGGAAATTTTAGGTAGTACTGCGTGCGTTAAGATCCTCATTTGCTCTGTGGTCAACGATGAGTTCTCAAAGCCTTCAGTTTCTGGCCCAAGTTCCTCCCTCCCTCCTCGTCCTCCTGAAGAATTCCCAAAAATGAATTTTTTAAGATGAAATGACCTGATTGCAAAAATAAGGGCAAGAGAAAGGTTCGGATTCCACAATCAAAGTTTACTCAGAGATCCACGATATTTCAACCTAATTTTTGGTTCTTTTAGCCACATGTTGGGGTGACTTAATATGTGTAATAACTATTATTGCAAGCTCATTAATTCAGCTCAATTGGTCTCTTAAACTAAGGTATACTTAAACGTTAACTGGCCCAGGTTTTGATTAATTCTTTTAAACGTTTGTTAATGATCATCAACGATGACAAAAAGGACGAACAAAACCTTTGTTTCAAATGAGTCAACCCCCTGTTATACTCATTTCGAGAATGGAAGTTCTCCAGCTAAGAAATTCTGTTAAACTTCCGTCTTTGCAAATAAATTCTTTATAATACGTAAAATGACCTATTATCAAACTACGTCATTCAAAATATATATAAAAGAACTTGAATTACATAACAATCATAAGTTTACTCAAAGACACATGATATTTCATTATATTAAATTTTGGCATTATTTTATTCATCAGTATGTTTGGTGTGTGTGTAATTTGTATAATAACTATTATATGCAAGTTTATCGTGTCATAAAACAGATCTGCTGTACCTAAAATTCATCAATGACTTTAATGAATCTAAATTATGTAATGTCATTGATAAATCTCTTTACATCCTTTTATAGTCTTTTATACCTTTGTCTTCAAACTTTCCAAGCAAACCTACTTAAAATTCATTATATTCGTTATCTCAAGCACCGCCTCCCTACTGAAATGAACCAGAGGTGCTCTCGATTTCTGTGTCAAACTTTAGATCACTAACAGACCCAGGTTTTATTTAATTCTTTTAAACGTTCTAGGTAATAAAAACATTTGAAACAAGAAAAGGACATCCAAAACCTTTTGTGCGCTGATTCAAGTGGTCTCATGTTATGCCTATTTCTGAGAATGGAAATAGAGATCCAGCTAAGAAATTCTGTTAGATTTAACGTCGTCTTTGCAGTTGGGAACTGAAAAAAGCGCCTGTGTTCAGTTTTAATACATATTATATGTCTGTGTGTATGTATAAATATATATAACATAAGGGATATATATATATATATATATATATATATATATATATATATATATATATATATATATATATATATATATATATAAATATATATATATATATATATATATGTATGTATATATAAATGAATATATATGGAACGTGATATATATATAAATATAAAATCCATATATATATATATACATATATATTATATATATATATATATATATATATATATATATATATATATATATATATATATTATATATATATATATATATATATATATATATACTGTATATAATATATATATATATATATATATATATATATATATATATATATATATATATATATATATATATATATATATATATATATATATATATATATATATATATATTGTATTTAACGTGTTTTTTATACCATTTTTTTATATGGGGTAGGTACATGCCTTCTTTTGAAGGACTTTGATTTTTGCCGTGGTTTAAAGAAACCTAGTCTCGATTGCCCTGCCTGAAATAAAATAGACCCCAAGAGTAACGAATGTGTACATGTATTGTACAAATCCCCAGCTTTTCTCCCAGCAGCGAGGAGAACATGGGCGTTAGGTCGACAGTTCGATTACTTGTGAGGTGTCTGTTATGTTTTAGAAGATGTTGGAGTGGCTTTGTTTATGTGTGTATTAGTCTATAACACCCATTTGCTTTCAGCAAACCTATCCATTGGTTACATATGTAATCCCAGGGTGTCTACATGGATAGCAAAATGTTCACCTTCTCTGACCGGTCGGCTGCGGTGATTGAACCCTCACCACAGACCTCTATGAAGTCTGAGGTTGCTGCTCTACCAACTGAGCCATCGAGGCTCCATATATATATATATATATATATATATATATATGTATATATATATATATATATATATATATATATATATATATATATATATATATATATATATATTATATATATATATATATAATATATAATGTGTGTGTGACATTTTATATATATATAATACATTATATATGCACTTTTTTATATAAATAAACATTAAATGCTCGTTTAATATTGAATTCGCGCTACCTCGGTAATATCACCGAAGTGACTCGAACACACGACGATAACCTCCAACGACTTCCAGTCGACATTGCTAACTGTATGTATGTGTGTATGTATGTATGCATGTATGTATGTATGTATGTATGTATGTATGAAGTAGGCACTGTGGATGATTGGTATAGTGTTTGCTCATGCTGGCTTGGTCTGTGAAACGCTCCAGGCCCGATACTTACTGGTCCACCGAGCTAGAAATGGGTATCAGCGTTTGACGGGACCAAGAAAAAGAGCGTGGGACATGCAACCTTCCCCTTAGACATTTGCTGAGCAACCAGAATTTTGTTGGAAAATGGATACTTGGTTTCTGTAGAGCTTTCGTGCGGGTAGGACGTGTCTGTGAAGTGTTCTGTGAAAAGTGCCTGACTTGCGAGATATTCAAAGTGAATATGAGGAAGAGGAAGGAAAAAGATAAAATAAATACTGTAGAAATTAAATCAAGTAAAGGGAAAATTAAACTATCATACGATCATTATAAACGAAGAGACCACAGCAGCTAATGAAAAGCGACAAATTATGAGTAAAATAACGGCGCCAGTTGAACAGGTTAAAACAACATGAGATGGACACTTATTTGTAAGATTTCCAGACAGGAAAAACTTAGAAAAGGCAAAAATGGAGATTCAGAATATCAACAATATATCAGTAAATGAGAAGGGTAAACTTAAACCAAAAATAAAAGTAGTCTATGTTCCCGAAGGATGAAGATGACATTGTCGATAACATTGTAAAAAAAAATCCATGGATTGGTAGCCTCATTTCTGAAAATGACGACCTGAAAATTGTAAAGGAAATGATAGCCAAAGATGACAAATGTAAACACTGCATCATCAAATGCACACCACAAATACGAAAGGCTATCTATATAGGGGTGACAAATTGTGTACACTGTATAGCCGTTGCAAAGTGTTCGACTGTTACATGCCCTATCAATGCTATAAATGTCAGGAATTTGGTCACAGCGCAGCAAATTGTAGAAATGACCAAGCTTGCCCTAGATGTGGTGAAAATCACAAATCAAATGAATGTGCTAGCAACATCTTCAAGTGTAAAAATTGTGTAAAGAAAGGTCATAGTGATACTAAACATAAAACGTATGATGGCAATAAGTGCACAGTATATAAAGAATGTGTCAAAAGTTAAAAATAATACGGATCATGGCTTTGACTAATAATCTTCTATGCAGTTTAATGAGAAGAAAGCAAATTTGAAAAAAAAGAACTGAAGACTCTCCTATCCTGCAGGAGCTACGATACTGACGAGAAAACACTTAAAGACAATTATAAAACATATATAAGAAGCACCTTATTTTGAAAACGTACAAGAGCCCGCCAGAGATGGAATTATCCCTGTGGAAGGCTGTACATAAAACCAAAGTGAAAGAGCAGGCAACCCCTGAGGGGAGTTCAGATCACTACACAAACCCAAGGGTAAATTAGAGGATCATCTCCCGCCCGAACATGGTCACATTCTTGGTGAAGAAAAACAGCTGTGACCCACCGAAGGAAAAGGCATCCAGAACTAATGTAGTACGCTGACTCACAGGAGCCGTAGGATGGAAGATTGTTATTAGATAACCAAGTCACAAAAACCATTGAACGTGCCGGAGTGTAGAACTGAAAAAGAGCCACAAGTGTTCCCGTATTATTCGATGATGATTACCGGACTGGAAGCACTCTCTGCACAGAAACGCCTTACCTGCAACGTGTGTTGGGAAAGAGTAAGTATTTAACATTAAGGAAAGGAAGAGGAAACTAATATACACACACACATATACATATACACACACACACATACACATATATATATATATATATATATATATATATATATATATATATATATATATATATATATGAATATATATATATATATATATATATATATATATATGTATATATATGCATATATATATATAGTATATATTATATATATATATATATATATATATATATATATATATATATATATATATATATGTATATATATATATATATATATATATATATATATATATATATATATATATATATATATTATATATATTATATGTATATAGTATATACTGTAGGTACTAATGTATATATTCACCTTACATGAAATTTAAGGAAACCACGCTTTGGGTATATACAGTATATCCAAGGCCAAAGAAGAAATTTCGGTATAAGCTTTTCGCTTTGAGAATTTTATAGGAAAAAAAACGGTCGCGAGTGAAATTTGATAGGGCGAAACACACTCTCTCTCTCTCTCTCTCTCTCTCTCTCTCTCTCTCTCTCTCTCTCTCTCTCTCTCTCTCTCTCTCTCTCTCTCTTTGTTACGAAATTTATAGAAAAAGATGGCAGAAAGTTCACTATCAAAACGCTAATTTCTGTTAAACTGCAGGAAGGGAATAGTAGAAACTATATATGCCGAGGGGTTAATAGAATGGGGAAAATTTATTTTATTCTCATTTCTGGTAATGAGCGCAATGAGTGTATGAAAGTAAAGAATTCTTTTTCTGAAGGTGCGCGCCTCGAATATGCTAAAAGGGTAATTGTCTCGTGGTCTTTATGGCTTTAGCCTGTTGCTCCATTAACGTGCTTAAGTTTTAAATTGTGACTTTTTTTTTATTCAAAGGCTTTGTTTAGAAAATTATACTGTGAGTATTTCCAAATTATTGTCAAAGACCGAAATTTTATTTTGCCTTCTATAAATTATTCGTTTGTAAAGTTGTAAAGTGAGTTTTTCTATTTTCAGTTATTTTCGGAGGGCCTCTGTTTAACCAGAAACCTTTTGCTGCTACGGGGTTTTCAAATTAAAGCTTTAGACCAGAAATGCGTTTCGTTTGATCCAGGCCACAGACTAGGTTCTCTTACAGAGATAAATAGGTCTGACTTCTGCCCTGTACATTGTTATCGAGCTGAGACTTCAGGAAAAGACAAAATAAGAAAATAAGTGGAGGAATAATTTCGATGGTAGCCCAATAAGCAAATGTCAAAATGGGAAAACCACTAGGATTCGGGAATACTAAATTAACGAGAGGAAGCCAGAGTTAGGCATTTGGGAAAAAGAAAACCACAGAACACAATAATCGGAGGGTTTCTGGTTTTTATAGACAAAATGTAGGACGTAGCGGCCTGACAGGTTGTGCGGGGCAACTGTTGTAAAAGAGATGACTCACTCCCTCTTTTAGCTCAATAGAATATTGGCCGACATGATAATAACAGAAAAGCAACAGCAAGTTAAGTTTTCAGAGTGAAAAAGGATCTAGAGAAAAGAGATATGGAGACGGCAACTGAATCTGCAAATTACTTCAAGTTCCTTTTCGTCAACTCTAAAGAAAATAAAATCGAATAAAAAACCAGATAGGTTTCCACAAGATTCTTTGTGTTCTCATTTATTTAGCAAACCACTTTCAACAATGGCGCCATCTCATTTTCTGTTACCTACTCTTGCATTTTATTGTATTTTGCGAATGTAAGTGTTATTGTTTACAATATACACTCCTAAGGGTAAAATTACATCCTATTCCGGTCGTGAGACATAACCAATGATTGAAAATTCTGTTATAAGTGAAGATCACAGCCATCGCACTCGCCAACCAGACCACCCAAAACATCAGGAATTGAAATGTTTAGCAAGATGCATCGCAGTTTTCAAGCTGCAGAAAGAAAAATTGTAATTTGACAAGATTTTCCAAAATGAAATATATATCACTTCTTCCCCGCTGAAGGAATTTCTTTTCATTACTGTCTTCATATCTTTTATCCTGAGGACCATTTTTCTTTTATCTGACGACAGGCTTAAAAAAATGTGGTATGTGACTGAGAACATTTTGAGTCCCTCTTCTGTGCCCGATATCAGAATAGATGGCGGTATTTATTACCTCGGATAGAAAATGGTTGAGTAAAATATGGGTTCTAAGTCATGGTGACTTTCTGAGTTTATCAAGATCACTCGGCGCAACAATTGATGCCTCCGGTGAAAGAGAAAGAAAAATGGTCCACCTCTGAGGATAAAATCTACAGAAATATTGTAGAAAAGGTATGGACTTTTTACAAGCCTTTATGTGATGGTTGGGAGAGAGAGAGAGAGAGAGAGAGAGAGAGAGAGAGAGAGAGAGAGAGAGAGAGAGAGAGAGAGAGATATTTTGGCGACTATCTATGAGATGCAGTAAAGATCAGCCTAAGGGAAAATTTTCCTACTGACTTTTTAAATCACTGACAAAAATCTCTCCCTTCCCTTTGGACCAGGCTTGTTAGGAAAAAGTAATTTTCGTAATTAATTTTCAGATTTTTGTCTAATATTTTATTATATTTCCCTGATAAGGAAGATAAGGATAAATTTGGAATAATTTTGAGAGTTGAGAAAGTTCTCAAGAGCCCTATATAAAGTTTAATATCTTTTAAAAACATTATTGTTATTATTATTATTATTATTATTATTATTATTATTATTATTATTATTATTATTATTATTATTATTATTATTATTTCTGTTGTTGTTCCTTTATTCATCTTGCATTTAGTTCCGGTCGTATTGGCTCGGCAGGGGTCTCAAGACCGACCTCATTAGCTAACCGAGTTTGAATGACTCTGGCTTTCTTTGGGAGGTCACAGGTGCATTTTTATAGAAAAAAAATTTCAACACTAAATCACTTTTTGTAAAAACATGAACAAAATATATAAAACTGATTAAACTTGGTGGTAATAGAAATTGTATAAGTAATTTATAAACTGCCTAATTTAACAAAGATGCATTCCAAACCTCCTTCCCCGTCCCTCCGGGAAAAATGGCCATACTTTTCTGAAAAAATGTCTCACAACCATGATAAAAATGTTAACTGATCAATAGTGAAGAAACAGATCTGTGCCCGTAATTAGGCTTTTCTCTAATTTGCAATATATAGAGGGGGGACAGACAAATTCAAAGACTGACATTCAAAAACGGACGAGTGAACACAAGAACGATTCTACTGTTTACTGGGGTTGAAATGAGAACAGCGAAATCTGTTTTTTACCCATGAAGGGACAGCTTGGGAAAGGATGTAAAAAATCTTGAATGTTTCCCAAATTCCGAATTGAGCTGTAGTAGCAAGTTCACTGTTTCTTACAGTTTATTATAAACAAATTCTTTTAATCTGGTGTCGAAAGACGTGGGGCCATCAGGGAGCACCATATAGCGGTTCTGTAATGCTAGTCACCTACCCTAAACCACAGTATGCCTTTGTTAACAAGAAATGCTCCAAAATACTACGTAAAAAAGTCTCGAAAATGCCGAAGAAAAACCTATGGTAAAAAGTATGGCGATCAGTTAACCTTCTGGCGGTGAGAGGATATAGTCCTGCCACTTTACTTGTTAGCTTTCAATTCTCAGAGTAAACAGAATTATGTTTAAGTAAGATATGGAATAGGGTAAACCTCGTTCCTACACGTCACTGCAAGGACCATCATCTCGATCTGTTTCTTGATTAGATCAGTTAACTCAGGAAGAAAAAATCGTTGACTTCTCCAGTCAAAAAGAACACACGTATATACATGTATAAATATTAGTAAGCCACTGGGAAAGTTCAAATTGAAAACAGAAGAAAAATTATTTAAACACATCTTTGTGCCCCGAAGATGGTTAAAATGCACGAAAGTCCTCTCGCTCTGTCTTTTCAATTTGAATTTCAGAAATAAACAAAATCACGCGCTTACTTTTGTGATTTCTTAGTATGTATAAATATATGAATGAAATGTATGAAGGGGTTGTTGATGTTGAGCCAACATTTATTCATGGAGGTAAAGTGCGGATGCCAAAGGTAAATTAAAGGGAAAAATGGGGAGTATAGCTAAAGTGTTTATGTAGCATAATTTTTGTGGCATAAGAAATCTTGGAAAGATGAGGATGATGGAGAGACACCAAGGTGTAACATAAAAAATGGTTAGTGCATGTGAAAGGATGGATCACAGTGTTTGGAGATGGTACGGTCGAGTGGAAAGAATGGAGGACGATAGAGCGATGAAGAGAGTATACAATTTACAAGTGTTAGGAGGAATGGGGAGAGGATCACCTATAAATAACAGGATAGATGAATCTCACCATTCAGGAAATGAGAGGGTGCGTGCAAGATAGAGGTGAATAATGCAGTGCGAGTATGGGGATTCGATGCACTGCTGGTGAGTTTTTTGTGTAGGTGTAGAAGCAGTTTATTTTGTAAATGATTTCAGCACTGGGGTTCATCCACGATTCAGTAGTTTCAGTGAGGATATGTCAGTGATCACTCTGGCTTTCATTTCTTGTTAGCATGCTTCAAGGAATAGTCAGTCCTCGTCATCCGGTAGCTGGGTGATGGGGACAAACTAGTTCTTGAAAGCTTGTAAATATTGTAAATAAAATCTCCATTAATTACCATCCTGTTTAAATGAGGTACCGTTATTCTTAATTATGTATATATATATATGTGTGTATATGTATATATATATATATATATATATATATATATATATATATATATATATATATATATATATATATATATATATATATATATACAGTACAATGTTATATATTATATATACATATATAAGAAGCAGATGACCTACACTACGTAACAGTGCAATGCCAAAATTAAAAAAAAAAAATTTTAGGTAGAATAAACGTAACTGACACTCTATTCGTAATACGTTCTTCTAGAAATGCATTCCTCCAGTCTGAACTGGCATTTAAGTCTAGGCATCATTTATATCAGTCCTCAATTCGACCATACTATAGCTTACTGGTAAACAAGTAATTTCCACGTGTCACTATATTTACCAATATATTCTTTGTTCAAAAGATCTTGGTTACAAGGTAGTTGCTTTAACACTGCCTGCCACAGATTTTCACCGGCCTTTTTGGAGGCTTCGGTGTCGATAACCAATAATGTTGTGACGCCAGCTGCACACTAATACATCAGTCTGTCTTTATGGCTTACAACGGTTTTCTTATTTATTACACGCGTGCTCACGTGCTTGGGAGCCCAGCAAACTCTTGCGCGAACGAAAACTTTCTGAATTTCTTGTTTTGTAACTTAGTAATCTTTCTCGGTTTTTTATATATAAGTTCACTGGCCATCATGTTTCAGAGTGAATCAAGATGATGCTTTCGCAACAGATGGGATACAGTTAATGAACCGATGGGAAATACAGGGTCACCAAGAGCTTCCATAAATCACACCAGTTAACTGGTTCCCTAATTATTGCCAAGTGGTTTTAACTGGAATAAGGACATGAGCAAGTTGTTTGTTTAGAAGCTGATACAGGTGCAAGCTTCCTAATATCCGCATCTTAGTCAGTTTTCTGTGTAAGGAATTTCTGATTAATGGAGAATGAGAATAGAGAGAGAATAAGGTTGTTTAATTAATGGAAAAATATGAATCTATTTGCCTTCCATGGCTTGCTGGGTCGATGGGTCAGGAGCTCTAAGCATATAAATGATTTTGAGTTACAACTTCTCTAATAAGGATTATTAAATATCCTTGAATTTAAAGAAAATATACTGGATAATACAATAACTGTTAAAGGCGGTGAAAAACTTCATTCTTAATCTAACGAACCCGCTCTTCCACTCTGTTTATTTTGCAACAGAAATCAGATGTGATAAAAGGTCAAAATCACTTTCCTACCTTTTAGGAGGGGTAAACGACCACTTGGGTAATTGGCATGGAACCTGTGGCTATGTATGATAAAGAAACAGAAGAGGGAGGAGAGAAAGATTTAGCTGTGAAGTGTCTAACGCAAGATTGTTGCCATCTGTTTCGAGAACTTTCCAGACTCCAAGGATTTCCAGACCAGTGAAATTGAAATCTTGTGCTTGTCAGCCAGGAGGGCTTCTGATAAATCTCCCTTCACTCCCAGCAGATTTCTGCTTGGGATCTGTTACCTTGAATGAATAGGAAGAAGTTACAGGCACTTTCTTTTCGCAGGAAATATCGGTGCCTGCAATTGAAAGTTTTACGTCGGGATCTTTTGTAGCTTAGTCAGTTGGATCCTCGAACTCGAAATTGTTCGGTGTTCTCTAGCGAGATGTTTTGCAACCCATGCAAGGGAGACACCTAACTTTTTGGTAAATTTTTCAAAGGAAACTCTTTAGGTGTTGTACACAATGAGGAAAAGCCTTTCAGGTATAAAAAGGAAAAATTGTTTAAAGATTTGTGTAAGTGGGTCAGAAGCTAAATTACAGCGGCGGAAAAAATAAAACTGTTGTTTTTGTATTTCCTACTCCGACGTTTAAATGCTTCTGTAATGATACATACGGCCAGCACTTACTGTACAGCTATGCTCTAAAGTGATACGACATGATTGCATAGGATTTCCTTCAAAATTCACGGACTGGCAACCTAACATGCCCATATTTATATCTTATTTCAATGCGAAAACACGATTATTTCATACAATAAGGCTATAATTTGTTTTATATGAGTGAAACCTTTCATATATTTCAAAACTGTAAGAAAACACCTGTCGCCGAATTTTGGATAAGCAGTTGTGAAAAATTTCCAAAACTTTCGTTCACTCATCGCCGATGCGTTCAAGAAAAAAATATCATCAAACCTGAGTTCAAATGTTAAAATTATAAAAAAAAAACGAAAAAATTTGTCTTAACATTAATATTGCTTGCAATGCAAACATAAAATTTGACATAGTCCTATTTGATTGTTTTTACACCTCAACGCTGAAAAAAAATGAAAAGTAAATACGAAAGTTTTACTGTAACTAGAACACATCCACCGATGTCAATGGGTGGGCGGAGGCTGTGTGACGCAATCATTAGAGTGGCGGCTGCATAAACCACCTTCGACATAGGTCTGTAATGAGTAGCGACAATGAAATTATCTTGAAAACATTTTATTTAATATTTGTTAGAGGAATATTTGGATTTTCATAAAAATTAACATGATTTATGTTATATTTCTTAAAGTTTCTTCGTCCTAAATTATGGTTTTCTAGCAATTTTCGCCTATGCAATTATTCTTTTGTTAAAGCTCAAAATTTTGTTCCTAGTGTTAGATTTCTTTACTTACTATAAATACATTACATTAGCAGTCACATCTTATTAACAATTAGTGGCCAAAACTTATGATTTTAACTTACACATTTTGCAATGATGGAGCGATTTGTTATGAATTTTAAATTATACACCAAAAGTGAACAGAAGGACTTTTAAGAAAATAATATTTTAAGCCACTTTAAAATCAAGTGATCCATAGGCATTTTATTAATAGTAATAGATATTTTCGATTAATAGTCATCTTCTTATATAATTTAAATCATCATCATTTTCTTCTTAACAATTAGTTACAGGAAAGCATCTACAAAGAAACAGTTACATTAACTCTATACACCAAAAGGAGCAGATTATTTTTATGAAAAAATATTTTAACCACTTTAAAATCTTCCATAACACCACCTTCAAGATTTTCGAACATTTCTTTGTAAGATTTAAATCATTTTTATTCTTATTTCATCTCTACAAATAAACTTTTAGGTTACTTCTCAGATTATTGCATTTTTATGCTTATAAGTAATTTCGCAACCTACAGGCAGCCTGGACACAGCCTAAAATTTCAACATTCAAAGAAAACTTTTTGTAATTTATGTTCTTATTTTGAACATAAACTGACGATATTTATATAACCATAGGACAAAATAGTGTTAGCTGTGAATTCGCAAAGTTGTCGACATGTATGACGTTGGAAATGAAAAAAAAAAGTTTAACACTACTCCGCAGTCGTTACGTTGAGTGTGAGATTTTGGGAGATACAATAAGAACCATGTCACCTCAGATTTGAGCATGACTGTACTGCATTTTAGACGCAGTGAGTTCCAAATACCAGACAAAATGAACCAAAATACCAAAAACAGAGAATTTTGAATTATAAGAAAATTTAAATAAACTCTGTCATTATGAATGTTATTCTTTAGTTTGATCCTATCCTACTTTGTTCATTTATGTGCATCCTGTCTCAGAAACTTGTGTAGTTGCTTTTGATATTTCTAAGGCACTTGAAAGGGTCAGTCAAGCTTCTCGCCCATGGCATTAGTCTTCTGTAATTTCCCTTCAAGATTTTATATACCAGTTTAATTTTGCGTTGTTTGACTGCAATATATCTTTTCTTTTCTCTTTTTCCAGTGGTGCCTCTCCGGACCTGTCTTTTCTCCTATCCCGCTCACCCCCTTGTAATTTGTTCTTGCCCTATACATCCATGTAGTGCTACTCTTCACAAATAACTTACTTTCCTTGAAGCTCTAAAGAGCCCATTATAACCGATTCTAGTATGATGATGCTGTTAATGTGGACTGGATACTCAGTGGTGCAGATGACACTCCTTGCGCCGTATTCATCATCATCATCATTATCATCGTCTCCAATGCCTTGTAATGCGAAAGGCCTCTTGAAACTTTCCCACTTAGGTATTAGGTCTTTCCTGTGTTTTCATTTCCTCACATTCCACTCATCTGTAGCCTTTCATCTCATAGTTGTAATCTATGTGAGTATGGGTCTTGCAACTCTGCTGGTGCCCTCAGGAGTCTATCTTGGGTGGTGCAGAGGAAATGACCAAGACATCTCCATCTCCGTTTCAGCATTATATCATCTACATAACCTCCCTATAGCATCATTTCTAAGTGTATCCTGCCATGTAACTCCTGATGTTTTCAAGCTTTATTCACAAATCCACAAATTTTTTTAGCTGTGGCTCCATTGCCTTCCACAATTCGTGCCCGTATAGTAATGCAAAAGGCTCTTGATCAGTATACAATGTTACTTTCATATACAATAGCAGTCTATTCGATTTCCACTTATTCGAACTTCCTATTGCTTGGTTTGCTTTTATTAGTCTTTCATTAAAGGCCAACTCATGAGAACCTGAATTTGATATCATTGCTCTTGGGGGTTTGAAAGATCCATCCTCATTCATTCTTTCTCCACCTAGTGTTATTTTATCCTACAGAGCATATTTTATCATCATTACTTGGTTTTTCTTAGATGTACATTGCGTCCCATCTCTCTAGATGTATGAGGTATTTGTTAAGCACGCTCCATAGAATCTAAAAAAATGAGAAAGTGGCCCCTTAAATGTATTAGAATTTTAATTTTAGAGGTAGAAAGCAGCATGTTTTAGAATACTAGATCATGAGCCTGGCCAAGTCTGTCTTTAGAAATGTAGGTTGGTCCTTTAGAGGCTGGCTACCTGTACGTCTCCGTAGAGTAGAATCGTTAGATTAATGTGGGATTTAAGAAGCAATTTTGTACGGGGATGAGTTCTCATAATTCACTTGAGAAGGTACATTGTGCTGATAAATGGATTAGTGATTTCTTCAAAAAGCTTTAGATGCATAAATTAACCAGACTTTGGATTTAATTTTAAGTATATTCTGCCAAATAAATGAGGCAGCTCTTACTTCCAAGTTATTTTCTTTTAATGAATAAGTAATCTACTTCCCAACGCATTTTGTCTGATAAGTAAAGGAGTGTTTACTTCCAAGTATTTTTTTTTCTAATAAAAGGACTGCTTTTGACTATAAAGTGCTTGTCATCCAAAAAAAGACACTTCTTAGTTCTAAGTGTTTTCCTTCTAATAAATGATCCTCCTCTTACAACCAAATGCTTTCCTTCCAATGAATGAGCCAGCTCTTACTGCCGGGAGTTTTCTGTTGCATAAATGAGCCACCTCTACTTCCAAATTAGGATCAATTCGTCTCCGCTTGAAGATCGCGTCTTATTCCAAAGACTTCAGCAATCGTTCTTGAGAACTTGCATGCAGCCATTACTTTCTTATCCTCGCTGAGAACTTTGTTCCAGCGTTAAGAATGTCCAGGCTTTTCGGACAATCATGTCGTCTCTCTCTCTCTCTCTCTCTCTCTCTCTCTCTCTCTCTCTCTCTCTCTCTCTCTCTCTCAAAAAAAGGTGAGCGTGTGTTCTTCTTCATAACTCCTGTAGCATCAGTTTCTTCTACTATATATATATATATATATATATATATATATATATATATATATATATATATATATATATATATATATATATATATATATATATATATATATATATATATATATATGGATATATATATGGATATATATATATGAGTGTACATGTATGTTAGTGTACTTTAGAACTTTCTGTCGCCTCCATTTTTTCAACAAACGTCAAGGTAGAATATTTATTCTTCGTCCTGTCAAATATAGTACAGCCGAGCGATCCTGAAAGCCTCAAATGTATCCATGACATGAACCATATTTTCTTTATCCATCTTCTGTCAGAAGTGATAAAAACTTTCGTCCATCTCTAAATCGAATATCGATGGAAGATTCAGTAGGTCGTCAACACCTAAACTCTTTTTATTCCGCCCCTTTTCGTAGGAAAAATAAAGGGAGTTATTCCGCCACTAAGATTTGAAATCAAACGCATTCATGCTAGAATTTCTTGCTCTTGTTAAACTCTTTTCTTGTGAAAATTTTGCTACATATGGGTAAGTGTTCGGACATCTGTATGTGAATCCATGCCTTTGAGCCATTTTTGAATCTAGAAGCTTGGTTCAACCCGTGAACTCATAATTGCTTGACTTTAATTAAATAATAAATATGCCATAAAATTACAACCTTTAGCAAGTGAGTACTTCCACAAGCGTAATGTATATATGGAGAGAGAGAGAGAGAGAGAGAGAGAGAGAGAGAGAGAGAGAGAGAGAGAGAGAGAGAGAGAGAGAGAGAGAGAGAGAGACAGCACTAGAGAAACTACTAATATAATTCTTGTTAATGACTAAACATAATGAGTAAGATGAAATTGCCCACTCACATCCACGTATACTGACAAAAGAACACATCTTTGTTAAGTAAAATGCACACAGAAGCAAATAAAATAAATTAATACTTGTAAACACATCTACAAATTTTCTTTATCCTCAGATTTTGATCTTGGTCCTCTGTGCTTGAATTGTATAAGATTTATGTAATATTTTTCCTGAGGTTTTCATTCGAAAATGTGAAATATTTTTACAACAAAAATATGCTTCTAATGTTAATCAATCATTCACTCAATCAGTCCCCAACCTAGCTCTTTCTGGTGTACCCAAAAATTTGAATATGAAATGCTATCAAAGAAACCATGATGTTGTTTAGAATATTTATTATTACTAAACTTAAAAAGGTTCTGCAAGATATATTGAAGTTTGTACCTTTGCTAAAATAATCATTTAAACATTAGATTTGGAAAAAAAAAAATTCCTGATTGATGGCCAAAGAATGACAAAAACTTTATGAAAACATCAAATGGGGCGAATGTCGTCCTGGATTCTGCTGAAGAGAAATTCCGGTAAAAGAGAAAATCCTGGCATCCCTCCTCTCTCGCTCATTCTCTCACGTTTCATCTCCCCGCTCCTCATTTTATTTTCTTTTCCTTCTCGGCTCTCCTCCTTTCCGTGTTGTTGAACTATGCTCGATATTGGAGAATTTTCGCTCCGGAGACATGAATGGGAAGAAAGGGTGGGCCAGATGTCCTGGACTTGGATGAATGCTCTCTTCATTAAAGCACCAACACCCTACTCCTCCTCCTCCTCCTCCTCCTCCTCCTCCTCCTCCTCGAGGTTTTTGCGGGATAGAGAGATTCGTGTTTCTTGACTTCCGGGATCTAGTGTTGCAGACATTTTTGTGTACCCTAGTTGGAAATGCGATTTTTGTGATGAGTCGTGGTTATGTTTTTTGTTTTTCTTATTTTTAGACTAACAGGATTTGCTGCTGCTGACGCGGTTTCCTTTAATATCCCAAATGAGAACGGGAATTCAGCAAGCTCTGATTATATTGTGTTTTTGGTGTTTCTCAAATTCTGGGATATGCTGTTACCGACGCTGTTTTTCTTAATGCCCCTGTTAAGAAAATGATTTCTGCTGCGAGTCCTGAATATATCGTTTTCGTTTTTTTTTTTTCGACCTGATGAATTTGCTGTTGCTTCTGCGTTTCCATGACGCCCTGGTTATTCAGTTGTGTTTTATAGACCGTTTTGCTTCTGTAATACGTTGCTGCTGTGTTTGTGGTTGGTTTTAAACGTCTCGGTTAGGAAGAGAATTTCTCACAGCAAGTCCTGTTTACATCATGATTTGGTAATAGCGAAATTTCTGTCTCTTTTTAAAACAAAGTTAGTCAGTAAAAAGATATGTTCTTTTTCATTGTTTTCCTAAATGCCACATATGAGATTAGACTTCCTCGAGTTTTGTTATGACTGTTTTATTTTTTTAAGCAAATCTAGCATGTGAAAATGCAGTGTATATTATTGTTGTTAATGTAGTTCTTTTAAAAATCTCCCAGTTAAGAACAGAATTTTCATGATCTATACCCATGCTGTCGCTAGCTCCGTGTGTGTGTGTGTGTGTATGTATGTATGTTTTTGCCAATTCACTTATTCTCATTAAGAGGAAAGATAAAGTTTGTTGGGTATTTTCGAGTGTTTGTTGCTTTTTGAGTATATTTAGGCATTGATCTGTATAATAATATTGATAACTAAAAATTCACTGTTTTTGTTACGTTTAGGTTTTTCGGCGAGCCGTTATGGGAATGGGATGTTCATAAGCTGTCAGTTCAGCTGTGCTACAAGTGAAACGGATTTTGTTAATCTAAAGGTGGTCTCCTTTTTGCTTTTGCCATTGATGGACTTGAGTAATTTGTGGAGCATAAGCCGTTTTATCCATTAGCTCATGTCAATATTAATTAACCTCTACCCGAAAAAGTATGATTTGCATGAGGATTATTCTTTCATTGGTTGAATAGTGCGTACCTCACTGTTTTGATAATAAACACCTTTTTCTCTCTCTCTCTCTCTCTCTCTCTCTCTCTCTCTCTCTCTCTCTCTCTCTCTCTCTCTCTCTCTCTCTGCACAACCAGTGTGTGTTTGGGTTACACTCAAATTAATAAAAAATAAAAATATATTTTTATACATCGTTTAGTGCACAGACGAAGGAATGACTGACCGTACTCAGCCATGCTGATAACTCTTGGAAAAGCGGCTTGTCCTGACTGACGGATCACTCTGGGAAGAGCTTTTCTTACCTAACGGCATCCACACTAAAGGTTGTCTTTTGAATGGCCGCAACTATTCCTAGAGGAGTGTTCTTAATTGGCAGCGACTACTGTTAGAAGAGTTTGTTCTGGACTGGTATCAACCACTCCAAGAGCTTTTCAGCGCTATCACAATCATTCAAGAAGGGTTCTTAATAAGTGACAAATACCCTTAGGATTTTTCTGAACTTCCAGCCAGCTATTTTGAAGTAACTGTTACATCTTGGAGGACCTTTTAGATTTATCTTATCCAATAAACCACGTAATTCCGAAATACTTCATTGAAATATATATATATATATATATATATATATATATATATATATATATATATATATATATATATATATATATATATATATATATATATTTTTTTTTTTTTTTTTTTTTTTTTTTTTTTTTCTCTCAAATGATCATTCTCTAATTTTGCAGTCAGCCAGAACTAACACCATTTCATCCCAAGGATAAGTTTTTTTTTTTTTTTTTATCCGCAGGCTCTTTTAAACATAGATGACTAGATTCATTCATTGAATATGCTGGATGTTCAGTGACTCTTTTAGAGGTCCATGAATTTTTACTAAAATATATTAATTTTTTTTATAATAGATGAATTTACGAAGTAAATTGCCATCCTTAGAAGGTGGGATCACTCCCTAATTAGCAAAGCTTTTTAACTTTTTAATTTCTAGCATACGCTGTTAGCTGATACCTTCAGAGCAAAATACTTGGAATCTACGAGAAACTTTGGAAGGATAAAAATATACGAAGACTATAGGAAATTGATGCGAACTTTGAAGGATGAAAAATAAGAGAAAACGACTAAATTTGCTGAACACTGGTTTTCGTACAACCAGTCTCTTGGGATGACACGACCAGTGTTGTTTAAAATAGCGAGATCAATTCACGCGATCCGGGATGACCTCAAAAGTGTACTGATATTTTTCTTTCTTTTGCCTTTTTTTTTTTAAATATCACTGGGATTTTCATAGACTGTTTAAACTTATATATATATATATATATATATATATATATATATATATATTGTATATATATATATATATATATATATATATATATATATATATATATATATATATATATATATATAATATATATATGTATATATTGTGTTATAGAGCTTCCATTATTACTTCGTTGCCCGTTATATATATATATATATATAATATATATATATATATATATATATATAAATATATTATTAGTTATACAGAAATCGAGAAGAATAAAGCATTATATTATGCTAATGAGGACCTTGCCGTATCTTTAATAAGGAGCTATTAAAGATAAGAGTTAACCTTTGTTAGTTGACATAAAGAACTGCATTTGATTCTGATTGCATGAGTCACTTTGCATTTTCAGTAGTGTCCATATATAATAATAATAAAAAGGAATTCATAAATAGAAATATTATCCCTCATTAAACGTTTCCATTACGAAAAATGAAGGACATCTGATTTACCATGAAAAGATTGTGATATTGAATAACAAAAGAAGGTTATAGAATGGTTCTGTTACTGGATGCGATTTCACCAAATGAATAGAAATCGCAATGTAATAAAAAGCTTCGATTATTGGTGAACCAGTTGGGTGCCCTACAGAGACAGAATTGCCGTCAACTGATTGATACCTGATCTGGTGATTGTTAGGATTATGCGTAAATGGCAGGATGAATTAGGTATCGCTTTAATGAGGGGAGAAAACGTTAATGAATAAAGAATGAACCACGACGGAGAACTTTTGTGAATGCGCTGCATTGCATTCTGGGCGTTGCCTTTCTAAAATGATGCTTAGACATGATTCCTTTGGTTTTCAGTCAAAGCTCCTCTTGAATTCTTCATATTAACTTTATCCTTATAGTATCTGTCTGTGTTTCCAGCATCCAGGTAAAGGAAATCTAAAATGGTTACAGGTTCCAAATGCACTTGCTCATGTAGGTTTTCTTTGCTGCCATTTGTACGACCAGGCCACATTTCCCTGGAATATACGTAGTGATTAGGCTGACATATGTCCCTGGAAATTCCTTTCTCGGAGGAAAATAGTATTTACAAGAGAGAGAGAGAGAGAGAGAGAGAGAGAGAGAGAGAGAGAGAGAGAGAGAGAGAGAGAAACAAGGGTGCTATTTATTATACAATTTGGTATACAAGACTGGTTTTACCACTTATTAAGAAATTCAAAGACAGTAATTGCTCACTGAAACACAACTTTAGTTAACTGTTCTTGCTTCATTCAAACTGTTCCAATGACAATGACAGATACACTTATTAAGAGATTATTCTCAAAGACAGTAATTGCAAGCTCACTTAATAGAAACGCTTAACTGTTCCTTTATTAACTTTTCTTATATATGCATTCATATACATATATAATATAATTAATTATATATATATATATATATATACAGGCATGTGACAAAAAAGTAAATTACTATATGGTTTAAGGCTCATGACACTTATATCATGAGATCGTGATGCAGGTTATCTGTCATATAATTAATTTTTTCGAATAAGTGAGCATGCAATTACCTTAAAATCATATATGTATATATATATATATTTATTTTTTTATATATTATATATAATTTTTTACGTTACATATTATATATATATATATATATATATATATATATATATATATATATATATATATGTATATATATATATATATATATATGTATATATATATATATATATGTTTAAAACGATTGAAAAAGCTCTAAAAATTATCTGAAAACGACAGGCATATGTATATGTCTTTTATCCTATAAGATCAGGTCATCAACGTTTTTTTATGGTCTTGTTTCCGCGACCGGGCATCATTAATCTTGCGCTTGGATCATATAAGGTCATGATATCCAAAAACCGCGAAGAATTCGATTTTAAGAGACCATTGTGGCTGTGTATGTATGTATATCATGTCATATATTAATTTTATATAATATATATGAGCATGCAATTATATATATATATATATATATATATATATATATATATACACATATATATGCATACTTTGTTTATATATAGGCTGATGATAATATATAAATATATATATATATATATATATATATATATATATATATATATATATATATATATATATATATATATATATATAAACGATTGCCCAATATGGCTTATACGGTGATGGTTCGAGTCAACAGATGGGTTCTATTCCAGGCCTCTAATAATTGCATATATCTGGTCTGAAAACGACAGGCATATAAGTATGTACCTGGGAGGTAAACAACGGGCCTAACGACACGCTTTGTGTTATCCTTCTCCCCACTGGCTGCCGGCAGGATTATGACGGAAGAAAAACCTAAGGATATATAAAAGTTCACCTGTATATGTATACATACATACATACATGATACATAAGAAACTCAAAGGGATGTCCTGGAATATCCATAGGTGAGTTGACAATTGGCTTAAAGTTTATAATCAGGGATCCTGTTTGATAATTGGCTGTTTATAATTCCTGTTACGGCAAGCGGCTTTCCGATTGTTATAATATTTGATTAGAGCACAAAAAGTATTTGTTCGGTTGTTAGCATTGCTGTTATGATCTGGAAGCCTAACTATCGGAACAATTTTAATTTCCATAAACAATAAAAACAGTAAGTCTAAATATCTGAACACCTGAGAGTATACAGCCGCCTGTTCGGTGAGTAACTGAACAGGTGGTACGCTGGTATTTCGCTCTGGCTTCCTGTAAAAATGACTCTAGTGTACAGTAGTTCTTAGAAATGGTTTTGAAAGTCCACCTCCAGTGGAGAAAGTCCCAGTTTATCTTGAGCGAGTGTCTGTTGTGTGTGTGTGTGTGCGCACGCTCACGTTGTAGTGCTCCGGTAATCGATAGACTTGCCATAGCAATGACAACTTGTAACTACTCAAACGGGGCGTGGATATGACCTTCACAGTAGAGATTCTTCAGTTTCTAAATGTAAGGATTAATAGTGAGTTTTTCTGCGAAACTATTAGGCTTCCTTGTAGGTTAGAAATTATCGACTTTTATTTTTTTGTATTTGTAAGCTTAGATTTATTTTATTAGTCCATTATGAACGTATGATATTCTTTTGTTGGGAGTTGAAACTGGAACAGTTATTTAACAAAATTTTGAAATTCTTTGACCGAGAACATGCGATAATCATCGATATCAATTTTACCAGCATAGATTCTCTAACATCTGTACATCACGGTTTTGTTTGTGTAAATCCCGTGCTGTTTGCTTTTCCCCATGTGCGTGGAAATTCGGTGGACAGTGACTGCATGCAAATTTGCCAATACACCTGGTATTTCGTGATGACATTTGTCCTTGTTTATTTTAGGGGTACTCATTTCAGCCCTCTCATGGTCCATTCGGCGGGACCTATTTATTTGTCAGTTTCAGTTTATAGTTTTATTGAAAAACTTGGTCTTGAATGTCATAACTTTTTTTCGTTTGAATGTTGACTTTTTTCTTGGTGTATCTTAAGTTTTCACATGAATTTAGTTCTTGAAGTAACTGCTTGAACAGTTTGGGTTTCGTGTACTCATAATTTCTTTATCCTGTTTCTTTGTTCTATCTGCATTCATTCAAGTTTCGATATCGTATTTCCGTGGAAGATCCTTTACGTAATCAAGTTTTTATTTTTATTCTTAATTACCATGTGCGTAAAAATATTTTTTAATATATTTCTTCCTTTCATAGTTAGAGTGATGAGGCTGAGCGTGACCTTTATGCAAGGGGGTTTCTATTTTATTTTTGTCTTCGTAGTTAGAGACGAGCGTGACTTTATTCCAAAGGGATTTATTTACTTAGACAGTTCCAATAGTTTAGTCTTGTAATGACTGTTGGGTAGGAGCATTTTTAACATATCAGTATTGTTGTGTATTTCATTTAGAAAAGGCTACACGTAAGTGATATTGCACAGTATTAAATGGCCTTGCATTATAAATGTAATTTTTTTCGCTGGCATCAGGACATAGGTTAAGTCTATATTAATATCAAAGGCACCACAATCGATAGGCTATGAAACACCCAAATGTAGTGAGACATTCAGCGTTCATTTGTCCGAGCAGATAAAGCAAAGTGCAAAGTAAAGGTTTATATATATATATATATATATATATATATATATATATATATATATATATATATATATATATATATATATATCATATTTATAGACGTGTGTGTGTGTGTGTGTATGTATGTATATATAAAATATACAGTATATCTATATATATAATAGATATATATATATATCTATATCTATATATTTATATATATATATATATATATATATATATATATATATATATATATATATATATATTATATATTTTTTTTTATCAAGTACACGACGACGACTTTATATTCACAAACAATAAACTATAAATTACGTTTAACATCCAGTTCGCTCTACTTCGGGAATATCACCGAAGGGGAATTAAAATTTTTTGATTATTCACCACCTGGGAGATTCGAACCCCCGCCGATGCGGATAGACGACGTCTAGGAACGGTAAACATTCGGCTGTCAAGAGAGGTACAAGTAGATACCTACTCTGCCGTACGTATGCTCGTGAAATGCACGTCTTTTGTACTTATAACCGATATGAACCCACTTCCATCACGATAGCCATTTATGAATGTTTATCTCTTATACCGTAAGGTTTTTTTTATATTCACAAACGTTAATCTACAAATGTCGTTTCATGTACACTTTGCTCTACCTCGGGAATATCATCGTAGGGGAATTACAATTGACAGACGATTCGGCACCTGGGAGATTTGAACGCCCTACAGGCTGCACCTTGCTGGTGGACGTAGCGCTTAAAACGCTTGTAGTCAGGCTTTTACTTTTTGTTGTTTGGGAATACAAACAAAGAAGCTATCCAGGCAAATTACCTGAACTTGGTCTTGTGCCTTATGTTGGCCTGTGAGCTTCTCCCGTCTTCCCCAGTCCATTGATTTTTATTTCTTTCAATATTTTTGTTGAGGTGCATTATATGAAGTTATTTATAAAGGCTGAATAGAACATTATGAAAGTTGATGAAAAAGACATAGGATTACATATTGCGTGAATTCTCTATGTGTTGCATTACTGGGTCGTTTTCATTATTCAAGCCATGAGCAGAGGAATCAAATTAGGTTGAGAATTAATTCCAGCTTGCGTTATTCGAGTTAGTAAGGAGCAGTGTATGACAGGTCACGCTTCCCCAAGTAAACTTCATTCAGTAGCTGGTTCTATATTTCAGCAAAGAGGGTTTCGAAGCCATTCCTTAATCTGTGCTCCTTTCTGGCAAGTTGCAGCAGAAGGGGTGTTGGGTTGGGGGGAGGATTCTAGAGACAGGAGGGATCGAGAATTATTATTCTCGACACATCCACCGGCGAGAAATCTCGGGAATGGGGGAATACAATAGTCAGCACACTGGGGTACCCATACAAATGTTTGCAATGCAAATTAAATTCAACTAGTGCTAATTCGGCGCCATTTAGTTACCAACCTGATCCCTAAATTTCCATTACTTAGTGTACCCCTAAACCTTATTGTGTTATTCGGCAGGCCATATGTATGGCATTTACTAAGCTTCATTTTCATACTGAATGAAAACTAACTTACACTAATTAGTATCTTATTTTAATTTAGGACATATCTCACATAAAGCGAAGTACAAAGGATACTAGACAAATTCTAGAGGGGAAACACAAATAACCGCAATCCTCAAATTAATTAACATTGCAGTAATCATTCGTTAGCGATACTTCTGATAATTGCGACATTGATGATTATACGATCGAGGTACCGTGACAACTATCCAGTCAGATGAAAGGCAGCCGTCAATTAATACCAATACAGAACAAGTAGTCACGACAATTAAGCAGTCAGTCTAAGTTTCGTGAAATCTTTTTGAGGGCAGTTATCGTGAAGTTATTCTTACAATGCAACAAACAAAATTGGCTTAGAGAATGTTTGGCGAGTTATAAAACAGAGCTCTATGATAGGTACATGAATAACTGTTTTTTAGTGTCTGAGGAAAGAGGCCACAACGGTTTGTGGAATATTCAGACTCAAAACACCCCAACAACAAATTCACCACGAAAGAGGAAGCAAATTTTTAAATTTACTTTTAAGAAAAGGCTTCAGAAAGGAATGAATTTTCACAACCAAACTTATATGAATTTTGAACTAAATAATAATCGTACACTGGCTAATTGATTTTTTTCCCGGAATTAATGGCTATCCTAGCAATCGTGTCATCATCATATGAAAAAAGTTCATCAACATGTTATTTGTTACTACAGAATCAACTTTCACCATTGAAAAATGCCATTTTACCAAAAGCTACCTTTTATAATCATCTTATTAGTAATTTTAATTAGTTGTTAAACTCAAGTTGATTTTATGATTGATTTTAATTCGTATTAATTAATGTTAAAATCAATGACTAAACTGGACACGAGAAGTCGCCAGTGTCTGTGGAATTTGTTTTTTTCTATATATATAAGTGCAGCCGCTGTACACTTATATTGGCTCCTCAGTGAAAGCTCGGAAATAAGGCCAGTTGATCACTTTGCCGCTGTAAGTCTAACTGGCAGCATGCTGGTTAGGTCTATGGCCTCTAATGTTCGTGACTACCTTTCAACGTGTAAATCTGGTATGAATTGAAATAAAATACCATTTTAGATAAACATTCTAAATTTCCAAGACCACTGAAAACGTAAACAAGATACTGACTAGGAATAGTGATGGGTCAACATTTCAGTAATTTTAATGTGGGAGAGTTGTTGGTTACTGCATGCATATACATGCATGCATACATACATACCCTTAACTCCTCCATATCATAGTTTATGTTGCATGCTTTTTGCTTGTATTCATTGCTGCAAATGATCATTAAAATGGTTAATTTTAATTAAAATGGTTAATATTAATTAAAATTAAAATAATTTGCTAATGTTATTAACTTATAATTAATGCTGAGTGGCTCTCGCATTTTTATCATTAAATGCTTTCACAATGTATTTCAGGGGTCTCTCTATTCCTCGTCGCTTTGTTAGGCAATAGAACTTTATTTCTTCAGAACCGATAGTAATTCACGAATATCTCGGCAAATGAACCCAATATGAATCTAGAGGGATCAACTGAACTGGGCACTGCCTTTGCTATCGCAGTAACGAAGGTAATTGTTGAACTAGAATCTAGGAGGAAATAAACGTCCGTATAGGATTGTCAGTGAGTTTAATGTGCAATTTAACTAGAACCAATGGCTTTAGTAGTTTTAGTTTTTTTTTTGTTGGGGGTGGGGTGAATTCTTAATTGAAATTCATATTAGCTGCTGTTGCAGCAAATGTCGAATAATAATAATAATAATAATAATAATAATAATAATAATAATAATAATAATAATAATAATAATAATAATAATAATAATGCCTACTGTGAAATTCCTCAATCATGTCTTTCTAAAGCTTTTACTTCCACGAATCTCCACTCATCTCCAGCCTCCTGTTTCTTAGTTATCATTGCAGTAGGATGGGACCTTCCAACTACTTTGGTGTGGCCACTGTTACGTATCATCCTCCTTGGAGAGGTGCGAAGGACTTGGCGAAACCATCTCTCTCTCCCTTTCATCTCTTATCTCAAATCTTTATTCTCAAATGGACACAATTTCTGTTGTGTAGTTGCATTGTCATACCATTGTTCATGTCCAAATAGCAAGAGCGATCGTGTGTAGACAAATGAATTATTTAACATTCTTATGCAGTTTTAGGCTATTTGATATCTAGATATAATTCCGCCTTCCCTTTGTTTGATTCGCCCTGTTTAATTTTTCTAGCTCAAGAGTATATGTATTGAATTTCGTTGTTCCTAAATAGTTAATATATTCAACATCACTAATCCTTCCCTGCATAACACTATTTCGTTGCTTTGTTGTTATACCTTTTGTTGTACTTCGACTTTGCTTAAGCTCCATCTCTCTAGATATATAATGCCTCTAGTTGTTATAACTAAAAAACACATTCAGAAGGAGCATACATCAATCAAAACCAAAGAAATGTATAATAAAATCAGACAACTGATCACAAGCAGTGTTGCCACTTTGGAGTGAGCCAAATCCTACAGGTATGAGATTTTTTTTTCCACAAAGATCCACAAAACATCAAAATAATTCCCACAAAAATTCCCACAACTTTTTATATAAAAACGAAGTCCATAAAGAATCTTTTTACAGGAGATCATGATTTATACAATAAATATTTTATTAATGCAGCATCAAATTATAATAATGAAACTTGTTATTTCGAAAGTTATAACATTTGCATAGTGAAGTCATTTTTTTAATAAAATTGGATCAAACATTACTAAATCATAAGGTAGCCTATACGACAAGTATTTCATTAGTTTTATTGAAATAGAAAAATTAAGCTTGTATTTTTGAAAGTAACAACGTTTGCATAGTGAAATAATTTCTTATAAAAGTGGATGAAATATTGGTGCCTATCATACTTATATATGTGTGTTTTCATATGTATATATATACGTATATATATATATATATATATATATATATATATATATATATATGCATATATATATATATATATATATATATATATATATATATATATATATATATATATATATATATATATATATATATATATAATATATAAACTGTTATATATATTATACATATTATGTATTGGTCGCATTGTACCATATACGTATGTAATTGTGGTAGGCACACTGCTCTCTTAACTTCAAGAATTCTTCACACTTTTTGGATACGTTTGTCACTACAAAGAAATAAGAAGTAAATTCTGATGTCCGGTAACAGGTTTTGAATCGACATCAGTAGTATCAGCACGAGGTCCCGTTGTCGACCTAACCACGAGAAGGATAAAAGTCTATTGCTGTTCATACATACATACATATACCCGTCGAATTCCGATATATCGTAACCAAGCGAGAAATCGTTTTTATTGCTTTTGTAGGCCGAAAAATACTTATGGAATCTACTGGTCTCTTTTTACTAGATACGTATAATTGTAATAGCCACAATGCCTTCTTAATTTCTCGAATTCTTCACATTTTTTGGATACGTTAGATCTATATGCAAGAAATATGAAATAAATTCTGATGCCCGGTAGCAGGATTCGTACCCACATCCCGAGGTCACGTTGCCGACCTGACCACGAGAAGGATATTTCTTGCATAGGGATCTAAGCGTGTCTAAAAACTGTGAAGAATTCGAGAAGTTAAGAGTGCATTGTGGTTATTACAATTACATGCGTATCTGGTAAAAAGTGACCAGTAGATTCTATATATTCATTTCAGCCTAAAAAAAGCAATAAAAACGATTGTCCATTTCTACGGAGGCGATGATGGGTCTATTCCGACTCTAATAAATATATCTAATTCGACACTTAAATGTGTGCATGAGCGGCAATAGATTACTTATCCTCCTCGTGGTCAGGTCGGCAACGTGACCTCGTGCTGATACTGTAAATACCTTAGAATTCCAACAGTGTACATGCTCCCACAAAGTGTCATTTCTTAGAAATTTCCACTGAAATAGTCCACAGATTTAATGAATTATTGCTCCCCCTCAGAGCCATTCCACGTAGGATGATTTTCCCACAAATAAAAAGACAGAAATTTATATTAAATTTTAGAAAGTAGCAAAAATCTGAATGCTTGTATAGCAGTGATGGTGGAAAAAAAAAATGCTGGAAACGAATCGAGTTCCACTTCTGTTCCAAGAATCCAGATCTGCGAGTATAATCGCATCTGAAATCAACCCAAAGCCCTTCCCTCCACTTCAAGATTGAATTTGCCTCCAGATCAAATTGAAAGTTTCACCTTGGTCCATCGGTCAAATGGAATACATCGAGAACGTTTTGAGGCAATAGTATTCCCTGTTTAGAAAATCTTGGCCGCCATCGATCTCAAAATCTGACAAACTGCAGATCCATCCAAAACACTGATAAGATTTACTTATCCAAATCTAGATCAGTAATATTCAATATCATGCACTATAACCACTACGGTTACATTTAGTGGCTGGTATTAAGCATTTATTGTTTTATTAATGATGAGTGTTCATGACATTTTTCGTTAACTAAGTTCCTTGCTATCCAAAGATTCCTGAAAGCCGTTACTTACTCGAACAAAAATATAAAGATCTATGTTATAGCACAAGTTACATCTTGTGTATTTCCCTGTCTGTGTTCACTTTATGAATCATTCTTACGTAGCTCAGCCTTATTTATAGCATAAAGCAAATCAAATGTTTAGAATATGTAAGACTTCTCGCTTCCTCGCCCCCTCCTTCATCAGTGTTGGTAGGCGTTGCCTTGTCCTTGACCCTGGCAGTTTAATTCGCTCAAAGCTCCCCAGTGACTTTTTTATCTAGTTGCTCTCTTTGTGTCCCTCTACAGGAAAGGCACCAAATGATTCTCTTCAGAGTATCAAAGGGGAACCTCTGCCTCGTAATGGGAGGCTGTTGGCTGCTCCTTTGACTCTCAACGGCCTTCTGGAATTCCTTCCTTTTTCCTTTCTTCAGCCATTGGTTTGTATATTTCAGGGTAAAATTTCTGTTCGACGTTGGCAGGTTAATTTTCGTATGAGTAGCCATTTCTATATTGGCTTTTTGTGGCTTGAGGGTTTTTTTTAACTTAATATTTTAGTTTTGCTTTTTATTTTTTCAAAACGTCAAAAATTTACAAGAGCTGGTAATGGAATGTGGATGAAATATAGATATGCTTTCCACCATTTTATTAACTGGTATTATGGCTTTTTTTTCTGGGATCTGGAAGGATTCCTTTATCTTTTACGTATTCTACTACTACGAGTGATTCTTTTAGATCTGCAAGGATGCTCTCTATTTCTGTTCTTACAAGGAAGAAATATCCTCTTGCCGTTAGGATATGGGATACATTGATGTTGTCTCTTGTTGAAAAAATCCGATCCTTATTTAATCAAATCCTCAAGTTTTCCCAGTACAACATGCTTCCTCTGTTTGTTCCCGGATCTTTAGGTTTCCTTTTCCCATAAAAAAGGTCAACAACGTTCAAATATTTTTTCATCCAACTGTTTTCTCAGACAGTTTGATTCTCTTGGTCTGCCTACCATACCTGTGTCTATCCTGCGATCTATCCAGTATCACTGGACTGTATGGTCTGTAGGACTGTTGAATTATTAAAGATTGGCACGGTATCATGCCTGTACCTATTTCTTCTCGAATCTTCGTGAAATTTTCAGTTGGGCTGGCTCCTGTTTTTTGTTGTCGGTTTATGTCTGGTTAGTCTTCCTTTTTTTTGTTCCAAGAAAGGGTGACTGCTCTAAACCTCCCATACTCTGGCCATTAACTTTGATTTCTACTTTTGCTAAGGTATTCCAAAGTTTACTTAAATCACCTTATGTTACACACCTCCCCAACAATCTCCTTGGCAATCACCGATATGGTCTTTCTTTCTTATTCTTGATCATCTTGTCTGCCGGATGTTTGAAAATTTTATTCGTTGTTAAGCCTCAGGTCATAATACAGAGAATGGAAATACACTGAAACTTCCTGACTATGGCGTAACTTCTTTTTTGTAAAAGTGTTAATAGCTTATTATCTGACCATTTTTTATCCATAGCAATCCATAGCACACCATCTTTCCCATTTTTAACTGGGTGCCTCAGGTTCCTGTTCGTTCACCTGCCCCTTTCCTTCCATTTATTAAAGACCTTCTCCAGTCTTCCCATTTTTCCTGTCCACGATTTTGGCAATTACTCAGTGAGTACATATCTTCTGTCTCCCCCTCTCATCCTTCTCACTTTGCTTTCACCTAATCCAAGATTGCCTTCTTCATCTGTCATCATTCTTGTTACTGGAAAAGCTCTCATAATGTTCCTTTGAGTCAGGTAGACAAGGCAGATGAAAGAAATGCCTGTCAGGCACTGTTAAGATCTAAGTGCTCTCAGAATCTCCTTACAACTGTCTCACATCAAAGTTGTTCATCAAAGTACTCAATGAGGACAGGGTAAGTTGACACTGCTTTCAAGATAGTTAGATGTCGCTGTAAATAGTTTTTTTTTTTTAGACTGCTTTTCTTGTGATACATTTTTTAATTACTTTTTAAGGTAATAAGACTTTATCTGACATTGCTAAAGGCGTAAAATTGATTTACCGGGTCGCTGGTATAGTGGTTAGTGTTTTGGTATTCTACTCGGATGTTGGGAGTTTGTGCCTCCCCCAGGGCGATGAAAAATCACTGGCTCTGTATCACGGTCATGTACTGACTCAGTGTGGGGGCTCTGCGCAGGGGGCCGGGACTAACCTGGCTAACATTTGCCTGCATATCTGAAGGTGGTGGAGAACTGAATCAAAGCAACTCTAACTCTATCGCCCTAGCATAGTCTACACCTATGTACAAGAAAATGTCTGATGCTGTATTTTGTTGATAAGGATGATTCTGTTTCGACTCTGAAAGATGTATGAGACTGAATTCTTTCCTTTTTTCATGGCATAGCGGCTAACCCCATACTTTTGACCAGTGTTGGTTCCAATCCGCCAATGAAGGGAGATCTTATTCCTTTATTCTTTCTGGATTCAAGACTTTCTAGGGAAATTGTATCCATAAAATGTATGGAAAACATTGTCAACACTCTTGATTCCTCATGGTGATTTGACAGTCTGATACTTTACTGTTGGGGAAACGTCTTGATTATGACTTTACCTCTTGTTATAAAGTTACCTGTGTGGCTTTTTATCTACTCACTTTTTATGTCGCAGTTGATAGCACCTCATTCCCTCGTGTCCACATCTGTAGTTGGGCTCTTTTCTGTCACCTGCTTTTTCCTCATTTTTATTAGTAACTCTAGCCCATCTTTTCTCCTCCGCCTGCTTCTGGTAAATATGGAACTTTTCCATGTCTAATACTTCGCCTTTTCAGCCCTCTCATTTTGCTTCAAGTTATCTTTTCTAACGATGTCTTGCGGTAAACAACACAGGTAAAAGGAATCGCCATCGAACACACTATGTTTATGCATTATCTCTCTCTCTCTCTCTCTCTCAGGGCTTCCAAAATAGTCTTCTTTTTATTCCCTTTCACATCGAAGGAGTCTGTATTGCCGCGCTAAACTAGTAAATTGTAGGAATATACTAAGTATAAACAAGGTGGGGCTTTTGCTTCCAAGGTAACAGGGCTTGAAAACTGGAAAGTGCGTTGTTATTTTTCTTGCTGCTTTTCTCGCAGTTTGTACATTCTCTTATAACGCTTTTCAAACGTTAAATAGTGAAATATTAGCTCTTCTGTCGGCTGCTAGTCTACGTCTATGAATAACCCAGTGCTTGGCACCATGTTACATTGATGAGGATGAGTCTGTTTTTGCTCTAGTGACGTATGAGATGAATTTTTCTTTTTCGTGGTCTTTCCGTTCATTTCTCCTTTGGATTCAAGGCATCCATTGGAAAATGCAGCCATGAAAGTGTGAGGAAATCATTGTTGTCGGCTTGATGTTTTTAGTTCATTTGACATGTTACTGTTTGCGAAACGCCATTATCGCTTTCCACTTTTTTGTCAACTTATTTCCAGCTTTTTTTGAGTTACTTTTTGTCTGTCACAATTGATAGCAAACCATCCGCTCCTCAAAGTTCTGTGCTTTCTGCTACTCCTTTCCTTCTGAAAATTATACCTTTCTCCAGTCTTCCTTTTTATCTTAATCCAGGCTTTGGTTATTAATCATTCTTTACATGTCTCCAGCCGTCTTTTCCCAGCCCTTTCATATTGATTGCCCTCGATTTGTAATTAATAACACTCCACAAAAAAAAGTTTCTTGGTGTTTTTCTGAGGCAGTTAGACTAACCAGACAATAGTAATAGCCATCAGGCACTCGTTATATCTATCAATGCACCAGTGTTATCTTGGAAGCTAAAAGGACATGACTATAAGAAGTTTATTGCATGTTTTCCCACTTGTTTATGCATTATCTCTCTCTCTCTCTCTCTCTCTCTCTCTCTCTCTCTCTCTCTCTCTCTCTCTCTCTCTCTCTCTCTCTCTCAACTAAACTTATCTGATTTTGCCAATGGTGAGAAATTAATATGATGGATATTAGTCTTTTTTTCTCACAAATTAAGGTGAATATACTGTAGATTAAAAAATCCTGATGCTACACTATATTGGCAAGTATATTTCTATTAGGCTCGGGTCAGTTGTATCTGAATTTTTCAGTGGGTTGACAGTAACCTCACCCTTTGTACCATATATGGGTTCGAATCCCGCCTACGAAAGAGTGAGTCTTCATTTGGTCCCTTCCGGATTCAAGGCTTTCCGTGGAAGTATTACGGAAAGTTTAAATAATACTGTGTCGTTGCTCTTGATGACCTTGTTATTTGACAGAGTTTGACATAATACTTGAAGGGAAACTTCCTGATTTTGGCTTTACTTCCTTTTGTAAAGGTAGCTAGGGTTTTATCCTTTTTTTTTCCATATGCAGTTGATAACACAGTATCTGCTTCTTTCATCAAGTCTACTGCTATACAGTATTTATTAGTGACTTGAGCCAATTTATCTTTTCTTATATTATAGTCATTGTTACTAGAAGAAAATGTTTTCGCGACGTTCCCGTGAGGCAGTTAAAGACGACAGGCAGCGGGAATTGCCACCAGGCACTCTTTAGAGTCAAGTGCTTTCAAAATCATCATCTTATTTTTGCATCTCATATGAAAGGAGTTTGTACCCTTGCACTGAAGGAGGAGGCGGTAGGTTACCTCTGCTTTCATGATGAAAGAACATGTTTATTATTGTTGATAGCTCCCCCTGGAATTGCGAGGTGTTAAATGTGAGAAAATGATTCATAGAGAATGCTAAAAGACAAACATTTTATTGTTAATAAGTTCTTTTAGATTCATATATTTTTTTTATGTATACGTCTCGACGTTATTATTTGTTCAAGTACGTATGATAGGAATTTCCTTCTCACGACATTACATTATTTCAACAATATATTCTTATAGATTTGTTTTTTGATATTACAAGGATATTTTCCTAAAAATATATTAGCATCTATTTGTAAATAAAATTTTTTTTCTTTTGCATTCAATAGAATTTAGAAGGCTAGTCCTACGCCTACATCGCACCCAACCGGTTTGTGTTTCATTGCAAATTTCCGTACCCATTCCACAACCAAAACCCTTGTGAACCCCTACATGCTATCATCCGTTCTAAGGAATTAGGTGTGGTATACTGAAGTTGTCGTGGTCAGTTCACCATGATTTTAATCAGCATATTAAAATTATCAGAAATTAAAATTACCAAAAATACATTCACTGAAAGTTTCATGGTATACAACACTTATAAGTGAATGAAATGAAAAAATAATCAAACTCGAAATGGTGCTGTGTTTGGGCATTCGTAGATTTCATTAAAACCAGAAAACAAAAACATACCAACAACAAAAATCCACCATTTCTACACTACTTGAGAAGCCATGGTTCCGGACTATTTCCTTGCTGAACTTAATTTGTATTTCTCGAAGGATAGATATTTAACTGACGGTAAACTATGGTAGTAAGAAATCTTGGACGTTATCGTAACACCAATACGTACCCGCTGGGAGTAGTGCCGTCAGTGCACGTCACGTGGTGCACAGTAGGCATTACACCTTGACTCTGGCATTACTTAAGGTTCTTTGAACCGTCCCTTCGGCCCCCAGCTGCAACCCCTTTCATTCCTTTTACTGTATCTCCGTTTATATTCTCTTTTATCCATCTTACTTTCCACCTTCTCCTAACAATTGTTTCAACATTATTCTCAGCGCAGAATGACATAGGTCCTAGCGCTTGGCCTTAATTTTATATTTCAGTTCCGATACGTACCAAATATCCATTAAAAGTCGTAAATAGAATTAGTATATAAGATCCACAGTTAAAACATACTATTCTCACCTGCACATTATTACTAGATTTGTCATATGCAATTATGTGGTTATTTTGAGAAATTAAAATATGATTTTTCATTGTAATGTTAAAAATAATGACGAATTAAAAGCTATGTTGAAAATAATGATAAAGTAAAAACTATGGTAACTGTAATCCTACTGCTTATCTCTCTCTCTCTCTCTCTCTCTCTCTCTCTCTCTCTCTCTCTCTCTCTCTCTCTCTCTCTCTCTCTCTCATTTTATTGCTCTTACTTTATTGGTTTTCCGAGAATGTCAAGATCTTCATAAAATATAACGCCGTAAAGTTACATCAATAAAGTTGTTTATGCGAATTTGAATCAAATCCAAAGTGCTATATTATAGCGGATATTAGCTACTAGAGAGAGAGAGAGAGAGAGAGAGAGAGAGAGAGAGAGAGAGAGAGAGAGAGAGAGAGAGAGAGAGAGAGAGAATAAGTAATGGTGATAGAATAGGCTGGATGAGGAAGGAGATTTTGATATATTTTAGGGGTGCTCAATTGGGAGTGGAAGTACTGCTCTATACGAAAGAAAAAAAGTAAAATTAGGTGGATATTGTATTTTACATCAAAGGCTTAATACATCAACTGTCTTGAAAGATTAGATAAAATTATAATGAAATTTAAGAAAGTGAAATAACAAACTGCAAATACATATCGTAGAATGAATGGCAAAAGAAAGATCATTACGGTCTGGAATGCATGAAAGCATATGGTGAATAGAAAGCAAGAGGAAAAATCGTAATAACACCAAAAGCGAATAGTATACAATTTTGAAAAACCCGTGAAAAAAAAATGCACCACACAACTTTTACCATTTTACCACCAGACTCAACACCAGGTACTGAACATCGGGGGCAAAACTGAAGCCTCGAATGTTCACCCGTGAGTGACATCACATTGTAGAATTTGCAAATATTTTACTAAGGAATATTAGTTAATGGCCTTTTTCTCTGTCATTATTGTGGAGGTAATAAGTTAACAGTTTTGCAAACTAATAACAAAAAAGTTTTGAAATATAAATCACTTGTTATATTCTGGGGTACTGTTCTGTCAGGGCGACTATTTTTTCGCGGTTGTTCGTTTGATTTTCTGTTAACAGGAAAGTTATCCCTTGATATTTACAAAAGAAAAAAAATAATGAAAGGTGAACTTCGCAATTAGATTTTGGGAGAAAAAACTGAAAATTTCTGGGGTAATGAGAACAAAATATTTGTGTCAAATATTCCGTCTTAAACCATTCGTAGACTTCTGTAAACGAATTTCGTTCCTTTGTGCCCAGGTTGAGGTGATTTGACTTTGGAGAGGCAGAAATGTTGGGGAAAAGGGACCTCATGTTTGGGGCGGTTGCTCGGCCTTGACGGACGTTTGAGGCCTCTGAACATTCTGAATTCGATGATGCTTCCATTTAGGCCCCGGAAAAATGCATCAGAATTTGACAATTATATGAACACGTTGGCTGAAATATTTTTTGTGCTGGTATTGTATGAAAGGTTAATGACAACTTCGCTCTCTACTTTGTGGGGTTTGAATCACACTAGAGAACATCTACCTGTATGCATTTAGTCTGAAGGTGTTCAGTGTAAAATTTATGATAAATTAAAAAATGAGGAGATAAAAAAAGATAAAGGGGGTTGAAGTAATTACATAATATACTATATATATGTATGTGTACAGTATATATATATATATATATATATATATATATATATATATATATATATATATATATATATATATGCACATATATACATATATATATGTATATGTATATGTATATCTATATATATATATATATGTATATATATACATATATATATATATGTATATATATATGTATATATATGTATATATGTATATATATGTATATATATATGTATATATATATATGTATATATATATATATATATATATATATATATATATATATATATATATGTATATATATATATATATATATATATATATGTATATATATATATATATATATATATATATATATATATATATATATATATATATATATATATATATATATATATATATATATATATATATATATATATATATATATATATATATATATATATATATATATATATATATATATATATATATATATATATATATATATATATATATATGTATATATATATATATATATATATATATATATATATATATATATATGTATATATATATATATATATATATATATATATATATATATATATATATATATATATATATATATATATATATATGTATATATATATATATAAGAGGTCATATAGCTGTAAGGTTCATAGTAGCTATCAAGGGGACATCCAGGAAAGGCAGCACGTATATAAAAACAACAGTTTATTTTGCCGACGGCGTTTCACAATATCTCATTGTATCTTCAAGGCTGTAATTTACAAAAATATAATTTAAAACCTTATAAAAAAACACAAAATAAAATCATTTAAAAATCGCTATAAAGACGGACATGACCTACTTAAACTGAGTTAAAAGAGAAACTAAAACATCTAAAAAAGAAAGAGGGTATGTAAAAGATGAGTTACATACCAAAATATAAACAAACGACTTGTTATGCTATGAATAGCTGTCTGGAGGCTGTCTGGCTGTTTAACGAGGGGATGGCAGTTTTAATCGTGATGGACTCCAAAGGAGTCCTTTACGGTCTACCTAAAACGCACAAAGAAGGAACCCCAGTGAGACCAATATTGTCACCAATTCATGCTCCCAGTTAGAAATTAGCCAAATACCTAGTTCCTTTACTTGAACGTTTTACTTCTAATCAACATACCTTCAAAAACTCTGAAGAATTTAAATCATATGTTTTATGCCAAAACACTGACTTGTATATGACCAGTTACGATGGTGAATCCTTATTCGCAGATGTCCCAGTAGTAGAAACAATCGAGGTTAATTTAGATCAAATTTTTATTGAACCCAGTGATACTTATTTTAACTATGATCGTTGCCATTTTAAGAAATTGTTGCAGTTAGCAGGGCCAGACACTGCCTTTATCTTTAATGATTGTTTGTACAAACAGCTTGACTGTATGGCATTGGGATCACCCCTCGGTCCCGCGTTTTCCAATATTTTTATGGTTTGTCGATGACACCTTTGCTGTCTTTAAATCAGCTTTCCATGCTGACCAATTCCTCTCGTACGTTAATGAATTACATCCTAATAGCAAGTTTACATATGAGAGAGAGGAAGATGATCGATTGCCATTTTTGGATGTTTTGGTGTTTAGTCATGGTGATAGTTTTAACACTTCCGTTTTTAGAAAAAAGACTTTTTTAGGTCTGGGTTCAAAGTTTTATAGTGCTTGTTTTTATAATTTTAAACTCAATTCAGTTTTTACCTTGATTCATCGGGCTTACGCTATAACCTCTTCCTGGGATTCATATCATGAAGAAATATTGTTTTTGTATAAATATTTTACCGATAACTGGTTTCCCTCACATATTTTTTTCAAACATTGCAAGAATTTTCTAAATAAGAAACTATCTGACTCTCTTTCCTTAAGCACTGTTCCACAAAAGAAACTATATGCCAGTATTCCATACATCCAAGATGACAAATTTAGAAGGAATCTCCAGTCTGCAATTAAAAAACACTTTAATATGTTGCAAGTTATTTTAATTCCAAAAAATCCCCTTACAATAGGATCACTTTTTAAATTTAAAGACAGAATCTGCCCAATAATGCAATCCTCAGTCGTATATAAATATACTTGCCCCAGATGTAATTTCGGGACTTATGTAGGTTTGACTAAACGATTGCTTAAGGTCAGACCTAATTCACATAATGGTGTCAGCCATCGTACTGGCTGCAGATAGTCCAATCCCGAATTTTCCAATATCAGAAATCACACGAAAATTTGTAATACCAACATTAACTATTCTGACTTCTCTGTCTTGGGCCAAACAAGTCGTTTACACGAACTGCTTATCTGAGAGTCGTTATTTATTAAACAGTTAGTGCCCAAGTTGAACACTCACACCACATCTGCACACTTGTATCTGGCTTGAGCCGGTTTTTTCGCTGCTTCTCCCTCCTTTCCGAATCATTCAGCCTTCAACTTTTAATCTAGCAGGTGCTTTTTAAATTTTTTTGTTTTAATGTAAGTTTTGTATAATTTGTTGAGAATCTTAAAGTCAAAGGTAGATTTCATGTATTTTTAGTTTGTTCTTTTTTTCTTTTAGCCTTGATGGTGCAACTATGTTGTTACGAAACGCGTCGGCAATAAATATATCTGCCTTTTGATGACCGGCTATCTCCTTGTCCCCTGTACTTATATATGTGTGTGTGTGTGTTTGTGTGTGTAATTACTTCAACCCCCTTTATCTTTTTTCATCTCCTCACTTTTTATCTTAAATTTTACACTGAAAACCTTCAAACTAAATGCATTCAAGTAGATGTTCTCTAGTGTGATTCGAACCCCTACAAAGTAGAGTGTAAAGTTGTCATTAACACTTCATACAATACCAGCAAAATATATATTATATATATATATATATATATATATATATATATATATATATATATATATATATATATATATATATATATATATATATATATATATATATATATATATATATATATATATATATATATATATATATATATATATATATATATATTACATATATATATATATATATATATATATATATTATATATATATATATATATATATATATTATTATGATTAGCAAGAATTGCCAGCAAATTGCCTCCCCCTCTTTTATTTTGTTGGTTGTTCTGTTGTGGTTCACTTACTGCCAGCCGGGCCGATCGATTTACCATCTGTCTATAGACTTAAAAACAAGGGTTTAAAAGATTAAAGCCGCTCCCCTTTTATAAAGATCTTTCTTCGAGGCAAAAGTGATCTGTCTTGGGTGTTTTTCCTACAGGCCAAAACCTCCCTGCGGGCAGCAGGTGCAATGAGTCAAAACATCTGTGTTGGACCACCCCTGCCCCATAGGAGGATAAAAGCAAAAGCCCACGAGGTCTCGACACACACGCAAGCTGGAAGATATGGAGTAAAGATCTTGCCCTCAACACCTGGCCCCATCGATGCCCTTGCAGCCTAACCAGTGGCCCTTCCAAGTATACTTTTCCTCCTGCCCTGGGACTGCATTCCAAGTGTTCGCTCCACCGTTGGCCTGCCTCGAGCCCACACGCCATTGCTTGGAGTTTCAAGGGAAGTCCCCATCGCCTTGCCCCTTTCGGAAGCCCTTGCATCTCACCACTTGGAAGAAACTCGCGTCCTCGGAAATCGCAAGTCATCCACGGACCGCCTTCTACGCGCCCTCGGAAAAATCTGCTAAGGTAAAGTGCCCTGAAGAGCCCCATTTCAGTCACGCTTTTTGTCTCGAAATATTTGCTTAAAGAGAAAGCCAGAAATCACCCTTGTCTAATGTCCGTGTGCCTCTTGCATCGGCAGTATTAAGTCTTTATTACTCCTTTGGCACCCTCAGTGCAGCTTCAATTCATCATTCTTTGTCTATTTTCATTACTGGCGTATAATGTGCATATCTCTCATTTCAGAGGGACCTATTTCGTGGAAGCTTCTTCCAAGACTGTGTCTGGAATTCCCCAGTTTCATTCAATCTACTTGAGTTCCTCTTTCCCGTACTAATGTCATTTATGTAAATACACTCCTTTAAATGTGCCCACGTGTTTTACGTAATATTTCCCTCAGTAACAAGAGCCCTATGCTCATATGAAATTCTCCTTTGTTTTTTTCTTTTTTACGTTTTCCCTGTACCCGAAGTCAGAATCACAAGGCTAAATTACCTTAAATTGTTGCTACCTGCCTCACAGAGCATATTTCAAACTAAAACCACGGAAAAACGTAAAAATGGCGACCTGGCCATAGATCTTTTTTTTAGTTGCAGTTCCCCTAGCGTTGCTTTATTGCATTTGCAACTTGCCAGATCAGCTATTAGCAAAGCTAAGCTGGGTACGAGACAATTACGAACCTTATGTGTAAAACCAGCACACAGATCCAGAAAATTCCACGTAAGTAATGTGTTTATCTTAGCAAAACCTTTTTACAATCGTGACTGTTCCTAGAATTAGAAATAGGGACGCATGTATTCACTGAGAGAAAAGAACCGCCGTATTAGATTCGTTAATGCATGCCTTTCAGGATAGGTAGTTAGAAATAACAGTGCTAACCATCCTTTGCTTCGAGGAATAGTGAAATTCCTCTGTGTTAAAAATTCTTGCCATATTCTTGCTTCGAGGAATAGTGAAAGAAATTCCTCTGTGATAACTTTTACTTGCATTTCGAATTAGCTTAACTGTTATTTAGGCGCGAATAAAATTCCACGTGGGACACGACGAAGTCAGCTTGCATTGCTGACAATTCTCTCAGTGTAGTTAGAATTCGAATTAGGTGTTAGGAAAGCGAAATTTAAACTCCGCTTATAGGGAAAATTACTAGGCCATTGTACTGTTATCCTCTCAGACGACTGGGAAATTCAATGAATCCCAGACGGTATATAAATATACGGGGTTCATTCACACAGAATCTAAAAAATACCTCCGGTGTTGGCCAGACGACCTGCACCCCCACCCCTGCCCATGCCCGTGTGTATAGCATTTTTTTCCCCATTCATTTCCCAGCATACATTTTTCTTTGGGTTTCCCGTTAGTAATTTCTAAGTCCTAAGGGACGAATCGTATTTCCAAGTCCTAAGTGACTCAAATATTATATATACGTATATGAATTTCTCCAATTCCTCCAAATTCCTCCAAATTCCAGTCCTCAGAGACTCTAAAAATTCTATGTCGCACGTGGCGAGAATTTCTCCAAATTCCAGTCCTCAGAGACTCCTAAAATTCTATTTATATATATATGAGAATTTCTCCAAATTCCAGTCCTCAGAGACTCCTAAAATTCTATATCGTATATAGAGAATTTCTCCAAATTCCAGTCCTCAGAGACTCCTAAAATTCCCACGTGTGTCGTGAGCGAGAATTTCTCCAAATTCCAGTCCTCAGAGACTAAAATTCTAGTTAGATGCGTGGCGAGAATTCCTCCAAATTCCAGTCTCAGAGACTGATGAAATTTAAGTCAGACGTGGCGAAAATTTCTGAAATTCAGTCCAAGATAAAAGACGTGTAAAAATACGCCGAACGAAAACTCCTCCAAATTCCAGTCCTCAGAGACTCCTAAAATTCTACGATCCATCCTTCGTGGCGAGAATTTCTCCAAATTCCAGTCCTCAGACACTCATACAAAAATTCTACGTCGCATCGTGGCGTTGAATTTCTCATTCCTTGCCAGGAACCCAAAATCAAGTCCTTTGAGACATTATACAGTGTAGTTCACACACATCTGGCCCTAGACGGGACTGATCATTCTAGTTGTTAGAACAACTCTTTAACTTCCACGCCACAGCCGCCAAGTCCGAGCCTGAGTAAAATCCAACTGACGGCTTCCAGAGACACATATTAAAATTCTGGTGCGGAGAACAACCACGCTTTCCCAGACATATCAAATTTTTTTACAACAAAAGTCTCCTCAGACTTACTAATTACGCTGTCTTATTAAGACAGATCCATTCTCCTGCAGTCTGAACAATTGAGTGTTTCAGATGCCTGCAATTGAGTCTAATCAGACAACCTGAGTCTTTTCAGACATATCCTATTCCCATTATTCCAAGATGGCTAATACCAGAGCCCGTGTTTAGTACAAAAACGAGGATTTCAAATTTACATGTCCGCTGGGAAGGACATGGGACTATCGGGCAAGATCTGAGAGCATGGGTTCAAGAGCGTGAGGACGATGCCAAGGCTGAGAGAGCAAGGAACAAGAGAACGTGAAGGAGAGAGAGAGAACCAAGAATTGCCCAAGAACAACAGGGAAAAGAACGTGAGGAAAGAGAGAGACAGAATTGCCCAAGAGCAATGAGAGAGAGAACGTGAGGCAGAGAGAGAACGTGGCAGGAGAGAGAGAGAAACAGATAGCATAAGGACAACGGGAGGAAAAGAACGCTTGAGAAGAGCAGCAAGAACGCCCATCCTCCAGGTGCTAGAACGACAGCACGCCTGCCGCGGGAATGAGTGCCCTCAGCCAAGCTCACTGCTCATGCCAAAATGGACCGAGTCCGAACCCGGTATGGCTTGAAAGGGCCGAACGAGTCCTGGAGTGCTGCGATCTCTCCCACTGAGCTGAACTCTCCTTGTTCTCACTAAATTCCTGGGCAGAAAGGCCCTCATTGCCTACCACGCCTTTCCGCAGACGATCGTGGAAACTGGGAAGCCGTGACGCCAAGCAGTTACGAAGGCGCACGAGATTACCTCCCGAACGGTGGAGGAGATGTTGGAGAGAGCAGCCCAGAGAAGCAGGCCAGACTTGGTCCGATTGGGCGACCATCGGAGCGGCGTTGACAAAATGGCTGCGATTCGAAGAACGACTAACACTGCCGAGGAACTGCGAGCGGTTTAAAGTGAGCATTTCTTACAATGCCCGCCCCATCCTGCCCTCGCCACTCATATAGTGGAAAAAGCCCCAGCAACACTCACCGAGTGTTGCCGAATAGCAGATATGTGGAAACTCACCACCCTCAAGAAGGATCCATGGGGCGGAAGATAAATCCCCGCCCCTCCTCGGAGGTTCAAATTCCCACAAAATGGGAACTGGGCAAGCCCCTAACTTGCCATTATTGCAAGAAAACGGGCATTCCTCCGAACAGTGCCGGAACAAGAAACCGGCTCTGTCTCCCGGAAAACCGACAAAATAACTGCGCCTGGCCCTCCACAGGGGCAGCGCAGAAAGATTTCAGCCAGACATTTTGCACGGCGTGCAAGGTTTATGGCCATTCTTCCATGGGCAAAATGCCCACGCAAATAATAAAGTAAATAATCCCACCGTCGCCTTGGCCGTCACAGATCCCCAGTCATTAGGCCCTCCGCCAAGGGCCAGATAGTTAACTCCTCCACGAGGGAGCCACGCCGAAGTCACTTCTAAGGACTCGGCGCACAAATTCCCTCATCCGAAGGGACAGAGTTCCCGGAGCTATCGCCAATAGACGAAAACTCGTCACGATCGAGGAATAAATCAATTTAAAATGATACTCCCTACGGTCCAACTGAGAGTCACAAGACCTCACCAATCCAAGATTTGCAATCTTGCAGTAGCAAGCCATCTCCCGGAGGCTATGACGTCATCCTGGGACAGGACTTTCAGTCCCCACCGAAATCACGACAATCTGGGGTCCACATTCCCGAATCATGAGGCGAAAATCCTCCCCGCTTCTCCCTCAGTCAAGACTGGCGCCCCTGGGTACCAGGAGGACGTGCAGTCCCCACCAGTGCCACCTGAGTACGATGTACAGTGGCCCCCTGATCGGTTCCTGATCCACTAGTGCCCGGCCCTGCCTCAGTGCCAGTGCCAGGGCCCCAATCAGATCTCCCTTCAGGAGATGCCAAATTCCTGCCGGGTGCCACTTGCATGCCCCGAAATAGGGCCAAGCTGGTCCGTCTGACCGACGTAGCCCAAGAAACCATCTGATAGCGCCTGACTCTGCTCCTAGTGCCAGCGCCAGAGCGCTTCCGATCTCCATTCACGGGATCCAACCCAGGACCCCTCTCTTCCCCGCCTGGCACCGCTACCAGCGCCTGGTCAGAGAGACGGTTCCTCCCGACCACCTTTCAGAAGCTCGCCTGCAGGTGCGGCCTCGCAACCCGTGCCTGAGCTGGTCAGCGTTACCTGCGGCCGCTAGCGCCACCCCGACCGCCTTCCTTTGCCTCAGCCCATCGCCGACGCAATTGCAAGTCAGTAGTTCTGCCATATCTCACTTGGCCGATGAACTACAAGAGCTGCGACGGATTATGGTAGAACCAGCACGAACGCTCCTGAGTCAGCTGTCGCAGCAGCAGGCCCAGGTGGTACTCCGTGCCGCCCTCCGGTCACGGGCCCTCCGCTTCCCGGCCGAGGACAACTGTCCCATTGAGAAAGGCTCGAGGCGAAATTACCATGGGCGTGGGAAATTCCAGGTAATTTACAAAGAGCTCTAGAAACATCCCCGATGGCACCTGTGCCACCATTTCATCTTTCGAAGGTCTTGGCACCCTAATCCAGAAGGGGATGTCAGGCCCTCTCTATCTTCCTCCGTTCCTCAGGAACTTCTATCTCTTATCACCTTCTATTAATCTTCCTTAAATTATCCCCCACAAGAGGCAATTAAATACAGGATACCATTCCCACACAATGTATAAATCATTAAGAATAACAGAGTGAGAAGTGGCACGCCCTGCGCCCATACCTTGGCACTGGGCGTGCGTGTCAGCCCCTCCTGAAGGAGTCAACGCCTGGTTTAACTTTATTCCCTGGGACTGAAGTGATAGTCCGGGCCGTAATTTATAGGCTTGAATACGATAAATTCCCGCCTAACACAATAAAACCCTCACTCTTTTTCCCTTAGCTCTTCTGCCAATATCATTTACTTTCTTTTAGTCATTTAGTTATCTTTATTTTAATGAATCACGAGTCATAAACTCTTGCCCTTGTGATTTAAATGCCCCTTTCGTAAGCTCTGAGAGATGTGTCCCGCCTTTCATATGCGGTCAAGTTTTTCATTCGTATCATCTTGTTAATTTTCCTTTGTTATTATTATCCATTTTCCCCATTCCATTCCTTCCAAGATCTCTGTTTGTCCTAAGACCCACATCTTTTGTCTGCTCGCCCGTCATAACATGGAGTACTCCTAACAGTGGACGATAAAATTAGCGTAGTTTAAGGTTAGCGAATTAACCCGCGTATACTCTTTCGCCCGCATACGACTGTCAAATTCCCGTGTGTCCTTCGTCCCTCAGCGCTGAACGATAGCTGAGCAAAGCACGTTAAAATTTTATAAATTATCAATGCAATTTGTATAGTCATTACAATATGGTGTAAAAGGGATGTCATTTACAAAAAAAAAAATAAACACTGTTTTTCATTTACACAGCCTCTCCAAGGCAGACTGTACTAACTGAATGCATTTTATCTAAAATTAAGTAACCGTGTATTTTAATTCTTGAACAATAACCTTTCCTTTCATTTGTTGGCCATAGCCTCATATACGTGGTCCTATAATCTTAATTAATTCACAATTGTTCGAGTCACTTTATAAAGTTACCAGTGGGTAACCAAATCTAAAGTAATTATTCTTTTGCAAGTGTTTAAATCACTTTGCGTTCTGTTAACGAAAATTGTCCCAATGTGTTATTAAAAGTAATGTCACAGCTATCAAAACCCTTAGTAGTAAAGTTCATTGCAAGGCAGAATTTAGAGTAACGTAAAGCATTGGCCACTCATTCTTGAATATCGATGTACACACCGAAGGAGGTATGTTCATCATCTTGTATGGGGAGGTATTATGATTAGCAAGAATTCCTATAAATTGCCTAGCCCCCCTTTTGTTGTTGTTGGTTGTTCTGTTGTGGTTCATTTATGCACAGCACGGCCGATCAATAGACCATCTGTCTATCGACTTAAATACAAGGGTTTAAAAGATTAAAGCCGCTCCCCTTTTTGATAAAGATCTTTCTTCGAGGCAAAAGTAATCTGTCTTGGGTGTTTTTCCTACAGGCCAAAACCTCCCTGGGCAGCAGGTGCAATGAGTCAAAACATCTGTGTTGGACGCACCCCTGCCCCATAGGAGGGGATAAAAGCAAAAGCCCACAAGTTCTCGACACACACAGCTGGCTGGAAGATATGGAATGAAGACGCCAACACCTGGCCCCATCGATGCCCTTGCATCCTAACCATGTGGCCCTTCCAAAGTATACTTTTCCTCGTGCCCTCTCAACTCGCATTCCAAGTGTTAAGAAATGCATTTTGAGGACCTCGTTTTAAAATCCATGAGTTTCTTAAAACGAAGGTCCTCTCACAGGACTCAGATTTGCATATGGTCAGTTTAGATGTTGCATCCTCTTCACTAACTTTCCTGTGAGGGAGACCATTGATCTTATTTTAACCAAATTGTTCCCCACCCGTGATTTTATATATTGTAATTTTAATTATGAATCTTTTGTCGAAACACTTCTTAGAGTTAGCCGTAGCTGGACACGGCATTTGTTTTCAATAACCAACTTTTTAAACAGATCGATGGGATGGCGATGGGGTCTCCTCTCGGCCCCACCTTTTATAATATTTTCATGTTGTCCTGGAGGAGGCACATAATGGAGGAGTGCCCTTGTCTTTCAGCCCGTTATTTTACGCCAGAACATAGACGACACATTCGTTCTACTGAAAATGAGTATGATGCTGATAGATTTTTAAACCCAGCCAATGTTTCACAATTTTATCAATTTTACTATAGAAAAGGAACAAGACGATTAGTTGGCTTTTCCTAATGTTTTAGTTACCAAAGATAATGACAATTTTAATACGACTATTTTTAGAAAAGTACATTCACTGGTTTCGGCTCCAATTTTTATAGTTCTTGTTTTATTAACTTTAAAATTAACTCTGTTCATACCTGTAGTACATCAGGCTCTAACTTAACTGGCTTTCTTTTTCATTCTGAAATTTCTTCCTTAGGTCAGTGGTACTTTCATAACAACTGTTTCCTGCCCGTTTAGTATTTAAAAGGTTATTAGAAAAGTTCTTGATAAAAAACTTGCACCCTTTCAATATAAGGATAAATGCAATGTACCAAACTTACTATTGATATGCAAGCCATCTGTTTTTACCTAACAACCAAAATTTTTATTAACAGCTTTTTAAAATTATTCAAAAACATATTGGTGCTCTTGACATTAAATTAATACAAAAAATCCTAAACCATTGGTTCTTTGTTTCCCTTCAAGGATCGGCTCTGTCCCTTGATGACGTCGGGCGTTGTATATGAGTACAAGAAATTTGCCCCGGATGTAGTTCCGGAATTACTGGTTCGACTCGGCGTCTCCTCAAGGTCAGGCCGATTCTCAAATGGTTTTGAGTTATCGTAATGGGTTGCAGATTGTCTAATCCCGAACTTTCAAATATAAGATCCCACGCTAGAGGTTGCAAGACGCCAATAAAATACAACAACTTTAGAATAATTGGCAAAAGTTGAAGGATGAACCTGGAGAACTGCTTCTCTGGAAAGTCTCAACATCAAAAGAATTGTACTGGCACCAAATTGCCAATCATCGGCTGTTCCTCTGTTCAAAGCATGATGCGATTGTTTGTTTACATTTGTCCGCCTTGATCCTCCTGTTTTTATGCTGTTTTTTTTAGTGTGTTTTCCTTGTTCATCCTGAGAGGTTGGTTGCTCTACCTTTTAAGTTTATTTTTAAGTTCTTTTTATTAAGCTCAGTTTTTATTAAGTTCATTTTAAGTTTACTTTACCACATTATTTCTTTTACTGGTTCTTTTAATGTAAATGTATTTAAGTGCGATTGTTTAAAATTCAACTGATTTTCTATTTTAAGTTTTTTTTATGTTTTGTTTATATTTACTTTTAACTATTTATGCTGAATGTCCCTTTTTAATTTATAACTGTAGATGATGTCCTGATGATGACTGGGTCAAGAAACGCGTAGACGAATAAAATGTATGTACTGGTTCTGTATTGTGTTCCCTCCATGCTCCAGCCCAATATATATATATATATATATATCTATATATATATATATATATATATATATATATATA
>NC_089788.1:19931659-19944159 GCF_040412425.1 Macrobrachium rosenbergii | reverse complement strand
AATGTACTGTAAAAAAATAAATTTTTGCTTCATCGATACCTCCAAAAATAGTCCTGAAAATAAAATTATTAATCGTAAATTAAACTTTATTGAAGTAAAACATATTTCAGTTGTTACTTAGCATCCAAGAATCCTCTAATGAGAGTAATGAAATGTATTCATTTATTTGTATCAATCATGGCCGGTAACATTTCAATAAAACACCTATTGCACTTTGTTGCAGATCGAAGTTCATCCCCTTTAAGTCAAGTAGTCAACGTAATCCAACACTTAATATGTGTTATCCCTTTATAATGAAATTCTCTCTCTCTCTTCTCTCTCTACTCTCTCTCTCATCTTTAATACTGTACGATCTTGTGATTATGGTTCATATGCAGTTCCGTCCTGGTGGCTATTTGCTCCCATATATTGAAATTAAAGGGAGATATTTCATTGTGATCAATATTACCCTTATTATTCCTACAGTAAGCCTAAGATAACCTAGAACTTGAAACCTTTTTACATTTTTTCCATTACACTGTCTAAGGAATTCGACGTTTTTATGTAGTTTGAAACATACCATAAAGAACACTGTTAATGTAATTTTCTTGGAGGGAAAACTGAAGACAACATTGAAAGCAAATTAACATGTGATTTATTTCACTTTCGTCGTTTTAAATTTATTCCAGTGATTCCTTCATTAGTTTTGTGACGTTGCCTTGTGGTAAGGATATCGAAAAAATTACTACAGATAACTGTTGACCGTTTTCTAGTGCATATAAATAAATTACTTGAATTTTAAAAAGCCGTACTTTGCCCATTTTCATCCACAGAGATCAGCCGGCCATATTTTTTTTTTTTTTCAAAACTGAATTGATGGTGGATTTTCTCAAGCAAAAATACTCAGATGCGAAGAAAACGTATTATCTTTGTATTGTCACATAGGGAAAGTCTGGGTTGTCAGTTAAACATCATAGCTAATGCCGACGGAATAACTTAAGTAACTTTAGAATGACAAAATCAGTTCAGTGATGATGATAAAATGACTACCTCCGAAATATACAAAATACACGGACTTTGTCATTAGAATTCGGTGTTAGAAAAAGATTATTTTTGTCCAATGTGGTCTTTTGATTTGTTTTTATATAAACTTAAAGCCAACGGCGATTTTGTGTAACTGATCCAGAAAGCGAAATTTCCAGTCTTATTCTCGTAGGAGATGAAAGTCAGAAGCCACCCCCGCCCCCGCTGTCCCTAAAAAAAAAAAAAAAGTTGAAGGGAAAGTGTAAGGAGGGGAGCAAGGCCCATGATTATTGTTTACAGAGCTTTCTGCTGGAAGGCATACTATGAGCGAGATTTCCTTTAAATGGTGATATCAGATATCATGAAAGGGTTGCGTTATAGGTGCCTGCACGAGTCTTTTCATTTTTAAATAATGAAAGAGGTTGACCTGTTTTACGAACTGTCATAGGAGGTGGGTGGGAACTATTTTTATTTATATGAAGACCAGAAAAAGCTTGAAAAACTTATCTCCAAAACCTGGCTTTGAGTTCTTTGTCAAAAGTTTTAGATTATATCTAGAAAGTCTTTTTACATGGACATTTTTAAGCAAAACTTCCTAAGTAGCCCTTCTGTAATGAGGTTTTTATCGCGTACTGCAGAAAAGTTTTGTTAAGACGTTGAAAAGGCGATTCATTATATTTAGAAAACGTGAGGACTAAAGTCTGTAAACCTTTGTTCACGTATAACCTAAGTTACTGATAAGCCTGACTTTCCTTGAAGTAACTCGTGGCAACGAATGATTTCAGTGGGCAGCATGCTCAACGTTTTGTGTATAGCACAACTATCCCGTAGTTCTTTACGAGAGGTGAGTGTAAAAAGTCTGAATACTTAGGGTCGTAAGTTCTTTCTTTGTAGCTTGTACTCTCTCCTAAGATTTCAAGTCCAACATCAAGATTTATTAGAAAAAACCGTAGCCCAAATATTTTTCCAGGATAAAAATCAGTCGTGACAAAGGTATAACCTCAAGTGTGACTAAAGAGGCTTCTTTTAAGAAATCCAGTGTAGTACCGCCTGAAGGAAATGTTTTTTCTTTAATAATTTTGTCTTGTAGAATTAGAATGAAAATTACCTGTTTTCGAAGAACGTAAATTTAAATATATAAAGCAATAATCTTCATTAATAAATAACTTATTTTACATAATTAAATTAGATCATGTTTTGAGGGTAAGCGTAGCAAGTCTAATTAGACTAAAACCGAGAATGTTTTCTATGGAATGTCCTTCTGCTTTGGCGATGTATTAAAATAATTTTGGTGGGTTTTAATGATTTCCTGTTTTATTCTATTCTTGGGCAAAAGACAGAAGATTTCTATCCCTTTATACTTGAACTCGGGGTAGGGGGAGGCGGGCATTACCCGATTAGTCATTACTCCCTCTCCTGACGACAGTAGAAGAGTTTGTCAAAGTAATGGGCAATTTTAACCCTCCATTTATGTCATTTGCACGTAAATTAGTAATTACTGGATTGCAGCTATGTAAATGCTCTATTTCTTATAATGAGCGTAGTGTTTTAGAATTTGAAAGAGATGTTTCGTTGATATGGCTTATGAAAAGTAGGCTACGATAGCCAAGCACTGGGCACTTTGTCATTCAGCACTAAAGACAGTGGAGAGAGAGTTAGAGTCGTGGACAGCCAGAAGGAAGAAATGAAGCGGGAATGGTTCTGTAAAAAGCTAATAAGTGGATGCAACTAGGGGCCATTAGTAATGCCCACAGGGCACCGCGTGAGGTGCACCGATGCCGCTACCTTCCCAGCTGTGGTGACAGATGTTTCGTGTTTAATGCGTTTGCCGTTATTCCGTTAGGTAACGATGCTTTGAAGGTAAAAATTATGTACAGTATTATGTAAATTTGACACTAATGTGCAGCAAAATTTCTGTTAACCATTGTGTGATTAACCGAATTATTCTTATGAGAAGCAAGCTATTGCCATTTCACCTGATATAATGTTTGATAAAACTGCGTCCAAGCGTTCATTAGTTTGCCTATAACAGTTCATTTTATTTTTATTTTTCATAATTATAATACTATGTCGGGGATCTGAAAGTGGCTAAAAGATACACACACACACACACACACACACACACACACACACACACATATATATATATATATATATATATATATATGTGTGTGTATATATATATATATATATATATATATATATATATATATATATATATATATATATATATATATATATATATATATATATATATATATATATATATATATATATATATATATATATATATGTGTGTGTGTGTGTATATATATATATATATATATATATATATATATATATATATATACAGTATATACACATTATTTATGTACATATATGCATGGATGCATACATGTGTGTTTGTATATTTTACATGATAAAACAGAAGTTAATGCATCGTTTTCCGACATGCGTCATCAGCTGTGAAATAAAAGTGCTCAACCGTGCTCCCAAGTAGGAAAGAGAGAGAGAGAGAGAGAGAGAGAGAGAGAGATAGCGGGGACGTAAAAATTAAAGCCTAAAGTAATTACTAAAAAGTGGATTAGAAGAATTTTCAGACATCCTTAAAGTCGAGATCATGATCACCTTCAAGATCAGACATCGAGATTTATATTACTTTTCCAACATCCACGCCTGGACTCCCTTTTCCTTTAGTGCAGCAGATTGCTGTAAAAATCGTTCAGATAGTGAAACAAGCATGAAATTTGGCACAAACATTCCTAAGACTACGCTCTCTTAGAAAAGGGCGCTGGCCACCTGAAAATCCAAGATGGCGGCTATTTTTCAAAATGGCCGCCATCTATGTTGAGATTCACTGGTTTGGGAGCATCTATTGATGGAATATGCCAGTTTTTTTTTTTAAACCTCGACTTTTTAGGTTATAAAAATGTTCCATACCACACATTTTATTGAAAACCCTTACTAAATGAATTGTAACCAAGATGGCGTACAAAATGGTTGCCATAAAAGTTTTTTTTCTTTCTATCCACAGCGCTAGCAGACATAGAGACCAACTGTTTTTATTTAATGGTATATTCATGTGATCAGACAGTTTAACTAATATGCTATTTTTCAACTGAAATAGGTAATGGTATGGTCACATACAACATTGTGTCTAAGACTGTAACCATAAAAAGAAAAAGAAGAGAAATACGGACTAAACGTTAACCAATCTATGTATAGGTCTCTCAACCTACACCTTTGAAAAATTCGAGGATAAGAAGGTAGGCATAGCATGACACGTTGGATGCTCAAGCTAGATTATCTACTGAAGAGAGGGCAATATTTATCTAGACTTCACATTTGCAAGTGCACAGAGCTGTGCAGGAAGACCCAGCTTGTAGCACTTGCACCTTTCCCGACAGCCTGCTTTGCATCCACATTTGGTAAGCTGTTGGCAACTCTTGGCTAAGGGCGAGTTGGTTGTCCAGAGGACTTGCCATGCTTCACCAGACTTTGCCATCCCCACTCAGCAGGGTTCTCTGGCTGTGGCTGACACTGGGTGGCCTGCCCCACACACAACCAGCCTGGTACGCAGCACGCTTGGTGTGTTGGAGGAGAGCTCCCTGGTTGGTGGAATGGCCTCCATATGCCCTTTGTTTTCTGGCAAACATATCAAGTCTAGCCTCATCCACAGTGCCAGCAGTGCTGGATCTTTCATACATAAGTATGACAAACCTCTCCAGGACCTTCAGGTCACTCTCTTCCACTCTGAGAGGGTAGTGACTCAGTTTGGAGAACACAGTGGAGGCCTCTGGAAAGATGTTCCATGTCTGCCAGGCGGTCTTCTTGCCCTTGCTCCGAAGGCTGACACTGTATCACAGCCTGTGAACGCATGGAAGAAGAGCATGCCATTCACCTTCTCCTGGCCCAGAGAGTTGCACAGGTCATGCACAGCAATCCAGCGCAGGCTCTGGCCTTGGCCAAATGCCACCCATAGCTTCTCTAGCCCTAGATTGTGGAGAGTGGAGAAAGCACTGACTACAATGACAAGAACATCTGTGTCATTTGCTTTAACCGTGATGGTCTTGGCTCCATGTTCTGTGGCATATTTGGCATGGAGAAAGATGCGGGTGTCAGCTTCCTCATGAGAGCACTTTTCCAGTCCCTGAAGACTAGCCTCATGAGTGCTGAGGACAGCAGACCCTTTCGTGGCAATGACAACATTTGTGGCAGACATCTGGGCAACTTTGTCTGCCAGGAACTGGAACAACTCTGTCTTGTTGGCATCATGTCTTAGGAAATTGCGCCAGTTGGATGGAATTGTGTTCTTGTCTGTCACCTTGCGCCTTCCTCCTTGACCATGTTGGAGCCTGGTCTCAGCTTTGAGGCTGGATGTATTGTATACATCAAATACAAGATGTGATGATGTGTACTTGCTGCTATAGGATTGTATCACAGGCAAGAAGTCGCAAAGTGCATAGCCCTCAAAGGTCTTTCCTTTCTTTGGTGGCAAGGCATGGACCAAAGCTGATCCATCTACAATGAGGACATCAGTCTTTGGTTCTTTGTCTTCTAGTGTAACATGACTCTCCAGGACCGAGGTCAGCTGAGACTTCTGACATGTGTACAGCCTACCACCCTCACTAAGGGAAGCTGGGAATGTTTGATTCTCGTGCTGGAAGAATTCCTGCAGATCACATTCACGGCTCTGACAGGATATAAATAGCTTTGAGAAAAGCTGGCAATCCTCCTTCAGAAGTTTCTGCTTTGACTGTTCTACAGGAGCAGCTTCTTGCCTGAAGAAGTCAGTTCTGTTCTTCTTTATCGGCTCATAGAAGGAGACTGCATTGTTTGCCAAAGAGGCACAGAATTTCGTACACAAGCCTCAGAAAATGTGCCATCAAACCGTGACTGATGATCAAGTATAGACTTTCTGAGAATATTTGCTGCTTTAGCAACGATAACTGCCTCTGAAAGATCAGATGATTGAGCAAGTGCTTTTCCCACATCCTTTTGAAATGCAAGTAATACATCTCTGCCAGATTTATGAGCCTCAAGTTCTGGAATTTCTGCCAGAAGTTTGTCTTTGAGTCTCGTGGAATTTACACTTGGTGACTCTGCACCTAATTGTTCCAGACGTTGTTGGTAGAGGTGGCAAATATCTGCCAGCCGAAATGTGACTGGATCATCTGAACAAAGGTTGTTTTCAACAATGTATGTCATCAGTTCTGACAGAACTAGTGGATACACATCTGATTCTGACTCAGTGCTACCTTGGTCTTTCTCAAGGCTCCTCAGGTAGGACCTTTTTCTGTTGTAGAGGCACAAAGACAGGCATGGTGATACTTAAACTCCTGTGCAATGACATCCCCACCAGTCAACTTAGCAAGGAGCTTGCCATCACTAAGTATCTCTGCACATTCACGCAATTTCAAGTCAAGGCCCTTAGTACTAGCCTGTCTGAGATCAGATGCAGGTGCCACTTTCTCACAGAAAATGCAAACTTCATTGTCATGACTGGTTCGGCGCAGTTTTGCACGACTAGTCTCAGTGTTGCTGGTCTGGTCATTGGATTGTCGCTTTCTTGCACGGTCCAGTTTAGTGTTGTTAAACAACAAGCGACAGTTCACATGGTATTTTGCTGCATTTTTCCTGAGAGTGGCCTCTATGCCATCACCTTCATCCAGCCTTGCTGGATCCATTATCAGTGGCATTTCATTAATTTCACTGAACATGGGAATGTTCCTTGCCAGCATTGTGTACCCATCATGGTCTAGGACATGATGACTTGGAGGTGATGTCAAGTGCTCACCTCTTTGTCCTTCTGACAAAGACAACACAAACTCCCGTTTGTTTTTCTACTGCTCAATATTGGATTGGCATCACATTCTGCCATGATTTCACTTTTGATTAAGGCCGAGCGGTTATCCTTTTACCACCTTAAACAAAGCACACATTCCTGTATGGGATTCAACTAGGTTCGGTCTCCCTACACCTAGCCCGATCATTCATCCAGTGCCATTTAAGTCCCGTGTGATCTGTACACCATCCGGGTAAGTACATGAACCATCATGTACAGCCCCCATACCCTTGGCTCGGCTCTCCCGCTGGCACATCCTGTCTATTCAGGGTGCGGCTATCTAACTATAGCTGGTCTGGGGCTGTTAGAAAGCATTTGGGACACTAAACTAAACTATACTACAACTACTAGTCTAAGACTGCAGGATTAGTAAAGCTGGATTAGCTGGCACTGAACCCCATGCTGAGTTACACAGCAGTGATGTCACCAGTGTGCCCTGGTTGTGTGCAGACATACACTCTTTTACATTTATTAATTTTCCTTCAAAATTGATGAGTTATTCGAAAGAGATGGCCTCATTAGGATCTAAAACCACAGAAACCAAGATCCATGCTTAAAATGATAATTGTTGAACGGGCATTATTTCTCATTATAATTATTGTTTCTACCTTTTCTTGGCAGCCATATAGCCCCCATATTTAAAGGTAAACTGTACTGGGAAGCCACAGAAACATAATATTCACAAGAAATAGTATGGAAGAGCTTTACCATATTGCTAGAAGCAAATACATGCCATTCTAGTGAAAAATTAGCCAAAATCTGTCGATACTGGCCGCCATCTTGGAATTTGGCCGCCATATTAAATTTTTGCGTGGCCAGCGCCCTTTTCTGATAGAGGGAACTTTAAAGAGCACTTGTGCAAAATTTCATGCTTGTTTCACTATCTGAACGATTCTTATGAAATATGCAATTATCTGCTGCACTACTTGGAAGCAGATGATGATCTAGAAATCAGAATAAGCTCTCCATTTACCAATCAGCGAATTCAACAAGTCATTATCCCCTTTTCATTTCCTCCCGTAGAGGGGTAATTCCATCTGTGTATCTCACGTGGTAGTTCTTCATTGGTGGGGTGGGTAGAGCTTTTAGGGCTTAGCACGCTGTTGGCCCAGCGTTCGACCTCCGAAAGGCCAATGAAGAATTTGAGGAATTTGTTTCTGGTGATAGAAATTAATTTCTCGTCATAACGTGGTTCGGATTCCACAATAAGCTGTAGGTCCCTTTGCTAGGTAACCAGTTGGTTCTTAGCCACGTAATATAAACTCTAACCTTACTCCAGCCCCTAGGAGAGCTGTTAACCAGCTCAGTGGTCTGGGTTAAACTAATTTATACTTAACTTTTTAATCTCACGTGGTGCACTGTAGGCATTACTTGAGGTTCTTTCCCTTTGCATCACTGACCTCAGCTGCAACTCTTGTATTCCTTTTACTGTACCTCCGTTCTATGTGATCTTTTAATTCCATCTTGCTTTCCACCCTCTCCTAACAATTGACATTTCAGAGGGCAACTGCGATGGTTTTCCTCCTGTTACACCTTTCAAACCTTCTTTACGCACGATTTCCCTTTCAGTGCTAAATGACCTCATAGGTCCCAGCACTTGGCATTTGGCCTAGATTTTATATTCCAGTTCCAATCCCTTGTTATTTGCTTACCTGTGGGAAGTCGTATTTTCGGCGTTAGATGGAATCAAAACAAAGCAAATCAATAAAGGTGATGCAGCCAGCAATCTGTAATGTAAATATTTTCATTGCCACATACCTGCTTCCTGTTCAGGTAGTTTAGAAGAGATAACACAAAATAGTTCATACGTATGATACGAGATGAAATTTGGCTGAATTTTTTTTTATTTTATTATTTTATGAGATAAAATTGCTAGCCACACAGAATGTCAGTATGGCAGCAATTTTTCAAGATGGCCACCAGATAATCCTGTAATGTGTGGCATATGATGAGAGTTATGTATGTGTGAATACGATTATTATGGTGACAATTAATAGCTTTTTTATGGGACTACTGAATCTTTGTATTAACCGTTACCCATCTGATTGAATCTGACAAGGAGACCGCTGAGTGTAGTGTTGTGTAACCCATCTTATACATATTTACCACTTGTACCCACATTCTTCAATTCCTGAAAGCCCTTAGAATGGTAAAGAATAGTCCTTATGATCTTCCACTTCTTTTGACCATCCCCACTTAAAAGTTCACTGAGGTTCTGGCTAACAGATGATACATTGGCTCCATAAATGCCTTGGTTGATATGAAGCTTTGTGGGTTCAAGGGTAGTCCAGGTGATCTTCCACTTATCTTCTTTATCCATCCCCACTTGGAAGGACACTGAGGTTCTGGCTGACGGATGATGCAGTTGCCCCAAATATGCCTTGTAGGGTACGGTATGTTCCTTCATTGCACTTTGTGCTGTTGGGACTAAGTCATTCGACCGCTGCTATGGTCACATCTACAGAAGAAGTTGCACTTGACAAGTTATGCATCAAAACCACTTATATCTCTATAATTTGTACTTCAGACTCCTCAATTTCAGATGGGCACTGACTTAATTTCCCAAAATGGGTGAGGCTTCACAGAAGACATTCCTTATCTGCCATACTTTTTCCCTTTGTAATTGGAAACTGATATAATATTACATCCAGTAAAGGTGTGGAAGAAGAGCATCAGCTTGGTTTCTTCTAGTCCTGTAGTGGAAGCAAAGCCATAGCTTTCTTGGGTGAACCGAATTTCTCTACTGTTTTCAGGTCAGAAGATAAGACCGACAAGTTTCTAAGATCCTTATTAGACCAGAAAGTCATTAATAATGATACATATCAAGATTTATTAAGCACTGGAGCTTCCTACGGTATTATGTGTAAGACCTATTCTAACATCATATGATACCCCCAAATTACAAAATGGCAAAATATTTGGTACCAGTTTTAACTGAATTTTCTTCTAACGACTATACTCATTAAAAAAATTCGCTTGAGTTTGTGTCAGGACTCGGACCTATTTATGGTAAACCTCAATGTTGAGGCTTTATTCACAAATACTCGTATGCCTGTGGAAGAATCCCTACAGATTATTTTAAATTAAAGATTTTTACCGATAATGATACACTGTTTCACGGTTTTATTTACGACTATTTCAAGAAACTTTTAACCTTGGCGGTGCAGGACACCGCTTTTATATTTAAATGGTAAAGCTTATGTACAGGTTGATGGCATGGCAATGATGAGTCCTCTTGGCCCGGTGCTGGCTAATTTTGTATGTGAGAGTTAGAGAAGCAAGGTTGCCTGACAACTGCCCTCTGGGCTTATCACCCGTTATTTTACTGCTGTTATGTCGATGACACTTTCATCCCTATTTCAAGATAAATATAAAGCTGATTTATTTTTACACTACGCTCCTCTGGTCCATCCTAATATAAAATTTACAGTTGATTACGAGAAAGATAACAAACTTGCTTTTTTAGATATTGAAGTTTCTCGTGATAATTCAGGATTTTGTACTTCGATTTTTAGGAAAAAGACGTTCACAGGTTTGGGCACAAATTTTTATAGCTTTTGTGATTTTAATTTTAAGATAAACTCTCTTTTTATTCTTTTTCCACGGGGTCTTTTCCTTTCCTCTGGATGGTCTGAGTTCCACAAAGAGGTCACCTTTTTATACGCTTTTATTTGGCTTGATTTTTTTTCTGTTTGTTAGTTTGTCTTGGTCAAATCTTGTAACTCAATGTTTTACCTGTTCCCTTCGTCCGATGAACTTGAAATTTTGCATGGTTACTCAGTACTGGTGAAAAAGCAACCTTACATGATCAGTAGGTCAGCAGTGACCTCTAGTGACCCTACAGTGACCTCTCCCAGTATCTCAGGATTTGTAAGAAACTTAGGATTTTTCACTTCTTTGACTCTGTAAATAACTCTACGGTTTTTTCAAACCACCTTTGGCTCGACAGGATATCAATTTCGTTAGCGATAATCATAAATCAGGTACAATTTCTGTCAAAACTAAAAGATATAAAGTAAAAAAAAATGTTTAAACACACTTTATTAAAATGCAATAAAAATGCGAAAAAATTTTGGAGACACTGATTTTCTTATAATTTATCATGTTTACAAAAACAAAAGCTGTTTTGGTTTAACATGGAAGGAAATACTACAAGAAATTTCTTGTAGCCTATTATTTCTTCCATGTTTGGCGCCCACGCTTTTATTTTCGTAAACATGGTTAATTGAAAGAAAACCCGGTGTGTCTCGAACAACTTTTAGTGCATTTTAATAAAAGCGTGTTTAAACAATAATTCATTTTTTTTTTTTTCACTAAAGAAATATTTTACTGATAACTATTACCCCGGTAGTTTATTTTTTTAAATGCCCTCACAAATTTATAAATATGAAGCTTTTACCTAGCAATGCTATTCCGACTGTACTGGGGTGCCCTTCTATGCCAGTGTTTCATTTTTACTTAATGCGAAATTCTATACCAAAACGCAAAAATCGTTAGAACTTATTGTCCGGCCATAAAATGCCAGCTGAGCCAAACAAATCTGCTGACGATTCGATCTATTTATAATATAAAGACAAGTTGAACCCTCTTACGTCATCTCACATTGTCTATATATTTGTCGTTGATGTGATATATAAAAGTAAATTGGAGCTTCAAGAAGACTTCTTAAAGGTCCGAATAGATTGCCGCAGTGGGGTGAGTTTTCATACTGGAGTTAAATTATCATCTGAATTTTCCAGCATCCTTGACCATACATAGAGATGCAAAAGTAATATTGAATAAAAACACTTTAAAAATCTCACAGAGGCGTCTTCTCCACAGCACCCAGCGGTCTCCGAACCGCTCTTTGTAAAAACGATTGTTCCGAAACTGAACAACCAAACTGCCTCCACCCTCTGTACCTGGCGTAAGCAACGGACATGCCCTTGTTATTTTAGACACTCGTCTTCCTTCCTCCACTGGCGATGGTGCTTGAGTTTCGTTGTTGGTCTTTTAATTTGCTTTATTTTGTAGTTGTGTATTTTAGATGGGTAATTTTATTGTAATTTTCAACTTGAAAATGGGGCTGGTCCGAGAAACGTCGCATTAACAGAACTGACGCCAGTATGAAGCAGACGTCTGCATGGACACCCTTCCTGCCATGTATCCTGTCTGAGGCCTTCCCTTCCTGGTTGATATATATATATATATATATATATATATATATATATATATATATATATATATATATATATATATTTATATATATATTTATATATATATATATATATATATATATATATATAGATATATATATAGATATATATATATATCATAAATATATATATATATATATATATATATATATATATATATATATATATATATTATAGGTATATATATATATATATATATATATATATATACATATATATATATATATATATATATATATATAATATATATATATATATATATATAGTTAGATATATGCACATATGTATATATATGTATGTATATATATATATATATATATATATATATATATATATATATATATATATATTATATAATATATATATATATATATATATATATATATATATATATATATATATATATATATATATATATATATATATATATATATATATATATATGTATATGTATAAAT
>NC_089788.1:19916659-19921659 GCF_040412425.1 Macrobrachium rosenbergii | reverse complement strand
CTGGCTTTCGAAATTTAGGTTGTCCTACTTGTCCAAGAGAAAAAGAAGAGTCACAGAGAGAGAGAGAGAGAGAGAGAGAGAGAGAGAGAGAGAGAGAGAGAGAGAGGAGAGGGGTGGGAGGGAGGGGGGCAGGAGGATCTGTGTTAACTAATATTTTCCATTAAACCACCCTCAACCCATTCCTTAGGAGATACAGAAACACCTCCTTTCCTTCGACCGTAGATCCATGTGAGAAGGGGCAGGTTGCTCCTTCTGCTGGGTTCTTGGAGGAGGGGGTTGCTAGGAGCGAGTAATAGCGTGAGATATTACCAGATGCGCTGTGGAAATTGGTCTCGGCAGATCACACTCAAATGACAAAGTAGCAAATGTTATCATTTAGTCTTTTCGAGAATAATCTGAAAGGTAGTTAGATCGCGAAAGTCTGGATATCTGTAGGAAGATATAACTTAAACATAGTAAAGAAACTTGACCTAATTTATGTAAATCCATTTTAGTTTCTTATAATGAAGAATGCTTTTCGAAAATATGTAAAAATGTTTTTGCCATAAATCTTCACCAAAGGAAGGTAGGAGAAAATGAGGATCTTAATATATTCCCCAAGAAATCAAAGCACCGGGGAAGTAATTATGCTTCAGGAGCAGATTAGAATAGATTCGTTCGGTAGAGGAATATGTGAATCTTCAATAGGCCTACCCAGGGTTTGAAAGGCTTTCTGAGATCTCATTGTTTGTATAACGCAGAGTTCGGGAGAGAAGTTTAAAATTAAAATACGTAAAAACACTTTAGTCTCTCTTCTTGGAAAGTCTTTCCAAATTAAGAAGGCAATCAGTGCATTAGGAATATTGGACTTTTTTTCTGGTAGCATAATAAAAATCAAATCTTAACACAGATATATGAAGATTCTAATGACCTAAAGCTCTAATTCTCTATTATGAAGAGAACATACATGAGGCAGCAATTTTCTACCAGGTTTATATAAATAAAACTTATTAGCCATCATAAAAAATGTCACCTGTCCAACCTTCTCTTTGGGCCGGTACAAATCCTACTCTTTAAACAGCTGAAAGAAAAAGAAATTTTGGAATGCACAAGATCTTTTCCGATAACCTGCAGCATCCCAAAGAGAGAGAGAGAAACTCTGTGAATATTCCATTTGTCACGAGCATCTCTGACGCCCTGTCACTCAAGTCTCTTGGTCTGTGTAAACAAAAGGTTTACGCATGAGTGGCCTGGTGATCTTTCACTTAATCTGTCAAGGGCAACACTTTAAAAAGCGTGAATCGATTATTTTTTTTTTTAAGAGGAGGCGCGTGCGGTTGCGCATGAGGGTCGAGTTTTTCGTTTGGGGCTTTTTTCTTTGGTTCAGCTCAGATCTGATACACGAGAGGAAATGGTTTCATATTTTGGAGCTCTGAGGGTGATTGGCAGGAGTGGTTGATTATGCGGTTTACTCAGAAGTAAAATTACAAGTTGGTCGCAAAGCTGTTTTAACTACACTTAGTCAAACACACACACATTATATATCTACAGTATCTGTCTATCTATCTATCTATCTATCTATCTATGTATATATATACATATATTTTCATGATGTTGCCTTGTAATACATATATCCTCCTATAATTTTAACATATTTACTTTTTTTTCATGTGTTATGTGTAATGATAATGGTTGTTGAAGTGTCGTATTTAGTGGTATTTAGTTTGGCATCAGATCTCAAAAGAACTAATAATTAAGTAACTTAATAGCGTAATTTAGAATTGATAATACAATTTTAATAGTAACATAGTTTAGAATGAAAAATATCTTTCTTGATAAAAGTGTAGTATATGAACACATGTGTGTTCAGCAAAGACTTGTTTCATTTCAATTGTCATCAGTTGAGATAAGAGAGAACGCTTTGTTTTGGGTTAACGTGATGACAGGTTGGAATAACAAATGCCGATTCATCCCGTACGAGCACAAGGCGAGTGATTTCACGTTTTTACATTCATTGTTCAAGTCACGTACGCCACTTTGAGAGAAATAATACATGTCTCGATCAGTTACACCATGTTTTGTAAGATTGCATTCAAAACATTTTGCTGGAATGACGTCATTTTCCTCCTAGAAATTTCTCCATGGTATCTCGCACTCAAAATGCTTTAATGACGTCACTTCCCTGCTTCTAGAACTTCTCTTTTGTATCTCGCACTCAAAATGCTTTAATGACGTCACCTCCCTGCTTCTAGAACTTCTCTTTTGTATCTCACACCCAAAATGCTTTAATGACATCATGTAATTGTTTCACGTGCTACTAGAATTCTAAAATCTGATTCATTCTGATTTTCGAAACCGATTAGCTTGGTTCCTTCTCTCTCTCTCGCTTTTAAAAAGAGATTACTTTTAATGTAGTGTTTTGTGGTCACATATTAGCATTAACTTTTGAGATCTCAATTTAGTAATGTTATTTAATTTGTAACGGCACCTGGTAAAAAAGTGTGTTTTGTGGTAAAGCAGCTGCAGCAAATGATTTTACAGAGGTTTTCACAAGTTTGTGTAAGGTAACGCGAATTTTACTTATTAATACCATGGTATAATAAGTTAGGAAATTTTGCCTGAGTGAAATTGTTATTGGTAAATCTTATGTGCATTTTTGTGTATGTTTCTGTTTGCAATCTCTCACATTTTTTATGTTTGTAATGTAACATTTATTTACGTAGCACTTTAAATATTTCTTGGTAATTTAACATTGCATACTTGATTTAATATTTCATTTATTAAGATTTTCTTTTCAAATCTTGAGTAATTCTTGATAGTTTAAATTTTGCTTAATTAATTTAAAATCCTGATAAAGTTTTTGTGAATTAGTTTTGTTTCAGAATTTAATTCAAGAATTAATTAAGTGTTGTGTTATTTTCAAGTAATAATAAATTTTTCAGATTGCGAATTCTAATTATAAACTTTGAGTTTAAAAATATATTTTTGTATTTAATATTTTTTAGAAACACAGTGTTTCATTTTTTGACCACCAGTGAATAGGATTAATTGTGTGTGCATAAGGCAATGTGATAAACATGTTTTGTTCTTTTAGTTTTGCTAAAGTGAATTAAGATCAGGGAAACAGTTAAGAGTTGTTTGATGGAGTGATGCCCTTTTACTCTAGAATATTTCTTGTTTAAATTTTGATACCTCACACATATTCTGATAAACTGAGTTTGATTTTTCAAGTGATAAATAAGTTTTTTCTTAAGGGATCACTGTTACCTTTAGAGTACTCAGTCGTAATTATTATTGTTAGGAGAGTTCAGGTATCTGGCTGAAGTGAGGTATATTTTTGAATTTTGAGATTAGTTGTGTAATAACCAGGTACTTGATACGCATCGTGACGTTATATATATATATATATATATATATATATATATATATATATATATATATATATATATATATATATATATATATATATATATATATATATATATATATATATATATAATATATTATTTAATATCCAATTGCTATACAAATAACTTACACCCAAGAGGAATTATGAATAATAAGTCCTTCGTCACCAATGGCCTGGTTCAAAAACAACGAATACCGTGGCTTTTGACCACTGATCATGATGGCTCATTGGTTAAAGTCACTGTACAACGTAGTCTCTAAACCAGGCAGCGGTTAGAATTCCACTGGTGACGAAGCACTAATCATTTTCCATTCCTTTTGGGTGTAAGTTATTAACGAGTTTTAGTGAATTGAATATTACCTAATATTTGTGGTTTAATATCTGTGAATATATGAACAAATATCTGTACAAGTGACAGCAATTCAGAACAAACATAAATTTAATGAGTTTTGAAAGGAATGTTGCAATCAATGCAAGAGAGGGATGTGTATTGTTCAGAATAACATGCCCCTGGGTTTATTCAATCCTGTATATTTTTTATTAATCGTGTGTGTGTATATGTATATATATATATATATATATATATATATATATATATATATATATATGAAGATATATATATATATATATATATATATATATATATATATATATATATATATATATATATATATATATATATATATATATATATATATATATATATATATATATAGGCAAATTGGAGTAACAGAAAGGCGTTCTTTCTTCTTTATCCATTCATTGTTACGCCGAAACGTTTCGTATCTCTTGATACATCTTCTAGGCTGAAAAAGCGATGAACTTAAACAGTACTGTGTATTAACACTAAAAGGTATACACATTATATACTTAACACCATGTTAAATGACAATTTAAAAGAAAAAAAAGGACAACCTTAAAAACACTCACAAGATATTAAAAAAATATTTTAAAAGTATTTTAAAAATGAACAGAACAGCAGAAGAAGGCCAATACAATACAAAAAAAAAAAGGACACCTACCCACACCGGTAGTGTAAAGCAAACTGACACAGACAAGCAATGCAAGGAGGGGAGAGAAGGGGGAGTATAAACAAAGAAGTTACAGCAGGTAGTTAAGCGATGAACAGCTGGGTGGAAGTTGATTGGTGATTAAGGGCAGGGACAGTTAATTTAATCATAATGGATTCAAGTGTGGTTAACTCTTCCACGTATCGGGTTCTCCCCACAATATTAAAATCCTTAGCATCTAAATGTGTCTTACAAATTTTGCTGTGATTCCTTACATTGGACTGCTCGGGATTGGATAATCGACAGCCTGTTCTAAAACTAACTCCTTGATGAGAGGAGATTCGGACTTTTAGCAGTCTCCTGGTACAACCGATGTAAGCGCCGAGATCACATCTAGGACAATTATATTTATAAATCACACCGGAAGTAAACAAGGGCTAATCTTGTCCTTGACATGGAAAAGAGATGCAATGGTTCGTGGGTTTATTGGGATTAACTTGAGATTGAGAGCGGGTAACTGTCCGTTGAATAGCCTGATGCATTTTTTCCGAAATCTATTGTCATGTAAAAAAGGGAATCTTGCATACAAACATAATTTGGGG
>NC_089788.1:19899159-19904159 GCF_040412425.1 Macrobrachium rosenbergii | reverse complement strand
TGACGACAATGCGCGTGTTGGATGATGTTTGCCGTCAAAATATAAAACCTTCTGCTAAAGACCAAGAACTGTGTAGAAGCCAATTTGCAGCCTCCATCATACAACTGCCTCCCTTCCAAAAGCAATGATGTAGACGACTTCATGCAGCTCTGGGTAATTCTCTAGCTCTTGCAATAAATCGCCATGGACGTTTGCATGGGAACCACCATATAGCTGTCGAGAACTGGTTTAAAACTACAGTCTGTGTCAATTGAAAACTCAAAACCCTCTAACCCTACATCTCTTAATGTAAAAGCCTTATTATCACAAATATATTTATTATGGACTTACACCTAACTTTATAATCTATAGCTAAGGATTGGTATTTATCACCCAATATGCACAGTCTCTATTCCCTCTAACATCACTACTGAGTCATTGTATGTGCTAGGAAAAGGCCTTATTATATAACTACAAAATGGCAAGTTTTGCTATTCGGAATTTGAATAATTAACCCCCTGTCAGGCAAAATACCTTTATTATCCCATAATATCTATATGAATCACTGCCTGTGAAAATTATATTAGACCCCAACTCGTACGCTTTATCCTTTTACTGTTGACTTTAACACCCCTAAAGGCAAAACATCATGAGACATGCCCCTGTGAAACCGCTATAACAGCTTTCACTTGAGTATTTAATCTCATTTAACAAAGAATCAGTCTCCTTTTCAATATTCAAAATTGTAGTGTGTACTGTAAAGAAAGCAATTGTCAAGTCTAAGTCATCCCTAATCTCCTCAACAGTAAATTGCAACACACTGAAAGTACATACAGTCAACCCCCGCCTATTCGCTGTTCAGGCTTTGCGGTTTCACATATTCGCTGTATTTTTCTATGGAAGTTATCACCGAATTATTCGCAAAAACTTCTGTAATTCGCGCAATTTTCGTCGAGAAATATTCACTAATTACTGTATTTTCATGTTATTTTCATGACTAAATAAATTTTTGATGATTAAAAATGATGTACTAATTTTCAAATGTTAATGTTAAACACAGCAAACTGCCAGTAAAATGTATTTATTTTTCAGTGGATATTAAATATTAAGGTACTGTTTACAGTATTTAACTTAACAAAGTTTCCCCATGTACTGTATAAAGAAAATGGGATTGCTTCAATACTGAATGAGAGAAAATGGGTGTAACCCGAAATAATCGTCGAAAATCTTAAGAAAACCTTACTTTTAACCCTTTGGGTATCCTTTGGGTGTCTTGAAAACGACATAGCCTGCATTTTTAATGAGTTTTTCATAAAAAAACTCCAAATTTTGACCATTCTGCTGTTTACCTCACCGCTTATCTACCAGAAAAAGACTTGGAATTTCACAGAATTATGTAAAATCTAACCTTTTTTTCCTAGTTATTGAAATCCAAAAAGTAATTATAGCAAAGGAAAATATGAAAAAAATAATGACAGAGTAAGTCACGTTTATCTATAATACTATAAAAATCAAACATACATGTTACATATGCATAAAAAATATCTTTCTCGTATCTCAGTGTGTGTGTGTGTGTGAGAGAGAGAGAGAGAGAGAGAGAGAGAGAGAGAGAGAGAGAGAGAGAGAGAGAGAGAGAGAGAGAGAGACTCTGTTTGCCTCACCACTTATCTACCATAAAGAGTTGGAATTTCACAGAATTATGTAAAATCTTGCCTCATTTTCCCTAGTTATTGAAATACAAAAAGTAGTAGTGCGGAAAATATGAAAAAAATGGATGACAAAGTAAGTAACGTTTATCTGTAAAACAAAAAAATAAACATATATGTTAAAAATGCTGTTATCTCAGAGAGAAAGAGAGAGAGGGAGAAAAACAAACAAATTCTACTCACCCTCCTGGTAGTGTATGCAAAGCCCTTGATATACAGTACAGAGAGAGAGAGAGAGAGAGAGAGAGAGAGAGAGAGAGAGATGGGCGGTTGGCTTTACTTAAATATATAGAGTGATATGCATGAATTATTATCGAGAAAGAGAGAACACATTAATATTAATATTTGAAAATCACTAAATCATTTTTTTATCATAAAAATGTATTTAGTCATGGAAATAAAAATCAGTAATTAGTGAATATTGCTCTACGAGAGAGAGAGAGAGAGAGAGAGAGAGAGAGAGAGAGAGAGAGAGAGAGAGAGAGAGAGAGAGAGAGAGAGAGGTTGAACTGAGTTGTTCACATTGGTAAGCTCTTTTGTGATTTCGCAGGATTTTAATTTTAAATTCTTTTATATTTTTCTGTGGTTACCTTAATATTAATATTCGAAAATTAGCAAATAATTTTTTTATCATAAAAATTGCATTTAGTCATGAATATAATATAAAAATCAGTAATTAAGGAATGTTGCTCTACGAGAGAGAGAGAGAGAGAGAGAGAGAGAGAGAGAGAGAGAGAGAGAGAGAGAGAGAGAGAGAGAGAGAGAGGTTGAACTGAGTTGTTCACATCAGTAAGCTGTTTTGTGATTTCACAGGATTTTAATTTAAAATTTTATGGATACTTTGCTGTGGTTACCTTAATATTAATATTTGAAAATTAGTAAATAAATTTTTTGTCTAAAAAATGTATTAAGTCATGAAGATAAAATAAAAATCAGTAATTAGTTAATATAGTACTCTATGAATGTAAATTTTATTTCTTCTGTTCGGATCTGCGCTGTCTAAAATGTCGAAAATCATAAGAAAACCTTACTTTTAATACTTTGCGTGCCTTGAAAACAATGTATCCTACAATTTTATTGAGTTTTTCATAAATGCTCCAAATTTTGACCGTTCTGCCATTTTGAATCCACATTCTTCCTCCTTCGGATTGGCATCATCTGAAATACCGTCGAAAATCGTAAGAAAACCGTCCTTTAACCCTTTGGTTGTCATGAAAACAACGGATCCTGTATCAGTTGAGTTTTTCATTAAAAAATGTCCAAATTTTGACCATTCTGCCATTTTGGAGCCATATTTCTTCGATTGGATCAGCGTTGTCGACGTCATAAACCTGGAACATGTGTTGTAACCCAGGAAATAATTTTTGATGACAATATTTGAAGAGTATCATAAAGAGTTGAAAATAGGGGAAACTTGAATAGTTTTCACACTTAGCTGTAAGCCATATATTTTTAAGGGTAATGATTTAAGATGACTTTGAAATTGTATTAAAGTGTTTTAGATAATAGTTTAAAGTATATTCTGCGTAGGATGATAGTTTAAGGTATACATTTGGTGTTTGAACTATTAAAATAAGCAGTTATAATCATTTTTAGAGGGGGGATTTGGTTTTTGAACTATTTAAATAGCCAGTTATAAGCATTTTTGAAGGGGGATGTCAAGTATTCATGGATTTTAGCTATTCACGGGTGTTTGTGGTTCCTATCCCCTGCAGATACTGGAGGTTGACTGTACTTCTCATGTCTTGAAACTGCTCGTGTAACTCAGTGTTACTAGTACGCAATTTCCCCAAAACTCTCCCCTGATCAGCCAATTTAGCCTCCAGCGTATCAACTTGCTCTAAGCTAGTGATTGCTACCCCGCCACCGCTATTATGACCATCGCTGTTATAGTTATCTCTAAAATTCTGACTCACTGGCCTATCATTACTCATTTTGAGTAATGGGCAGAACCTCTAGTTATGAGAAGAATTCTTACACATGCCACAATATTTAATCCGCCAGTCTTTCTTAGCATGCCCTTGCTTATTACAGTTGAAGCAACGGAATTGTGGTGTTTGATCTGTAAACCTGCTATCCCTCTCCACTTTACCACAAAAAACCCAGAAGCAAAATTTGATTCTCTCTCCGGGAAATTCCTTTGGCCAACCGTTGCGGCTCTCAGCATGCCATTGAAGAATGCACTATCCACCAGTGGGCATTTCGACATGTGCTTGCTAATTTGGGAAAAGATAAAAGACTCCTCAGAAGCAGCTTCCACCGGACTATCAAAACTATTAACTATAGCATCCGGCACATCATTCAACAACCACGAGAAATGAAGTAACTTCTGAAAATTATCTAACAAAAAAGAATTGCCAGTTACCCAGTCCGTGCCTCTCAATTTCCCTACCATATCTGAAGTTGCATCAAAGCAATTGCGAGCTAAACTCTGTACCATAGAACTCTGACCCTTTCGAATTTTGTAAAATGCCCTCATATCCCGGGCCAAATCACCACATTCATCCGTCCCATAGGCAGTCCTCAGAAATTTATTCAAGTCATTCCAAGTTCGACATCTCATGATTTCGAAGCTCCGACAATGCTTCCCAGTATCTCCTACATCCAAAGCTAGAAAACCCTTAGCCTCTAAAGGCACCATATCATCTGTGATCATCTTGGTAGTCAAGTGAGTCTCAACACTCGCAACAAAAATCTCTACTGGCTGTCACAGACTACCATTCACCAAACTCGCAAAGGACTGTGTCAGTGACGTGGTCTGCTCGTTCCCTGTACGATATTTTGTCGACTGTCTCCCTTTCAGTCCTATCAAAACGAAAAACACCCCTCGTCGGCCAATGGACTCGGCCCGATCTTAAATGCATATATGACCAAAACCTTGCCCAGTACCTCTAAAAAAAAAAAAAAAAAAAAAAAAAAAAATCCTACCATTTTACAACCATTCACAAGCTCTAAGGAAGCAGATCACTTCTTGTACCCTCGCACAATCAGCCGATCAACCAAGTCAGATAAATCTCAAGGTTAACTCCCGAGACCTTCCCACAAGAAAAGAAAGAGAAATAAATTAATCTCAGAGGTAAAATCCACCCTTTGCCACCTCCACTGCTCGTCTGCTTGCAAAAATCGCTGAGCGAGCAACAAAGACTGCACCCCTCATCACCAAGCAAACAAACCACTCTTATATCAACATGCAAGAATTACACAACGCATTAAATACCACACAGTACAACCAATTTTACCATCCACATTAAAATACCTTGCCCCATCCACACCACAACTCAGCAAGGAAAAAAAACGAAAGATACAGTAGAGAAA
>NC_089788.1:19874159-19879159 GCF_040412425.1 Macrobrachium rosenbergii | reverse complement strand
TCTCCTCGCACTAAATTGCTATATATATATATATATATATATATATATATATATATATATATATATATATATATATATATATATATATATATATTAGAACTTTTTATGTATCGTATAAAAATTTGACAGTAAGAGCTTTTTCTTCCAATACAACTTTTCATATTTTGTTTTAGTTGTTTAAAATTTCTTGCATATATTCTGGTAAGTAGTATATAATACACACACACTATATATATATATATATATATATATATATATATATATATATATATATATATATATATATATATATATATGTGTGTGGATAATGTACATATGTGTGTGTATTATATATAATATATATATATATATATATATATATATATATATATATATATATATATATATATATATATACACAGTATATATATATATATATATATATATATATATATATATATATATATATATATATATATATATATATATATATATACACATATATATATCTATATATATACATATAAATGTATATATGTATATATATATATATATATATATATATATATATATATATATATATATATATATATATATATATATATATATATATATATATATTGTCATAAACTGGGTCCTTGGCATAGGAGAGAATTGGAACAATCTATGATTATAGACTGCTGTCAACGAAGGGGGTCCCAAGTTTATAAACAAAAGGAGAAACTACGGGAAACTCACCTTAGAGACTTCCTGGATTTATGTAAATAATGAAAGGTCGCCATTTTTAACTAGAATTCTTTTACAATTTATAAAGGGGGTTATTTACAGAGAATGGTGTAAATATGCAAGACCAAAAAGAATGTAAAATGCAAAACAATTACAACCACATAAACTACATACAATAAAGCAATAATGCAGTAATTTGCAAATAAGCAATGTAAATAGGAGGGGCCACAGATGCAACAATCCCCGTTATAACAAATGACTCTGTTATGGTAAAATTACATCAGATCACAGACTGTAATACATTGGAAAGGGTTGTTTCCATGGTAATGGTAATCAGTTAATTAAGATGATTGCTGTGGGGACAAGGGATTCTTGCGATCAGGCTGTGACCAGGAATGGTTGCAAAATTTGGATGGCAGTCAGCACTAGTGGGGCATAGATTTGTGGACTGGGCAAGACATGATGGCACCTGCTATCCATTAAACCATAAATCTCCGCACGGGGGAGGAAACAAACACTTATATCACTTGGACTAATTTGCCCTTAATTTGCACTGGGGAAGGGATATTTGAATACTTATCACTGAATCATATTAAGTTGATTTCAAAGCAAGTCATGGGGTGATTTGCGGGCTGCTCGAAGTAGGGTGACTTAATGAAGGGAATGCTTTTGTGGAGGAAGAAATTGAAGTTTGAAGGAATGGAAAATCAAGGCATTTCAGGGGGAAGGGAGAGGGCTTGCTTACTGACTGCTTGCGATCAACATACCTGGCCTGCAGATGTGTGCGCCAAACATGGGAGACTTGGCCGGTTACCAGAGTAGTGTTCACCAGCGTAGAAGGGAGGAAGCGCTGGACATGCATCTAAGTCTGGAGTCTGGAGGCTTCTGCTTGCTTCCCGTGGAAACAGTGCGCGCCTTCCATGGTTGTTTGTTTTGAAGTGTAGGCCTGCCGTCAATCTGCAAAAGTCATACAGTCAGCAAAGGAGTGGAGGGAAAGTGGCCTTAAGATTAATTACTTAGAGGTTAAGGTCCTATCTATCTCACAACCTGGCTATTTCCCCTATGCCCGCAATGGCCTAGCTACTCCCACATCAGGTCAGCTGAGGTGGGAGCTAGCCCTACATGAGTGGAAAGAACAGGCCCTAACTGCTTTTCTCTGGTTCAAAATATGCTTGATCCTATCGCAACCGCCATGTTTTCTTGGCCCCATAGTCAAATGAAAGGAGAAAATGCTTCAAAGGGTAAATGATGCACTGGCTGCTAAATGAGGGAGGGATAAATTCTTAAGAATATATATATATATATATATATATATATATATATATATATATATATATATATATATATATATATATATATATATATATATTCCATTCGTACCTTTAGCCCATTAGATAGAAAATCAAGTTTAATGGTGGCTGGAGGAGAAGCCATGAAAGGGGAATGAACTTATGTAGGCCTACCCCACAGATCACCTGATTTGGGGGAAAACATAGCATCCTCTTAGCCCCCGCATCATCCGATGTCGGGGGGTTAGATAGCCGTTAGGGACATAAGGGCGAATCCAGGCCGTAACTAGGCTATTATCCTAACCCTTAAAGACTTAACTATAAGACCTATTTTCCCTATGACCTTTTGCTGGCTGTGTGACTGCTTTCAGATCACCGATATCCTGTGCTCCAAACCAAAAAAACAAAGCGGATGTGATGCCTGCAACTTGGGCGAAAAGCACTCCTTACCCAACTGCCACAGCATCAAGTGGTGCTTCTTCGTCTCTCTGAGTTGGCACGGATCACGAGACTCCTGTGGCCGAACTTCGTCTTTTGCAACGAGCTCACTGCACAAAAGGTATTCCTTCAGTAAAGGGCCAGCAACTGTTTCTTCTCATGAATTTCTCTCCATTTTCAATACTTTTCATTCTCCTAAACAAAGCCTCCTTTGTTCAATCAACCCTAGCAGCACATTTGCCCCCTCATGACTTGTCCCAAGCTCAAATTAAATTAGTTCAGTGATCACAATTAGATATTTCCCTCCATAGTGTTATCTGTGCTAATTAAATCTAATTGATCAATTCCTCCATCGTGCCTAAGTAATTTCATGTGAGAGAAAATCATTGGTTTTGAATGCTAACCTGGAATTCTCTTCCAGAACCATGTTATCTGGCTCTCTGAGTGGTCTGCCCTGCCTTGTGAACCAAAAATAACGCAGGCGTTTAACTGCCATCCTGCTATGTGCACGTCTTCTGATCACGCAGCCCCAGGGCACTAGACCGTTCCCCCTTAATGAATCAAGTTGCGTTAGCAACCAAAAATCAATTAACCAGTAGCAGCCTGCACATTCATTTGCATGTTAAACTATTTCAGGGCCATAGCCTTCTCAGATTCAGCAATTTGCTACGCATTGTCTAATTTTATTGCACATTGTATGTGATTGCTTACTGCTCAGTCAGCCCTTTCATATTAATTTCCTGATTGCTTCATTTGTAAATAAATTCAGTTTAAATTAAATAACTGGTTAATTTTTCCCCATGGCGTCCTCCAATTCTCTGTTTACTTAGATGTGATATCAAGGTAAGCCAGTTTATTCATTCCATGTATCGCTTACATACTGAGTGCTTTGTGCTGGCCTTCAAGGTAGTTGATTTAAAAAAAAACCATTTCCATTCTTCCAACTGGCCTCAGAATGTAACAGTGGCTGGTCTCACCAGGATCCTAGTCAATTAATAACGAGAATTAGCTTTGCTATCACTAGATAGGAAGGAAACGAACCGAGGAATGATATATAATTCATAAATAATTTGATTCCAATATTCACAAGGGCAAAATGAAGTTTTTGTTTTTACGTCGCCTTTTCCTTCAGTTTTCTAGGTTTATTCTCGTTTTTCACCTGACAGTTCACTTTTCTTCTGGCTCTGTCAGGAGTATGATTAACCTACAAAAATAAATCCCTACAACAATAATTATTACCTTGATAAAATGTACACAGAAAACCTAAAGCAATAATTTCTTTCCGTAATAAGGGAAGCTGAGTCCGTGCATGTGTAGTAGTGGCTTAACGCAACAACTTCAACCATCAGAAACCACGCCCATTCATACATATGGTTGAAGACATTATATGATATAATAAGTAAATAAACACATTCCCTTTTTGCGTATGGTGTTGAAATGGTCCTATGCATGATCCTGCGTTATTTATTACATGGTCACCAACATCACTGTTGGCTGTCCTGGAATAACGAAATATCGCCTTGGACACTCCAGTGGTTGGAATTAATTATTGTGCGAATTGGCAAAAAACTTCACTGCATACGGAAGTTAAGTTTCTTTTCACGTTGCTTGGTACTGATTACCTGGAAGATAATGACTAAAAATTTCACGTTGCTTGGTACTGATTACCTGGAAGATAATGACTAAAAATTTTACATTAAAACTTTACAGGAATGTAGATCATTACATTTGGAAATCTTTTCCAAAAAGACACTTGGAGGGTAAATATATTAGATGCAAATAGAGATTTAAGAAATGGCAACTACTGCACTTCAAGTAACTTGAAGTGCTCGCAGCTTACACAACACTTTAATTCATACCTTTTACTGATGTAATCATACACAGTAAGGAATAGTATTCCCATCACTTAGGAAAATAAAATTGTTTATGGTTATATATGAGAATTATATATATTAATTTTTATCTTTTATCAATGCATTTTTATTCAAAACAATAAATACTGATTGCCTAATATTACTTCAAGTAGGGAAAGATTTTGTTTGATTCATGATTACGTTATTGTACGAATTGACCAAGTTTATAGATGCTGTACATTTCTGCACTTGTTTTCTTAATATGATGAGGGGGTGGAAGACTAACTCTTGCAGCAAGTCACTTAATAATAGAAAAGAAGTAAAAAGGCGCAACAGAGTATAGACTAAATATTTCTGATTAAAAAAAAGACGTCAAATCGCATACAATATGAATGAATGAGTTTAAATTAGAACTGAGGGGTTGGTTCAGTTTTTTATGAACTGGAAAGTGAAGTTTACTTTCAGTATTGTAATACATCATAAAAAGGCATCATTGGCCTAGGGCCTATACCAAATTTTCTGTATCACTTGGAAATATTGTTTTAGATTTTTATTGTGTGATTTGGACTTACAACGGCCTACAAATAGCATTGAAGGGTCTAACAGTGATATGAATAAGCCTGTACATAATTTATTCTTATTCTAATCAGAGCGTCTAATATGGTTCCCAGATGAAATACAGCGGCAAACCATCACAAAATTGGCACTAACCTGT
>NC_089788.1:19834159-19869159 GCF_040412425.1 Macrobrachium rosenbergii | reverse complement strand
GTGCTAGGAGGATCACTCACATCAGATGGAAGTGGCTCCTGATTAGTCCGCTTGCTTGGCAAACGAGTGCCAGCGGACAGCAATCTGCATGATACCGTTAGGAGGGGGCAAGTTTCTTGGATGCTGTTGAGGCTAGGACTTTACTTTCCGATATGTACAACCTTCAGGAGGCTGGTCTGTCATATTATCGATGGTCTGTCATATTATCGATAATTTTGATATTGAGAATTATATAATTCCATTTTGTTTTAATATTACAGTCATTTTTGGTATGATTACGTGCCGTCCTGAACGTGGCAGGAGACCCTCTTGGAAAATCTCATTGTGTTCTTACTGCTATAAGTGCTGAGACATTCTTGAACTGGTCATCTGTACTGTAGACCAGGTTGGTTCTCTTCAGAGGGTCCTGCACCAAAGGGTCCTGGTTATTCTTCATAATCAGGCCTCTAGTTCTTTTGCTTTTATTGTAAATCATAGTTTGACCTTTCTCTCGAGGTCCGAGATGGGATGTTGACATCACTCTTGTGTGTAACAAAACCTTCAGTGCACAGTTTCCTTTGAAGCTTTTCAGAGAGTTCTTCGAGCCGCCTTACTTCCCAGTTCATATACAGACAAATATAATTTTACAAAAATGTAATAGTTTTCCAGTTCATAATGGCAGAATAGTAATAAGAAGAATAATGACAGTGAAAGATGAATTGTACTATTTCCCTGAAGTTCAGTATAAAACTTTGGAATTAGTTTCACGTAATATGACGAAATGGTATCCTAGAAAATGTGATATTACATAATAAAATTGTCTAAATAGATGCTCAAACATATAACCCCTAAAACATTATTTTGTGTATCTTTGGTATTTTGTTGCTCATTAGTAATTCAGGAAATATACCATTATTGTCCTGGGATAAAGGGAATGCATCATTATTTTCCCTTTTTTTGTGTTCGGTATCATACTCGAGCCACGCTAGAAAAGTCCCTGAGTGGTTGGAGAGGCAATTATCTCATGTTGCTGGGCTTCTTTCATTCGTAGGTTCTAAATTCTGTGATGCTTCCTGTTTCTTTCAGATATTCGCTGTCTTCGAAATGAAGTAACCTTCCTGCAAAGATGCGTTCTGTATTGCAAAGGTTGAGAGTAATTCTCTCTCTCTCTCTCTCTCTCTCTCTCTCTCTCTCTCTCTCTCTCTCTCTCTGTGCAGGTGAGTTTTTATGGCTTTGTAGATTGCCTGCTTAGCGGAAAGTTTAGTGTTTCTTTTAAACGATGTGACTTATATTAATAAGATGAACGAAAATCGAGGTATTCACATTCATGTAAAAAAAAAAAAAAAAAAAAAAGAGAACCTTGTAACTAATAAGTTCATCATCTATCGTTCTTTAACTTTCATATGACCTTATTGTAACCTTCGTTAGTCACTGCAACCATCAAATACAGATTTGCAATAAGACTTTCGTTCTTCACTTTTTCACTTTTTGATAGTCGGTCCTCTGTACTTTAATTAGGTTTGTTACATTATTCCCGTTGGTACGGCTGATGGAGTTTTGGGTTCATTCCTTAATAATGCGAGTTAATAGTTCCTCGTTGGCCGGGTCGGTATAGTTCTCGCCTAGCACTCTGCTGGGCCCGCGTTCGAATCTCTGACCGGCCAATGAAGAATAAGAGGAATTTATTTCTGGTGATAAAAATTCATTTCTCGCTATAATGTGGTCCCGTTGCTAGGTAACCAATTGGTTCTTAGCACGTAAAATAAATCTAATCCTTCAGGCCAGCCCTAGGAGAGCTGTTAATCAGCTCAGTGGTCTGATTAAACTAAGATATACTTACTTACTCAACAGTCAAACCACCTCTACTACACTGTATCTGTCGTTAGTTTACCCCGACTTTATTTTTATGCCTGGTGTCACTCAGTCCTTGGTTCCCTCCTGAAAGGTAGCGTTCTGTTTTAAACATTTTCTCTGTTTTTACTCCTGCAAATTTCTCAGTTCTGAGCTTTTATATTTTATTTTTGTATCTTTCAACTTTGAAAATGAAGCTGTGCCCTCAAAAAGTCAGCTTTTATAAAAATGGATAAATAGTTCATGACATCCCTTCAGCTCCTTGTTCAATACGACATATATATATATATATATATATATATATATATATATATATATATATATATATATATATATATATATATATATATATATATATATATATATATATATATATATATATATATATATATATATATATATATATATATATATGTGTGTGTGTGTGTGTGTGTGTGAAAAAACCCATAAAACACTATATGAACGTTGCGACAATTTTTTCCAACACTTCCTTCCTGTGCCCCTGTTCACTGGTAAAATATGGACAGATGAAATTTACAAGAGTATATATACAAAGCATATGTAGGTGTGACATTAAGTCTCCGATGGTATGCAGGTGACTGTTTCCCAAGAAGTTGGGAAAATAAGCAATTCCTAGTGGTTTTTGGGCTCATGAGGCCAAAAACCACTAGGAATTATTTATTTTCCCTCCTTCTTGGGAAACGGTCACCTGCATACCATCGGAGACTTAATGCCACACCTACATGTACTTTGTATATATACTCTTGTAACATTTCATCTGTTCATATTTTACCACTGAACAGGGGCACAGAAGGAAGTGCTTTAAATATATGGTTGCAACATTCAAATAGTGTTTTATTGGCCTTTTTATCTTCATATTATACTGTGGTATTACAGTAAAAGAGTCATATATATATATATATATATATATATATATATATATATATATATATATATATATATATATATATATATATATATATATATATATATGAATAAGAAAAAAACAAAGGATTGATCCGTACCAGCGAAATCCTCTCTAAGAAAGAATAAAAAGACAAAATGATAGATAGTTTTGAACTTCAACCCCATGACAGCAGAAACCAAGAGAACCCATGACAAGAACACTACCACTAAACGTCATTGTGTGAAATCCAGTATCGCTCTTAAGCATCAAAAGATGTATCTCAAAACCATAGTTTGGAATGAGGAACTGTTATCGCTACTTTCAGGAGAGAGTCTGAAAGTAGCTTCAGGTAACCCAACCACATGGCATTCCTTGACATGAAATTGAAGCAAAATATAATGCTAAACAGCTCCTTTTGGGGGTAATGCCGTCAGTGCACCGATGATTATTTAAGGTTCTTTGCAGCGTTCCTTCGGCCCCAGCTGCAATTCTTTTCATTCCCTTTACTGTACCTCCATTCATATTGTCTTTCTTCCATCTTACTGGCCACCCTCTCCTAACAACTGATTCATAGAGCAACTGCAAGGTTTTCTTCCTGTACACACTTTTCAAACGCTTTTACTCCCAGTTTCCGTTTCAGCGCTGGCTGACCTCATAGGTCTCAGTGCTTGGCCTTTGGCCTAAATTTTGTATTCTGTTCTAAATCTAAAAAGGAAAATGAACTGACTAATGTTGTGTATAGTTACATTCTCAGAAAAGTCACTTGCTGGCACCTTTAGTATCGAGAATCAAAAATTCATTTTAGAGGTCGAAAGCAATTGTCACACCAAGAGAGCTAATTTGAATGACCTTCCTCGATGGAGCTGGCAGCAACCATTATAGAACGTTTCAGAGTTTCATGAATAGGAGAGGCAGATTTAATAAATATGCAAATCAGTCCTTGAGATTCAACCATCATTAAATCCATAACATTATACTGTACACAACTTTCGTTAGAATCTAATGAAGTTGTATTTACGATAGATGATACGCGTGCTTAAAAGCACATTTTATTCTCGTTTTTTCTTTTTCTAAAATTCAGTGAAACAGTGATAGATAGAAATAGATTTAAAATAAAGAAATCCGCAATATAATTAAGAAACCAGTGCCTCTGGAGAGCAGACGTAACGAAACTGTACCTTGATTGAATGCCTGTATACCAATTATTTTAAGAAGGGATTAATAAGCAAAGTAGAGTCATTGGGGTGTATGAGAGGGAAACTAGAGACAAGGGAAAGGAAACCTATATGTATTTGAGTATTTCCATTTGTACGTAGCATTTATGAGACTTCCTTGTAGTTAATCCTGCAAGTGACGCCAGGATATCGAAGAAACAAATCAATCCTTCAATCAGCCATTCCCCAAACATAATTTGCCTGTGATGGGATTCATAATGAGTCTCGCATCTTTTGTCTTCGGAGACCCCTTTCTCATTTGCATTGAATGGGGTGAATTTAACGCAGAAGGCTTCACTACGGATCAGTGTGATTGGCAAAGCGAATCCAGTCTTGATTTTATTCTCGAGAAGGTATTACTTCATATTCTTGTCGCTTCGAATACCACAGTAGCGAGAATTGTTAATGTGGACTCTCAGATCAGTTATGAATGTGTAACAGATTTGATGTCATTACAGATGTATGGTTGTGAACGAAATTTAATGAAACCTGAATATTAATTGCAAGTTTGATATCGTGATAGCTCACGATTCTACATAAATGGAACGAAGAAGGTGTAGTTGTACGTTTAGGTTTCTGGGTGATATCTAAAATTAGTATTGTCAGGTTATACGGAATTTAATAAAAGGGAAGGATGAAAATGAGTATTTATTGCTAGCTCTCTACATTAATTTTGCTAATTAACACCAAGAATAAAACCATATCTCAAGTAAGTGGTACCTTTTCATCATCATCATCATCATCATCATCATCATCATCATCATCATCATCATTATCATTATTATTATTATTATTGACTGAAGTTTAACTCGGAAGGAATATAGTTCCTAAATAACTTGCGAGTAGCTCAGAGTCGGGGGACTGGAGATTCATGTATAGTTAGATTTGTAGCTCACATTGATGTTGATTCATTTTTTACGTCCAGTCAAAGCACGTACGAATAACGGAATAGTTTATTATAGATATTCTGAATCTTCAATCGGTATCCACGTAGTCGATTGCACAAATAATGTCTTAATGATGTTTAAGGCAGAGCTGGTCTTAGAAACTGGGAAATTTTGGATCCCACTTTGTACGTTATGAATACATTTTCATATAATTGATAACAATGCTTGCCATAAGAATTCCCTTGCCCCGTCTAGTGCTGTGACCTTATTAATTTTGCTTATGATTCGTTTCTTTTTCATACTGATTAGCTTTTCTGTCGCTTATTACCTTCAGCTGCTTTTTGCTTTATGGTGGTTAGTCATTTCACTCTCATTCATACAATATCTTGCACATAATCGATTCCCTGAAAAAATAATCATTTTGAGCAGTAATTCATCATTATATCTACAAGAGTTACGCAAATGAGCAGATAATGACATCGCGCCTATAAATTATCAATCCCATGAAAAGGAGGAATATAATGTTAATAGCCAAGGTTTCAACTAGAAGTCATTCTTTATACTCTAGTGTAAGCGTTCTCTTTTGATTAAAACTGGTCTTTCTTAAGCATTGTCTGCCTGAGTCCACATCATATCTTTAGTAGGAATGCAGTCAAATTCAATGTAATAATGAAGGTATATAAGAATGCATATATATATATATATAATATATATCAATATATATATAATAATAATACATACATTATAAATATATATATATATATATATATATATATATATATATATATATATATATATACATACATACATATATATATATATATATATATATATATATATATATATATATATATATATATATATATATATATATATATATATATATATATATTACGGATTAGCTGACTAATTGCTGGCCTTACTCACATTCAATGAAAATGCTGCCCTCAACGTTCTTCAAGAGAGTAGTTCTTGTGCAAGTGGATTATATGATGACGATGGTATTTTCTGTGGTTGGATACAGCGGGTATCCAACGCCGCTCTTCCATGGGTTCCAGTCACACCTAAGATGCATGGGAAATATGTGACAGATGGATGGAAGCTTTGTGATATCTGTGTGTTCAGAAGGCGGGGTCCTTCGAACACTGAACCTGACGGTGAAGTCACGTTTCAAGGGAGGGGTTATTAAGTGAAAGTGTGCATACGTACGCGCTCTCATGTGTATATTATAGAGGAACCATAGAATGGATATTCACTTTTGATTTACGGCTGATGTGATCACTCTTCTGAGCTGTGTTTGTTAATAAGTCAACCACGTTGAGGGGCAGCTTCCCGATGGTCATTGAATGTGAGTAAGATAACTCATTAACACTTTTTCAGACATCATGTAGAATACCCATTTTACGTTGTAGTGAAACCCCTCTGTTCTTTATTATGCATTTTTCCGTTTTAAGTGTTTGTTTTTGTATGCACCATTTCAGGTTTTAATGTAAGCTTTTTTTTTTTTTTAACAGGAATTCTGGTATAGTCCTGTGAGGACGTGAATACTGGAAGTGGTGTTCTTTTTTAACATACTATATGACATTTATTTGGGTCTAGAGAAATCATGTCCTTTTTATTTTGTTTGGTGACCGGGGTGTTAGTCACTAGTATTGGTTGGTCTAGAATCATTAATTTGATTGATTGTGAGTCTGAGTTTCTTCTAGTTATAACTTCCATTTTTGTGGGGTGTGAGAGACTCCATGTTATGACCATAGCTTTTGCCGAAATGTTTTCTTTAATTTTACAAATAAAGTCTAGTTTTGTATCTCGGCATTTTAATCCAGTAAGCCTTTGTTTGATAGATAAAAGAGTGAGGAGTTGACGAGAGAAAGAATGTGCTGACCCAATGCTGGCCATTGCTACCGGATCATCTTAGAGATATAAGATGATATGACATTGTTCTTAAAACAGATGCAGGAGGTTATGACCCTATCTGACCTTGTTTTTAGGGCCTAATATATAATTAAAAGTTAGAGTAGATTTTAAAAATAAATGTTAGCTCTGAAAGGAATAATTCTAAATTGGGTAATTTAGAATGAAGTTTTAAAATTAAAAAAAAAAATCTGATTCAGTGAATGAAGACTGGATAGCTAGGAGTAGGGAAAATGACAAAAAGCAATTCAACGTCACTTGTAGCATGATATCCTGTCTGTTGCCCGTATAGGCTATATGTTTAACCCATAAGAATTATGAACTGGTTGTTCCACATTCAAGTATGTATTTCAGAGAACATGAGATGATTGGAATATGGTAAAGTTCCCTTTAGGTTCGTAATGCACTCTACCTTTGTTGAAGTGGCTATGGTATGCACTTGTTGACAATAGAATTTCTCATGTATACAAGAATAAGGAAAATGGACCTCGGACAACTTTATTTTGTTTAATTTAATGGGGAAAATCTAACTGACTGTAATCTAGCGTCAGTCGTATGTGTCTAATTCTTGCAGTATCCATCATTCGGAGAATAAGATTGGGGAGAAGTGAAAGACGATTACAGGCTCGCGGGAATATTGTGTCAAGCATTGTTCATCCTTAAGGGAACCATGGAAATTCCCGTAGTGCAGATTAAGAGATATCCATCATTAGATAAACGTGGAAGGGCAATAGTTGGACTTGATTCAGATGTAAACTATTTTTAGGAAATTTATTAGGAGTTATGTCGATAAGGCGGTAAACATTTTTCTTGTGAACTTCTGTTATTGTCTCAGTGGCATACATGATAAATATGGCGTAGTTGGCAATCCTTCTTCAGAGGGTACTCGTGGTTTATAATATAGTGTCATATCATTGGGCACAGGGAAAGAGACAAAGGAGCTTACTGCATGGTCCTTGATATGAGAAAACCATCAGATGTTTAGGATTTTGTCACTGGACAATTCGTGATCAAAGTTTGCTGCGTGTAGTACTCTTGTCTAAACGAATATATGATCTACAGTCTAAATCGTATAAAACCAACTTATCTTAATTTTTAGCATTTATGAAACAAAGCAATACTACTTTGAAGGTTCTATGACACCACACACACACACAAAAACAAAAAAAATTTATATATATATAAATATATATGTGTGTGTGTGTGTGTTTGTGTGTGTGTGTGTATGCATGGAGACACACACACACACACACACACACACACACACACATATATATATATATATATATATATATATATATATATATATATATATATATATATATATATATATACATCAAGTATAGTTTATCATTAACCGTGAGCTCTGTGTGTTATTCAGTTTTCATTTTTGATTTATGTATACTATTTTTCTTTATCTTTATAATAACCCAAATCTTTCCTTGCTTTTCTCATATGTAACTATATATTATCTTTATTATTGTTTTATATGCAGTGCTGTTTCGTTATTCAGTCAGTTCCTATAACTTTTTTTTGTCTTTTATTTGAGACCACTTGACGATCATTAATTACTCGATGTAATTTTCTACACTTACGTTATACCTAAAATCCAACACATTTTCTGTGAATGAATGAAACTAAATTCAATTAATCCTCATCTCCGAATTCGAAAGCTATCGAATGCAATGCTCTTAAATAAAGAGTATACTATACAGTAGATATCTGACGCCATAGCAAGCTTATCAATGTTGCATAAATGATGGGTGTATCAACAGGTTCATTAAGTAACTACGCTTTCAAAGTGACCAAAGAGTGGGGTTTATAAGCTATTAGAATTGTCACGTTAACTGCAACTTTTCATCAGACGCGTGCTACTTAACAACTGATAACGACCATCTATTTGTTTGGCCTAATAATCCTCAGACATGTTGCACTTTCAAAGGGACTGTCGTTAATGGATCGTCATCTCCATCATGAAGAGCCTCTCGTGTGGATATCCCTCGCCTTCATTTCCTTCTCTCTCTCTCTCTCTCTCTCTCTCTCTCTCTCTCTCTCTCTCTCTCTCTCTATCTCTCTCTCTCTCTCTCTCTCTCTCTCTCTCGTGGTAAACAAAAATATTATCAAATTTCAATAGACAGCTGAGATCACCTTTGATTTAGTTATGCTAGCACCGGAGTAGCCTTTTATTTGTTAATGCTCACTTCATAGACAGACGAGACATTGTCAAAAGTCCAAAATAGAATCGTTACTAATCGTTACTTTAATTCATTTCGTAAAAGAAAAAAACTGTAGATGCTTAATTTATGATCTTAACACGAACTAAATTGACCTTGAATAGGACCTGCATATTGAAAATATTTGCCAGCAATAAGAATTTTAATTAACTTTGAAATTGTTTGCAATACTGAATAACTGAAAGTAGAAATGTATAAAATGATTATAGGGCCTATTCATTTTGCGTCAAAGACAAATGTTTCTAGATTACTTTTTCTACCCTCCGAAGATTTTATATGGAAAAGAGTTAAGTATACAAAGAAATTACGAATAAGTCAAGTAAAGAGTCGGATCAAAGCTCTGTAGCCTTAATTGTATCGCTATTGCTAATACTAATACTACAGTTATTACAAATAATAATACGTACACTTATTTTATTCAGAACAGATATGTGAACAGGAGAAAGATTACTGGAGTTCATAATAATAATAATAATAATAATAATAATAATAATAATAATAATAATAATAATAATAATAATAATAATAATAATAATAATAATAATATAGCTTATATTCAAGGAAGCAATATGGAGTCGGGGAAATATAGACAGATCATTTATTCTCTGCTGGTACCCTTATATAATAATTTTTTTTTTCATTATATCATGAGCATAATATTCTTTAAATGTATGAGAAACACCAAAAGAAAAAAATAATAACATAAGGCACGTTCATATAACCACGAGGAACTTGCAGTTTACGCTGCCATCAAAATGAAGCCACTGAAAAATATTGCGAAACAGAAAAAAGGGGCAACTTTTGCCTGGGAAACTAATTTTCATGATGATCCTGGAGTTTCGTTTCATGTTTTCCGTTTCTCGTCTGTCAACCAGCATCCAGGGAAGCGGATGCAGGGGAGGAAGAAATTCTGATTTTTCTTCTTTTAATTTTCCCACAAGGTGGTTGCACAATAAAGTGTAAACTTTGATGTAAGAATGTTTCATACCTTTACTGTGCAAGAACCCATTTGTACGCACGCCTTGAAGTTGGAGCATAGCTCTTTGAACTGTGCAGTGTTCAGTGTCTTGACACGTATATGTATACACACACACACACATACATATATGATATATATATATATATATATATATATATATATATATATATATATATATATATATATATATATATATATATATATATATATATATATATATATATATATATATATATATATATATATATATATACATCTATATATATGTATGTGTGTGTATTAGTGTATATATATGTATAAAATGTGTATATGTATATATATACATAAATAACTATATATACACAAAATAGATACAGTATATACATATATATATTATATATATGTATATATATTTGTATTATATATATATATTGCTGTTTTTAAATCTAAGTATGACGCTGAAAGGTTTCTTGATTTTATTAATAGGACACACCCAAATATAAAATTTACTATGGAGTGTGAAAGTGATAATAAACTACCTTTCTTAGATGTTTTAGTCTTACGACAATGTGATCATTTTAACACTTCAGTTTACAGGAAGAGAACTTTTACAGGACTAGGTTCAAATTTTTATAGTCATTGCTTTTACGGCTTTAAATTAAACTCTTTATCTACATTACTTCATTGTGCCTTCTCACTGACATCTGGTTGGGAGTTTTTTCACCAGGAAATCCGCTTCTTACATCAGTATTTTACAAATAATTATTTTCCCACCACACTTTTTCACAGATATGTTTTTAAACTTCTTAATAACGTTTTTATTCCAAAAGTCTCCTTACCTAATGTGCCTAAGCTTCGTTTTACGCAAATGTACCTTTGATCCATGACCAAAATTTCTATGATGCACTAAGAAAACTCATATTTAATTATATACCAGCTATTAAATTTAATATCATCCCGACAAATCCACTTACTTTGGGTAGTTTATTTAAATTCAAAGATAAACTTGGCCCTTTGATGACCTCATGTGTTCAATTGCCCTAGATATAATCTAGGGACCTACGTGGGATCCACGCAGAGGTTACTAAGGGTCAGAATTGATTGCCATAAGGGCGTTAGCTATCGAACTGGTAGCAAACTTGCTAATCCTGAATTTTCCAACATCAGGCAACACGCCAATAAATGCAAGCATGACGTACAATACAAAGATTTTGAAATATTGGGACGGGCACCGAATGGCAAACTATTGACAATCCAGGAGTCCTTGTTTATTAAACAACTTGTTCCCCAATTGAAAACTTAGCAGTCTTCCTCGACAACTCTCTACCTTGCGTGAGCTGTTGCCTTTTGTCATCTGTGGTTTGTTCCTTCTGACTTTCGTCCTTCCTTCCTCTCTTGATGGTTGGTCCTGCTACAACTAGTTTTTAATTTTGCTATATATGATGTATTATGTCTTGTATTTGTATTTTATCGCTTTTAATGTTAATTTTATTGTTTTTTTATCTTTATAGGTTGAAAATGAAACCTTTGTGTTTTGAAACGTCGCAATAAATGTTTTTTATGGACCACCTGAGATGTACTTCCTCCTTCAAACGTCTTCTATTGTTCGAGTTACCAGTAATCACCATGTCTTAGAGCGTTATATATATATGTATATATATATATATATATATATATATATATATATATATATATATATATATATATATATATATATATATATATATATATATACATATATATATATATATATATACATATATACACACACACACACACACACGTAAAATAGAATGTAAAATGCCTGTGAAAATTTCTCTTTAGGATATAAGGAGGGCAATTTAGACTTTTGGGAATGGAAAGTTACTATGAATGCTATGAAATGATCTGGTTATGTGCAATGTGACATTGTGACAATCAGCAGAAAGAAATCTCAAAAGAGTAGCCCGTGCGAAAGATGTCCAACAGGAAATCATACGGAGATTGTCTAAATGCTAATGACAGTTCCTAAAACGAGATTATTTTGACCGATTATTTTACGTATTTAGAATCAGAGGTTCTGCGAAGTAGCAGTGGTATGATAAATCTTTTTTTTACAATGTTTTTATTTATTTTTCACTCAATCCCATGTCCACCTCGGCGGTTGTTAGGAAGACGGAAAAAAAGGTGAAATTGAATTGCCCATCTACTCGGTGGTTTTATTCTCAGAAATGGAATTTGAACGAAAGTACTGGCATTTCATGTTTTAATCCAACTTCTTTTCCAATCACGTCCCACTTCATACCCCGTTGCATACGCTTTCAAAGGGCGTACGTACAAGTTTCCTGTTATTTTACCGCTATGCTGGAAGTTCATGAAATTCTAATTCCCTCCATTAATTTGATATGCATATTCAGTTGCCTAATTATGATATTTCCTCAGCGGAAATCCTTCGTTTATCTCAGAGTATTACGCTGCAATCAGATATCCATCAATGAGGGATTACCTGCAGATTGTTTTCATACCAGAACATTGGAAGGCATGACGAACCTGAAATTGTTGTATCGGAAATTTGCAAATTTCATTAGTTTAAGGTAATGAACATTTTCGCGTTGATATTAGATTCATTCTAATAAATTATTGCAATATTTCAATTATAAAACAGATGAAACAGTTTATGAGTAAATAACTTTCCTCTGACCCTGCAATGTTCGTTTTTGGACGTTATTTAAACTAAAATACATATTTTCAATAACTACTGCTTTAAGCTATGAAGATTTTATACTTACATGAACAGATTTCATAGTAGTATCACTTATTTGTCAAGATATCTGAAACAGCCATTTCGAACAACGATAGATTATTGTAGCCCATAATGATCTGACCACAAACATCAACGATTTCTAGTTTTATATTTTTAGGCAACAGAATTTATATTCAATAATTCATCAATTTACTCTCCTATAACTGTACTCCGGCTCGATATTATTTATTCCAGTCATTTTTATCTCATTTCTTCTTTATTTAACCATTTGTTGGTGAGCTTGGGAAAATTAAGTTTTTTTATGTATGTTTCCTTTATATTCCAGTGTTTTGTCGTACTTGGGTAGTGGCTTGTACTGTACTTATTATTATTATTATTATTATTATTATTATTATTATTATTATTATTATTATTATTATTACTATTATCATTGAACCTAGGTTTAACTAATACTAGAGAATCATTGAACCTCAGGTTTAACGAGAGAGAGAGAGAGAGAGACAGCAAGCATATTTTCTTATTTGGGTTTCTGTTGACTTGGAACGTTGCATTGTCTTACCAGCGTATTTAAAGTTGATCGTCGCGGTGTAGAAATTAAGTTTTGGCGGGTACCAGCCCACAAAGGTGTAATAGGCAATGAGAGGGCAGACAGTATGGCAAAGAGTATTGCATCAAATGCTATAGAAAGACTGGCTCCTTTGCCCTTCAGAGACTTTTTTTCCAGCAATTCGTACGAAAGTAAAGGAGGCCGGGGAAGCCTTATGGGAGGCTGGTTTGTAGTAACCAGAAAGAGGTGGAAATTACTGGTTTTTTCCCCAACTTTCATGGGCCTACAATGATATGCCAGGGAGAGTGGAAACTGCGCTACGTCGTCTGAGTATTCGACACACGTTTGATTTCTGAAGGACAAGCAATCCCAGCCATCCTGTGATTACTGTCCGACCCGTTGACTGGATGACATTTGCTGGTAGTGTCCCAGTCATGGCGACCTCAGCTATTTCCATTCTGAATGCCGGGATGGGGACGGCAATTATCTCCTCTCTAGTCTACTTAACGCAAGAAAATGAATAAATTGCAGTGTGTCAGCGTGTCAGGTAAACATAAGAAACGAGAAACAATTCCACAGTTATGTAACCGTATAATTATACTTAAAAATAAAACTATAGTTTTGTTTTTAAATGTATTTTTATGGTTACATAACTGTGGATTTGTTTCTCCATTTTAAGACTCTTGCTAATATATGTAGGTTTTTTTTAGTAAACGTGATAAAATAACCTTGTGAATTTCATGACATTTTCAAAACCTGCCATCATTTACCCATATTTCCTGGTGATTGTGTAATTACAGTTTTATGAAATTACATAAGCAAATGTATAATAATTTTATGAAATAATGTACTTAAAACATGCATATCTTTTGTTGTTGTGACGTAAACATATAATAATTTGTGGTATAGTTGAATAGCCCAAGAATGATACAAACAAGCTATATAACTTTTTCATAGTTATTCATCATCTTCATAGTCTACTAGCTCTATATTTCATTTGCTTCTGTGAGTTACTAGCGTTACGATGGAAACTGAAGACGGTTAGAAGTGAAAAGTATAGCTACCTCATGTTTAGATAAATGTGTGTATATATATATATATATATATATATATATATATATATATATATATATATATATATATATATATATATATATGTGTATATATATATATATGTATGTATGTATATATATACATATGTATATATACACAGATATATACACACACATTTATCTAAACATGTTAGCTATACTTTTCACTTGTATATATATAACTCACAGTAAATGTATATAAGATATGTATATATATATATATATATATATATATATATATATATATATATATATATATATATATATATATATATATATATATATATATATATATATATATGTATATATATATATATATATATATATATATATATATATATATATATATATATGTATATATATATATATATGTATATATATATATATATATATATATATATATATATATATATGTATATATATATATATATATATGTATATATATATATATATATATATATATATATATATATATATATATATATATATATATATATATATATATATATATATATGATTATATATATATATATATAAACGGTGTCATCATATTCACAAGCCATTCACATTCCTCTTTTTACTGTATGATGCAATAATCAATTCTTTTAAAAGACTGACAAACGTCGAGATAAACTTTGTCGATTTCCTGTCCAGACTCTAGAACTGATATTACCATTTTTTCGTCTGCCACATTAGCTTTGATAACGTAATCTAACTTGCATAAAGTTATATTTTGCCAGATGACGAAGAGCATTATCCGTTGCTTGTTGTATTGTTGCTTTCCTGATAGTTACCTCAAACATCTTGATGAGATAGATATCAATAATATAATTCGTGATGATTTGAGATTAATAGCTCTCGTTAGTGGTCGCTGGTGAATGGTAGGTGATCGTATGGTTGAAAGTTGTTGTGAGGGTTTTAATGTCCAACAAGGATTCCCGCCACAGCTAGGAGACAGATGGGTTAGCACTTTCTTATTTTCCAAACTTTTACGATAAAATGGCAGTTAAGGGGACGTGTTCTAAAACTAAGTTGATTTTCATCACGATGATGTCCTCTTCTCTCCTGTACTACGACATTTCGAGATGTTACAACGTCGGCCAATTGTTGCCAGACAGGTCAAAGTGAGCTGGCGAATCGTTTAACTTATCCGTTGTTCTTCATTCGTATTTTTCAAGGGATGTGATGCCAGGAATTTATACTTACTTTTTGGGGAAAATACTATTTCAAGACTTTCATGGTTACATTGCGTTAGTGTGAAAAATTTGGTTTATTTTTATATTCTCCTCCGGCTGTCATTACTCAGTTTTGGCTTCTGTTAATAATTCTGCTACCATCTCCTTGGCTTCACATGCACTGGACTTTTTATTAAAATATTTTTTTTGTTTACCTGTATGCAACGAACGTGGAATGTTATAACTTTGTTTTCCAGAGGTATTTTCTGTCTAAATTGATGACATTGATTGCCTAATACGTCAACCATTATTCCTGTTGTTGCTCAAACATTTATTCGACAGCGCTGCCCTTGAGGCTTTCTTGCAATTGCCCAAATAACCTAACTAAAATCCGTTTGATATCAGGCTTGCTGCTTTTATTATGATTGCACCCTCCTATACCAACATTTTTTTCATTGCAATTTAAAAAATCGTTTGTCGTTATCATCAGAGGCTCTTTAAGCCTTGACCATATTTCATTTATGTATTTATGTTGTCCTATTGTGCTCTTTCAACTTCAATCATCCTAGTAACCAATATTTTTCTCACGTTTTAGCTCCTGTCTTTCAAACTGCATGTATGTATGTATGTATATATATATATATATATATCATTGATATATATATATATATACCAATCATTTGTCGCTATATATATCAGTGTATAATATATATATATATACCCATATTTCATTATACATATATATATATATATTAATATATATATATGTTATATATACCTATTGTATATATAGCTATTATATACAACTCATTGCAGTTACATACAAATCGTTTGTCAAAGTAACTTGACCATATATTTATATTCATTTGTCCTTTTTGCTCTTTCAACTTCAATCATTTTAAATATTTTCTCACGTTTTAACTCTGTCTTTGAAACTGTATGTATGTATGCATATATATATATATATATATATATGTATATATACATATACATATACATATACATATATATATATATGTATATATATATATATATATATATATATTACATACATACAGTTTCAAAGACAGGAGTTAAAACGTGAGAAAAATATTAACAAGGTGGTATGATTGCTCATCCATTGTCTCAATGAAATATGGTCAAGGCAAAGAGACTTGATGGAAGTGAAAACGATTTGTATGTAAAATACAATGATGGGGTCATAGTGTCATGAAACTCGTTGGTATAGGAGGGTCGCCATAATAAAAGCAGCAAGCGGTGTGATATCAAAACGGATTTTAGTGAAAAAAGTTTATTTTCAAATTGCAAGAAAGCCTGAAGGCAAACACATTCCAGTTATGATGGGTCGAGTCAAGGGCACGCTGACGAAAAAATGTTTGACATCCAGGAATAATGAAGTGTTAGGCAATCAATGTCATCAATTTAGACAAAAATACCTCAGGAAAACAGATGTTACAACATTCCACGATATTGCATATAAGTTAGGTATAATATATATATATTTTATATATAAAATATGATATAGGCTTTGCTATATATATATATATATATATATGCATATATTCTATATATATATTATATTAGTGTATATTAAAGGTAGCCCAAATACTGACACTAGATTGGGGGCTCTTACAACCAACCAGTGTTATGAAACTTCATTGCCACAGCCGTTGTACTACTTACTAGAGTTTGTCTTCTCTTCCTTGACTTTTGGCTTGTTAAATTTATTAGATTATGAAAAAAGGACTACAGTAACCTTCTCACTGATTCTTGACTCTCTATTTTTCCATTCGTTGGTCTCAGATTAACGGAACTGTAGTTATCTCTTGAGCGGATAATAATGTTTTTATTATGAAAATATGATACAGGCTTTGCTTCTTATAGCTTTTTGCTGCATATATTCTTTTGTATATAAAAAAATAATGATAATAATGATTATAATATTGTCACAATAATAATAATTTATAATAATAATTGATATAAACCAAGAATTGCATATAACAATATATCTGAAATTTCCAGTTGGTTCAACAAACTCGAGGAAAACATTTATTTCAATGAATTTTGCTCACACATACACAAAAATATTTGACTAAAGCATTGCATTTATAACTGATGATATAAACCAAGACTATACTACAGTCTGAAATACCAAACAAACAGGACATTATTTCAGAATCGCCTTAAATTTGCTTCCTCCGTTTGCCATTTCAAGTCTCTTCGTGTAGATACCGATAACGAGCGAAGGGCTCCCTCTGACGGAGAGATCGTGGTAGATATCTTATCTGGGTCGTCTACCTGAAGGCAGCCCCGATATTAGACGTCATTTGCGTCGAGGAAGTTGATGCTGAAAGAACTTTTCTATGAGGAAACGATCATTCTTGCAAAGCGTGGAATCATCCTGACTGGCACGGCAGAAGTTTTGCTGACACGATGGCTAATTTTGGTGTCTACTTCCTGTTAGCCGTACCTTGAAATGTCTGCAAGCGTCCTCACAGTTTGTAGGGAGACAGGATTGGCAAAAACTGTACTGATGGTGTGTTGGGTCGTTACACCAACAAGAGATCGCCTCCATCAACGAGCGTGAATTTCGAGATAAAAGCAAAAATCATTTTCTCAATATTTTTCAAAAACTGAGACATGGAAAAAACTTTTTCCATTCCTTTGTTTGAAATTTTAATGATGCTGTTAAAAGTGGCACCGATTACAGTAACAACCCATTAACGATAAAAAGTAATACATTGCTCTTTTTTTCTAGTGGGTTTTCACCCCTCCTGTGCGCTATGAAGAGGAAAATAAAAATGAGAAACACAAAGTGAGCTTTTAGCATTTGATAGATTGAACCATTTGTCATTCCATCGTTGTTCAGAATTTCGTGTGTCATAAAGGTTTCAAATTTAATTAAAATGTTCAGGCGAAGATGCAGTACATACTGTAAGTACCGTAAAACAATTCACCTTGTACTTTAGTAATTAATTTATATTTTTTCTTATAAATTAGATCTTCTTTCTGCATTTCCTATTATCTTTTGTAATTTCTTTCAAATAAATGTCATGTTCTGTGGAAGCTTGAATTTCAAGTCAGTGGTCTTGTATGGAAAGTGGTTATCTTCTGAATAACAAGTTTATGGTGATGAACTGCTTGGTTAATGTGCGCAGCGAAGGAGAATATATGAATGAGAAATGTGGAGATACGCAGAAGAGGTAAAAAGATGAGCGTAGCTGAATGGGTGGATCAAAGTAGTTTGAGATGGTCTGGTCATGTAGAAAAAGTAGGAGAAGGTATGATGGTGAAAAGGGTTGCGTAATTCAGAAGAGTTAGGGGGAAGAAGGGGAGGAATATCCAAAAGGGTTGGAATAAAAGACACGAAAGAAGCTGTGGAAAGAAAGGCCCTCATCCATGAAATAGGAGAGTGCTGCAGGATAAGAGTGAATTGATCATGTTTTTATTTTTCATTATCGTTGTCAATATAAGATACCTATGAACTTGGAGTGCTTTCTCTCTCTCTCTCTCAAAAGTAAGCAAGCTACAGTCAGACTTGGTTTTCATCATAGGAATCTATCAATTGTTCATTTAGGGTGTGTATTTATTTTCTAATAAAGCCTGATGTCCTTCGTTGTGTGTGTGTGTGTGTTGTGTGTGAGTGATGATATGATGTTCATTACTTGCTCTTTTCAATTCTTTTGCAGTTCTTTTATAAATCACATATTTTAGATCCTCTCTTTCCATTCTTGTATAAGACTCACGTACATGCCGAGGTCAATATTATATTTTATAAACTACCAAAAGTCAAGAAAAGACAGAAAAATAGATAAGAACAAACACTAAAGAAAAAAGCCAACAAAACCAACAGACTTAACAGATCCCTCTTTAAAAGAGCCTTTAGTACCGTAAACTCTCCGAAGAACCAGCAGTCTTCGCAAAAAGTTCCCGTCCCCAAAGTTGTTCAACAGTTACCTCGTTTCAGGTGGAGCCAGCAATTACCAAATGGAGAAGCAACGACTCCACCAAGAAGGCTGTTCGCTTTATTTTTCTTTTCACTAGCTGGTCTCATTTCAAGGTTTTTAAATAGCATGTCTTATAAATACTTTGACTTTGCTAGTTGCTGATTTCCAATACAAGTACGAAAAACTTCTTATTTTCTGGCTGCAGATGTCTCAAATTTCATTATCAAAGATATTATACATATTTTTCCTTACCTGAGAAACTCCTAAGAGTGCTAGGAAGAATATCTTGTTTTTTCGCCTCCGTTCCCGCATACCAGGTAACAGAATATGTATAAATATATAAAAGCAAAACGATTCTATCATTATTCTTTCTTACGTGCGTATTTGATATTTGGATCGAGTACACGTTCAGGAACTCGACAAGTGTACTTGCACTGCTATCGTTCGGTTATTTAGAACTTCGTTTGCCTTTTCCAAAACCATTTTGTTCATCTGTAAGGAATTACAGACTCAGGCTCTATTCATAAGAACGTTTAGGTTTTCTTCGGCTTCTAGTATATTATTTCTTATTGATGACCTCAAAAAATGTTCTGCCTAGTGCTATCTTTCTTCTTTTGATTCCTTTTGACGAGTATATTTTTCTTTTTCTTATTACATGGATATTTCAATGATAATTTCATGGGCTGCGTTAACACCAGTACCACTCCTTGAATATGTGGCTCAGTAGCATCATCTGCCTGTTTTTTTCTCATATATTCTCTCTTATCTCTTTTTGCACTTCATGTATCACTAAAGAACTTAACACATTCTACTTTGTTCTTCGTCTCCTCCGTGAAACTTTTTTTTTAAAAATACCCTTTCCTTTTGTCTCTCATATATTGCATCTCAAGATTTCCGACTCATTTCCCCATATCCCAATATTTCTTTTCCAACAGAATTCTATACATTCGCGATGTTAATCCAGGCCTCAGTGTTTGCACCTCTCCATACAGATTCTTGATCTGTTTTCAGATCTATTTTGACAGTCGGTAAGTTGGTTGCTACTGCCAACCTCCGTTCCTCAGTAACTCCTGACATTCATTAGTGTTCTTTGTCCTCAGTTAATGGATCTCGCTGGTTTCTGTAACTACCTTCTAAAGATGTCCAAGTGTATCTATGGATGCTAGACCATTGTGTTAGAAAAGTACTTCCAATCACGAGATTATTTGTTGGACAGAATAAAAAATTTGACCTCATTTTCGTTTGCAGTCTCTCTCAGGCCTAAATTGGCCATTATGGTGTCCTTGCCGCCATAGATCTTACAAGTTTTTGCATTCATATCACCTACAATAATTCTCATGTCTTTTCCTGGTAATTCATGTATTACATTCGGCAGTTCTGTATAAAGTTTATCTTTTTCTTCCAAGAGCACATTTGTTAGTGCATAGAACAGTAATGCTTCAATTACACTTTTGATTTAAATCTTGCAAGCAGTAATCTATTGTTTACTTCTCTTCAAAAAGTCAGTGCCTTTTCTGCACTTGGTGTTAAGATCAAACCTACTCCTATGCTACCAATTCCATTTGCTATTCCAGGAAAAAATATGCACGTTACCCTGTCCAATCTCTCTTTTCCCATTCCTTTGCTCTGTGATTCACTTACAACTACATTTTTCATTCCATATCTCTCTCAATTTATTTTCGTACAGGTACCATTTATCCAATTTGATTCAGGTTCTTACATTCCAATTTCCTATTTCCAATAACAAGCAAAATGACTTGCCATTCGTAAAAAAAAAAAAAAAAAAAAAAGCAATATTCATGATAGAAAAATCTTTTTATCTATGAAGATAATACCCCTCACAGATATGTGTGTATGTATTTGTTTGTGCGTGCATATAACGTGAGAGTTAATCTCAGGCGATAGCTGGTTTGTACAGCTGTAAAATGATCTGATCTGGTACATCTGTTCAACATGTTTATTCTTAAAAAATAATTGATTTTTCAAGGGTATTTATCTGAATGCAATTACTATTGTAATTATTTTATCGTTTATAATCACGAAGTAACGCATTTTTCACGACTTTTTCTTCCTAAAACTAATTCTTTGAGACGAAGGTATGCTCATTATCCCCTAATTAATACCACAGTAATAACTTATTTTTGTGAGGAATTTTTTTTGACCGTGCTAGTATTTCATCTAATATCTTTTCGGCCCCAGAATCTGTATTCTTTTCTTCCTGATGGTTATTATAAAAATAATTTTTTGTTCCAGGCGAACACATGTTACATTCTCCCTTTAATTAAAGCCACGAGGCAGTATTCGCTTTTTAATAATACAAATCCAGAGTGTTCAGCGTATTGCTTCAATCATCATTATTGTATATCCATGAAACATAGGAATGTAGATAAGGACGTATTTAGCTGGTAAAGTTCAGCCTTATTGCATCGGCGTAACTGTAAAACTTATCATCTCAGTCAGCAGAGTAATCAGTTCTGGTTCTTCACTGCACAGGATATCGATGACCTATGACTGAGTGACTCCGATTTGGCGTAAATCAATCGCCCAATCTTTCGTAATTTATAGTATAGTACTTCCGATTTAATTTCATACTTCCTGCAATATTTCGGTATGTGTATGGCTACCAATAAGGTTTTTTTTTATTCACCTGTTGCGAATAGTTCATTATTAGTATTTTTTCCTTTTTTTATTTATTATATTTTTTTTTTTTTTGCTTTAGCTTTTTCCCAAAATGCCCGGGCTTGACGTCTCGCTCTTCGCCTCCCGCCTCCCTCCCACCCCCCGTCCTCCTCCCTCCCCCCAAAAAAAAGCAAACGCCTGTGCTCTGACTTTTATTTTTTGAGATGAAGGTATTCTATTTGAGATTTGCATCTATGCTGAATTCCTTTCACCTGAAGTCGAGAGTTAAGCGAATTCTTTTAGGTGTGAATCCTGATCTTCCTAGAAAGTGGAGGTCATTCTATTGAATCAGATCGGGAAAACGCTTGTTATATGGACTCATTTGCAAAATAATAATACTTATATATTGCAGTTGATATCTCACGAGAATAAATGGCTCATTTATATTATGTAATTCGTATATAGTACCGCCAATTTATTTAATAACTGTCAACAAGTTAAAAGAGGAATTTTCAGTGGGTGGGTCCTTCATAAATGACTTTGATTATTGATGATACTTTATGGCAATTGCGTAGTACAGATAGGCCATTTATTTTCGTGTGATAATGATCATTTGCAATATATGCATCATATTATGTTCATAAATAGCGTATTCCGAAATCATCTTGGGAGAATTGTCTTTGTAAAATATTTTGCAGAGTTTCTTCTTGCGAGGGCATCTTATTTTCAGACCTCTGGGATGTGGATTTTTATTTCACTTTCATATTTATATCATACATGATATCATATATGAAACTGTAAAAGTAATGCATCTCTAGATGCTGGTTACCTATGTCTGAAGAAATGAGATTCATTTCAGTTAATATCATGTTAGGCAAATGTCATTCTCTCTGAAGCGATCTGTAAGATTTCATTATATACGACTTCACTTTTCCATCGTAAAGGAACACTTGCATTGATGAAAGAACTACACCAGAATAATTATTCTAATTTAGTGATTATTTTATCTGAAACGATAAAAGGACGATGTTAAAAATCACTTATAACACAATTCGATTCGACCAGTTTTAGAAAGCCCGGAATAATTCTCTAACCTCTTTGAATTCACGTGGTGGTTTTGCTTATAAATACTTGAGATAAACTGCACCCGAAGTATGAAATGGCCCATTAAGGAGTAATTGATTCCTTCAGTGAGAATTTGTGATATTTCTTGTATCCCAGTGACCAATGCTTCTTGCTTTCCGATCTTCTGGGGGAAAGGTGGCGATTGCATTTTGTGGGATTAAAGCGACGTAAATATGTGTTGTTATAGTCAAGCCGACCGTCTTTCACGGTCTCGAAACCAAAGACAGTTTCTAATCTGCCTGAGCCCATCCACTTATTTTCAATCCCCTTTGGATGTAGGTTTTTCAAAGTTATAAGTACTTGTGGATTGATAATTGGGAGCACAAAAAGTCACGCGAGTATAAATAACAAAACATATATAATATACAAAACATACATATATATATACATACATACATATATATATATATATATATATATATATATATATATATATATATATATGTATGTGTGTGTGTGTGTGTGTGTGTGTGTGTGTGTGTGTGTGTGCGTGCGTGCCCATTGTATAAAAGTTAGAATTTCTGTTAATTTTCTCGTTCTATGTTTTACGGAAAGCGAGATCCATTCCAGAGGTTCTTCACTCAGATGACCATAGATTTTTTTTTTTTTTATCATTTCTTCCTCTTCAACTTGTGTGGTAAAAAGTTAGACCTGATGAAAGGGAGTAGATGTATTACCAACAGGAACAGTTTCTTTCGCACCTAACTTTTACACTATTTTTCCCCCGGGCCATAATTTTCTGCTCTCTGTAACTCACGCTTGATGAAGTTGGGGAACCCAAAATCCGGAGTTTTGTGACTGAGAAAAATGTCTGGTAAATTTTTTTTTTACAGATATAACTTTTTCGCGCACACCAGCACGCACCCTAGATACACACAAATACACACACACGCACACTCGTATAAATATATATATATATATATATATATATATATATATATATATATATATATATATATATATATATAATGACTATGCAGAGTGATTTATACATCCAGCAACCTTATGCTAGCGAAAACAATCGTGCAGTCAACTGGGCAGGGGCAATACGCTGGAAAGTATCATGATTGAGTCTAGCTTTATTTGTTAGAATAAGAATAACAGTCAAGTCAAGTCATGTAAAAACTTGACCCAATAATTTCATAAGAAAAAATACGTAAAATGTTTTGAGGCAGGTAGTTGACTGACAGGGAAAGGTATGAGGGACAAGCACGGTGATCGATTTGTAAACACTGACCTTTCGCTAATGAGTGTGTCCTCTCACTCCTGCTCAGCTGTCAGTTGTGAATATATGGTTTCCAATCGTCTATATGTTCGTATGTACTGCACCGTTGGCATAGACTCGTATATCGTTGTTGATATATATATATATATATATATATATATATATATATATATATATATATATATATATATATATATATATATATATATGTATATATATATATATATATATATATATATATATATATATATATATATATATATATATATATATATATTATATATTATATATATATATATGTACATTATATTATATATATACATATATATGATATGTACATTATATATATATATATATATATATATACATATATATATATATATATATATATATATATATATATATATATATATATATATATATATATATATATATATATATATATATATATATATATATATATATATATATATATATATATATATATATATATATATATATATATATATATATATATATATATATATATATATATATATATATATATATATATATATATATATATATATATATATATATGTATAAAATTTTCATCACACCACGATTTATATACATTCATGAAGCTACAAATGTCACTTGATATCCCATTCATGCTACTTTGGGAATATCCCTGATGGGGAATTATCACAGAAGGGGAATTTTTAAAGTGATAAATGGATCGGAACCGCCGGGTCTCGATCCCTCGACACGGTATCTTCCAGCGACTCCATTCGACGGTCAAACCATTGAGCTACCAAGAGAGGTGGCTCAGTATATATATATATATATATATATATATATATATATATATATATATATATATATATATATATATATATATATATATATATATATATATATATATATATATATATATATATATATATATATATATATATATATATATAATATATATATATATATATGTGTGTGTGTGTGTATATAAAACTCGGTCTCCTATACGCGCTTGACTTACGTGTGCTTTCGATACACTCTCGAATATTGAACCACGAATATCATCTAATATCAAATTCAGTTTACCTAGGGAATAATTTACACCTAAGGGGAATTATTATAGCTATTAGCCTCTGCTTCGAATATCGGCCAGAGAATCATAGTACAGTAAATAAGGTCTCCCGCCCTGACCTGGCCAGAATCCAGGCTGGAGCAGATGCACCTGTCATATATAATTCCCTTCAGATGTAAACTATTCCCGAGTTAAAGTGAATTAGACATCATGTGACATGTTTTGCTTATACACACACACACACACACACACACACACACACACACACACATATATATAAATATATATATATAATATATATATAACAGATATATATATATATACTCACTATATCACACACAGGACATAATGGAGCTATGGAAATGCATTCTGTTTTCTATCTATTTATTAAGATGCTGACGTTTCGTAACTGCTTGATACATTTTCCAGGCTGAATCTGTAATGATCAAATTGACTGTTCCTACCCAATCAATCAAATCAGCATCAACCACAACTGTTCATTGCATAGTTTGCTCTTGTTTTTAGCCTCTGTGTTTGTGCCCCCGCCCCTCCTGTTCTGCATTTCTTGTTAGTCTGGTTTACGCTTACCATTGTGGGTAGACGTTTTACCAGCTACGTTCACATTCACGTATCAAGGCACGCATCCCCACGCACGGCCACGAACGGGGCGGAGCCAGAGAGTACGTAAAAACAACGCAAACACAACGTAAATGTACCGTAAGTACTGGTGTAAATGCGGCAGCATCTGCGGCGCGACCGTTACGGACCACCTGGCCGTGCGCCGGGGGCAGGAACCTTTCGGCCTGCTCGAAACCCTGCGAATTATCTCTGGCCAGGTCAACTGTCAGGTAGCGTGGCCCGACCCGCACAGCGTGGCGCCACCGCGGGCTGACCGGCGCGGCTGCCACGCCGTTACCTGGGGGCACACGCTGCCCCAGGGCACTGCGTGGCTGTCAGAATGGCGTGGGAGTAGACGCGGCAACGCTGCTGCGCACCCCGCAACCAGCGTGATGTGGCAACGCTTTGACCTGGGATAAAGGGGCAGGCGGCGCGCTTCCAGGTCAGTGCTTCTCTGGCCAGCATCCTGTTGCTATCTCCTCAGCGCCTCCGTCTTTGCCGTCCACTGCAGCAGCCAAGATGCCCAAAGGACCCATGCTGAAGAGGACCAGGAAAGGGGCCCTGAGAACTCCAGGAGCCCTGGCAGCTGGAGTTGCCCCTCACGCAAAAGCCTCCTGAAGCTGATGGTCCCCCTTCAGGCAGCGATGCTGTTGTGCTGCAGCTCGAGGCCGACGAGCTCGTGACGGAGAGCGACCTAGAGGAGGAGGAAGAGGACCTTGCCCTCGCCTACGAGAGCGACCCGCCGCCGCCACCGACGACAACGCCCACGAGGGGATGCCGACGCCGACACCGAAGGCACTCCTGATGGAGATGGCCTACATTTTTGAGGAAGAAGTCGAGGATGAGTGTGCGCAGGTGTCAGAACAGCTGAGCCTGCACCTGAAAATGGAGGTGCTCGGTGCCATCCAACGATATATCCGTGCCACAAAAGAGGGCTGCCCAGGTAATTCCGGTGCCGGTTCGAGGGCCATGATGACCCACACCATGGCACTGACAACGGAGAGTCAGGCACCTAGTTCCTGCCAACCTGATCGTGTGTTGATGATTTCATCGCAGCAGCAGAAGGGCACTCACTGCACAGCAGCTGGCGCTCCTGCAAGCACAGTTGGTGACATCCACACAAAAGACCTCAGCAACCTGTTAGACTTGACAGTGACATTCCTCAACAATTTGCAGGGCTAATTTATATACTGTTGTATTTCCTTTTGCTGTTATGTATGTGTATGTTTTTATTTTATATTAAATAAATATATTTTGCAATATCATGTCTAGCTCTATCCTCTGCTCAAATATCATGTATTCAATGAAGTAGCTTGCTATAATACAAGTACACAAATAAAGAAGGCAAAATGAACCCCAGAATACACTAACATTTCATTATTGACTTTGAAATAAGTTCAAAATACTTTATGTAACATTTGTGCACAGAAGAAAAATGACAACAGGCAAAATATTAGCAAGTCATATAAAATGTCAAAATATCGGGGAGAAGGTAGTTTCAAAAAGATAGAATTTTCATATCAGAATATCAACAATGTAAATGCTAAGAGCAGGTACTTTCAAGAACATAGAATTATCACCTCAGAATTAAAACAATGTAAAGAGAAGGTACTTTCAAAAATGATAGAATTATCATATCAGAATAGAAACAATGTTAAGAGAAGTTACTTTCAAAATGATAGAATTATCATATCAGAATAGATTCCATGTAAAGAAATTATTAAAAGGGCAAAATAACTACATCTTCTTCCTTTTATTTATATATATGTTTGTTTCATATTTATTAAACATACATTGCAATGTCATTGGCCCGCCCTATCCTCTTCCCATTTACCAAGTATTGATGAGAGTAATATATCATGGATTTGAGCAATATCTTTTATTAAATCAACTAAAATAAACCACCTGAAGTACACAAATGCATCCAGGAGCAAAATAATCCTGAATTGATACATTATTGATTTATAAATAAGTCCAAAATAAATACAGGAACAGAATAGAAACAATGTTAAGAGAAGGTACTTTCAAAATGATAGAAATATCATATCAGAATAGATTCCATGTACAGAAATTATTAAAAATATATAAAATAACTACAGGTCTCTGGTACGATATAGCTGGGGTTTAACCCCGCAGTATTTATTAAGATGTGACGTTTATCGTAACTCAGTTTTCGCAGGCTGAATCTGTAACATCAAATTGACTGTTATACGTCAATCGCTGGTGTTAACGTGCTCTGCCATTGCACTACTTCTGCCTGCGCCGCCGCTTGTTTTGTCAGCCCACCTCCGTCACCCTTATTACGCAGTGCGTACATTTGCGGCGCACTATAATGCGCATGCATCACGCACATCGTCCCGTGAACACGTATCCAGTTGGGTTTGGGCCTATTTTCTCGCGCAAATACTGTAATTTTAATCAATTTCTGGCTGTGTGTATCAAGCGATGAAACGTCCTTGATAATGAATGTGTGAACTTAGCATAATGCTTCATTGCCTCTGCTTTTGGTTTTCCCCTTGTTCTGTTTTTTAACCGCTAATATGTATGGTGTAAATAAGTATGTTATGTGTATATATCTTGTCTTTTATACGCAAATACTGTTTATTTTAATCACTATTTCAGCCTGGAAAATGTATCAAGCGATACGAAACGTCGGCATCTTAATAAATGGATAGAAAACAGAATGCCTCTCCATAGCTCCATTATCTCTACTGTCTATATATATATATGTCTGCTCCATATTCATATATTATATATATATATATATATATATATATATATATATATATATATATATATATATATATATATATAGATAGATATATATAGATATATAGATATAGAATATAGTGTGTGTGTGTATAAAGCAAAGCATATCACTTAATTTCTAATTCACTTTAATTCAGGAATAACACACACACACACACACACACACACACACACACACACACACATACACACATATATATATATATATATATATATATATATATATATATATATATATATGTGTGTGTGTGTGTGTATATAATGTGTGTATAAGCAACACATATCACTTAATGTCTAATTCTCCTAGCCAACTATCATATCCAGTAGAATAAGAGAAAGAACTAGTAGGAAGTAGAAAACAACACTTGTACTAAATCATAGTTTCAACTATCACACGATAGTAAGAGGCATATGAGAGAAAAAATATCCTTAAACCTAATGTTTCCAATATATGGTAAACAATAACAAGGAAACCATGGCTGTTTCACTGAAGTAAATATATAAACATTAAACAGCTTATTTAGCTAAGTAAATCTGTGCTTGAGGCTGGGGTTTCACATCAAAAACGCTCGGGAGAAAAAAACACAAAGGGGCGACGAGATGACGATGATCCTGGCGATGACCCAACAATCCGCTATGACGAGTATCGATAATAATATAATGAATAGCGAAGAATTAAGTAGGTAATCCTCACCCTTCTTCGAACTCGAGGGCCTCCTGACTACTCAAGGAGACAACATCGCTAAGCACTCTCAGGTGGGCAAACAGGTTGACCCACAGCACAGCTCGAGGTAAGAGGGCTTAAGGCAGACCTCAACACTGCAACTCAGCACAGGATACTGTTCATAGGAGAGAGCTTACGATACTCTCGGGACACGACCCGAGGAAAAGCAGAGACCATTGACAATGTTGCAGGGGTCAGCGAGTGCACAAAAGTAGCAGGGTGGCGAGATTTCCTCTCAGTGGAGCCGAAAAACAATCCTTTCGATAGAGCAAGCAGGATCCCATGTCAGATCGGGAAGACGGGAGAACAATAGGGGAACTAGCGAACCAGCAAAAGACCGCAGAACAACACTCCGCTCTTTGAATATGAAAGGGAAAAACAAACGGGTGAAATACTTCTATACTAAATACGGTAACACCTTATGAGGGGGAGCCAAAAAGAGCCCAACACCAGATTCATGGGACTTTTAATGATTTACGTTAAAATCGATGAAATAATTCGAGAAATTATGATAGCTCCCCTCTATAAGGAAATAAAAAAATAATTTAATTTTTTAAGACTAAGCAAAAATAATCCTAAGTCAAACAGGACCAAAAATGTATATACCTATTCTAAAATAAGAATAAATGTTTGTTAAATCAGAACAATACACATTTGAAAGAAAATCTAAAATAAAGGAGGCAGTTATCTTTTCACGGAGTTCTCAAAACCTTCAGTGAAACGACCTTGAAAGTTTCAGACGTCAGAGACCACATTCTTAGGCCCTGTCCACACTAGCGGGCATGCCCGTCGGGCACTTCCAGCTGTTTATATTTTCTCTCGCTTCTGAAGCAGTGTTAGCAGACAATCGCATTGTTTTGGCTCCATACTCGGTCGGTCAGTATAGTGGAATGGTTATGGGAACAGTGTTTGCCCGTCGGGCAGTACCCGCTAGTGTGGACAGGGCCTTAGACCCAGCTATATGTCGAATAGATAAATCCATTTCATGGAGTGGAAGACTCCAGTATAAAATACATTGGTTTTCCTCTTTAAATTTATTGATGAAGACCAGTGGGTTGTGGTCTGTGTAGACCTGAACTGGGCTTACAGAGGCGGACAAATAGACCTCAAAGTGCAGAATGGCCTTAATTAAGCACGAGGCCTCCTTCTCAATTGTAGAGTATTGCCTCTCTGCTTGAAGAAGTTTCTTCGAGTAATAGGCGATAGGATGCAGTGTTCCGTCGTGATCCTCCTGTAGAAGTACAGCACCTAAGCCTAAGTCACTAGTGTCAGTGGCTAAACAAAAAGGGAGAGAAAAATCGGGTGAATGTAAAAGAGGGAAACTCACCAACGCTGACTTTAACCTGTCAAGCGAACACTGACATTCATTAGTCCACATAAATTTGACATCTTTCTTTAATAATTCAGTCAAAGGATTAGCTGAATCCGAAAATTTTTTAATAAACCTGCGGTAATAACCTACCATTCCTAGGAAACACCTAATGCCTCTTCTATTCTTAGTTGCTGGAAAGGCTGAAATGGCTTCAGCGTTAACACTCTTTGGAGCAACTTTCCCCAGGCCAATCTCATGTCCAAGATAAACAACCTTTGCCTGAGCAGAATCACTCATACTCAAATTAACTACTAAACCAGCCTTCCTCAGCACCTTAAATAATGCTCTAATTCTTTTAACATGTGTATCCCAGTCATCAGAATATACAACCAAATCATCTATGTAAACCACACAACCTTCCAAATTGCACATAATATAATTCATCAGTCTTTGGAAGGTGGCAGCCGCATTCTTCATACCAAAGGGCATGACCTTACACTCATAAAGGCCATCACCTGTTACAAAAGTGGAAATTTTCCTTGCCCTCGGGGAAAGACCAACCTGCCAATAGCCTTTAAGTAGATCAGATTTACTTATATAGCATGCTGCACCAATGCGGTCAGTACAATCCTCCACACAAAGCAAAGGGAAGGAATCAGTCTTGGTTACCGTGTTCACCTTACGATAGTCAAAACAAAGTCAATGCTGACCACCCTCCCTCTTGATCAAGACAACAGGGAAGCTCCAAGGGCTGCAGCTTGGTTCAATGAGGTCATGATCCAACATATACTTTACCTCCTCCTTGACTAGCTCCTTTCTGAGGGGGTTCAGCCTATACGGGCACTGTTTGATAGGCTGAGCCTCCCCAACATCAACATCATGTTCAAGGACACCTGTCCTTCCTAGTGAGTCCTGAAAGAGGTCTTTATATTCATCAACAAGGTTAATTAAAGAAGAGGCCTTACTAGCGTCTAAATGCTGAAATTTAAGACTCAGATTTCTTAAAATGTCAGAGTTATTACATAATCCCATGGGACTTATTGCTAATCTATTACCTGAAAAGGGAACACTTTCACCATCCACTACATCTACTACATCTACGACATTCACTACGTCTGCATCTGTACCTTTATCCTTATCAATAAGTGACTTAATCATATTAATATGGCAAATCCTGGTCTTCTGCCTTTTTTCGGGAGTCTCAATCAAATAATTGACATCATTGATTTTCTTCAATACCTTCCAGGGGCCTGAAAATTGCGCCTTCAATGGATTTCCCGGCACTGGAAGCAAAACCAACACTTTGTCACCTTCACTAAACTGTCTGTGACAAGTACCAACATCATAATTATTTTTCATAGTAGCCTGAGCCTCTACCAGGTGTTCTTGAGCAAAAGAACGTACAGTACGCTATAAAGTTTCTTTCGTAAACCTGAAAGGTAATCAACTATATTAATATTAGGAGTATCACCCTCCCAAAGTTCCCTTACAGCATCCAGAGGTCCCCTTACACAATGACCAAAAATCAACTGAAAAGGGGAGAAACCAACAGACTCGTTGGGAATCGAACGTATGGCAAACAACGCATACAGCAACTCTTTATCCCAATCATTACCTGATTCACAACAAAACTTCTTCAATACAGATTTCAGAGTCTGATGGAATCTCTCTACCTGACCTTGACTCTCTGGAGGGTAAGAAGATGTAACACGACTAGTCCCCAGATCAGACATTCTTTTTTAGAAATATTTATTGGTAAAATTCGTCCTGCAGTTGCTTTGAATAACCTTCGGGAAACCAAACCTCGTGAAGAAACCAACCAAACTATTAAAAATTTTCTCCGCCCGTATACTCCGCAGGGGAAGCGCCTCAGGGAAACGTGACATCCTATCCACGATTGATAGAATACACTCATTACCACGTGCATCCGCGGTAAAGGACCAACTACATCATTAACAACCTCCCTGAACAGTTCTCCTACGGCCAGGATCAGAATAAGAGGAGCTTTAGGTACTTTCTGGTTCGGTTTTCCCACGAGTTGACAAGTCTTACAGGATAATACATGACGTTTAACGTCTTTACACATACCAGACCAAAAGAAATACTCGGCCAATTTCTGAGAAGTTTTCCGTTCACCAAAGTGACCTGCTAAATTTTTTTCATGACCTAAATATGATAGTTTACCACGATATTTAGTGGGAACCAACAACTGTTTCTTAACCTCTACCTGATTGGCTGGAGCTCCCACCAACCTGCTGATAAGTAGAGCAAACCTGCTTCTTTCACGAATGCAGGTTTTGTTAAATCCTTGAGGTCACCAAACACAATACTGGAAAATTCTTCATGCTGCTCTTTCTTGAATGCCTTCACATCCCACGACACAAATCATTAAACACTAAAGTAGGGCTACTACTACCACTACTTCCAGTCACAAAGTCAGTCCTTTGTCGATCAACTACCTCTAAATCCACATTAACATCCTCGAGAGCAACCTCTCTGGCTCTTGCTCGAGTCTCAACAGAGATGGGATTAACTTCAGTCACAGACAAAATTGGGAACACATCATTATCATTACCTAACGCTAAACCATCACCCAAAATTAGGTCAATACCAGGAACTGGCAAACTGTCCACTATTGCCAGTTTAGCGGTTCCTTTGAAAATCTTTGTTTCCAAATACACTTCCTCCGAGGAAAACGACGAAATAGAATTCGGAAATCCTCCCGAGATAGCAAACTCAGAATTCGAGAAAACAAGCCTCCTTGGCAAGGATCTTCTGATCAAAAGTGATTGCGCCGCACCGGTGTCCTGCAAAATTTTAACTTTGCGCGTAAAACACTTGTCACTATTAGTAGACACAGTTCCATCTGATATATACTTCTCAAATCTTAGTCACTTTGTTTCCTTTTCATTTTCAACTCTTGGGCGGCCTGATTTTTCCTCAGTCACTAAACCTGTAGGTTGAAAATTCCTCTCGAGGTCTCGGCTCTATGCAAAACAATTAGATTTTACAGGGCCGGGCTTGTTACAATAATAACACTTTGCCTGGTTTGATACAGCTCCCTTCTTCTCATACATATCACCATTGGCAAATTTACTATTCACAAAACTATGAGAATTCTCACAAAAGCTACCATTTCTACGCCTGCTGCTAAATCTACCACTATTATTATTGTCAGAAAATCGCCTTCCCAACAACTGGTTATCAAACACCTTAGTCTGAAGGAGCTTCCTTTGGCCATTGCCATTCCTCAATGGTTCCTCCTTATGCGTGAGAGCGTATTCATCGGAGGACACAGCCAGTTCCTGAAGCAAATCAATTTTCAATTCCTCCAGATGAACACACATCTCACGACTCAAGTGCCTCTTAAACTCTTTGGCCAAAACAAGCTCCTTAAACTTCTCATACCCGTCAACCTCTATTGACTTCAACCAGTCATCAAGGAATTGAGTTTTCTTCCTGGCAAACTCGACATATGTAACCCCCGAATCTTTTTTCAAGTTTCTGAACTTCTGCCTATAAGCTTCGGGGACCAAATCACAAGCTTTCAAAATTATCAATTTAACAGAATCATAATTGGATGATAATTCTTCATTTAAAGTATTATAGACTCTCTAAGCTTTCCCTATCAGACGGCACTGTACCAAAGTTGTCCACATATCATGTGGCCAATCGAGCTTTTTACCGATCTGCTCGAATGAAATGAAAAATTCATTTGCGTCCTCCTCCGAAAATTGAGGAATGAGCTTAAGGGCCGAAAACATATTAAATTTAGCTTCCTCGCCTACACCTTTCGTAAACCCAAGATTACTGCCACCACCTTGCTTTAAAACTATTTGGAGTTTTAATACCTCAAGCTCATGAGCCCGCTCCTTGGTCCTCTCCTTGGCTTGTATCCCCAAAGCCTGAACCTCTAACTCCTTCATGCGGGCCTGTTCCCTTAATATTTTTAATCTCTTATCACTGCCAACCTCTAAACTCTCTTCAGCTGCTTCTACACCTACTGCATACTCCCCTTCCGTATTCCTTTCTTTTTTCCATTTCTTCCTCTTTATATCTCCTGGCAGCCTTAACCACCTCAAATAGAAGGTGTCC
>NC_089788.1:19824159-19829159 GCF_040412425.1 Macrobrachium rosenbergii | reverse complement strand
TCATTCTGAAATTTCTTTCGTTCTTTATCGTTATTATCTGTATCTTTCTCAATTTCTCCTTTCCATCTCACATGCTGTAAAAGTAATGTCACTCTTGCGGAAAAATTAACGACGCCATTAGGATACACAAAGATATTAGGAGGCTCAAGTACGGTATGAAAAAGATCCTCCTAACGTTTTAACGACCTAGTCCGGAATCCTTCTGGATCGACGCGTGATAGAAATCTGTTGTAGTAAAACAATCTGTTCCCAGTGGGCTCGCCGATGTGCAGACCGTAAAACGGAATAAAAGAGGAATTGGAACTTCTGTATCTTTTTTATCTGTCAAGTATGGTCGATTGGATGTGAAGGATTGCCTAATGATGCTGCACGGGATGCAATAGTCTTTCCCAAGCACATTTTCTTAAGAATAACCCTCGTCCTACAGACCTTTTAAATGATATAGTTATGACGAGTGGTAGACTATTATGTCTTCAAGAACGATTGATTGCCTTCTCAGTGAAGAGAATATCGTGAATAGACTCCACATTAGTCCACTTCAAACCAGAGGCAATTCTCGGGGAATTAATTACTTGGCTCTGTATCTATAATTATTTTTTTTATATATTATTAACATGCTTCAGGAACCTTTTCATTATATTATTCATGTATCTTAAGTGGTGAAAATCTTTTTGCAACCCATAGGTTGGTAGTCATTTTCATGTGGGGTTAACAGCTGTAACTGATTAACAACTATCAGTAATACCCATAACGATTTATATGCATTATTATGAGGTGTTTATTTTTCTCATTGGTATTAATTATTACAAAGTGTTAATGGCTTCCACCGATTAATCAATAACTCACGGTATCCCTCGAATTGCACGGCTTCCGTTTTCCTTGACTAAGTTTTTTACTTCCTTGAAGAGGCTAGTTTCTCTCATTTAATTACTTGTTACATTAACACACCCATATATATATATGTATATATATATATATATATATATATATATATATATATATATATATATATATATATATATATATATATATATGTATATGTATATATATATATACACATACATATGAAATATTAAGCTCCACATATCACTTAATATTGCATTCCCTTTTATTTGGGAATAACTGACAACCATGCTTCGTGTATTTGTCCCGGTAAGGATTCGAACTTTTGCCTTGTGGATTAGGTACAGTGACAGACAGTCGACTTATCCATTGAGCAGTGCGCTTATTGGTTATAATTCTCCTTAGGTGTAAGTCATTTTCAAGGCACAGGAACTTTGATGTCACGTGATATTAGTGGCTTAATATTTTTGCCGATAGAAAAGTCACCCATGTGCATCACAAAACTTCATATATAAAATTAAGCCGGTTCCCATACCAGAGAGTGGCCACTGAAAAGAGACAGGCCAAGATTCACTTCTACCTTCATATTTCACACACCACCTTTCTCCATAACACCCTTTCGATCTTCCTCTCCTCCTTCCTTCATAATTATACAATCTTTCTGGCAACCTATCGTTCTCCATTCTTTCCAGATAACCAGACTTCTCAAAACACACTTTTCCACCATTTCACTTATGCTAGTCTTTTTACCACTTCTACCCGTCTCAATAGTTCTCACCTTTCTTCTTACACTCAGTCAACATCCACTCTCTGCTTCAAGTTGGCTCGGAAATCTCTTCACAGATTTCCACCTGAGCTTTCACAGACATGCCATGTCTCCTCCCAGTCTTTTGCAAAGACCTTGGTACCTTTATCGCTTCACCTAGCCATCAGCTGCTACATTTACTTCCATATACATATATACATATCACTCCCCTCATTCTTTCACTATACGTATTGGAATTCACTGGTCCATTAAATCAATTAATCTTTTGCTCACATTTACTCTCAGCTTTCTTGTCTCTCTAACACATTCAGCCTTTCACTAGTTTTTTGCAGTGTCTTTGCACTAACCTCATTCAATAGTGTATCATCGGCAAACGTCAATCAGTCCACAAACCATTCATGATTCATTTTCCATAGCCCAAAACTTGGCAGTTACACCCAATCCTTTACTGACATCTTGTATCTCTCTTTTATGGAAACACTGAACAGCCTTGATGATGCACCCCAGCTAAGGCTCAGACCCACTTCTACGCTAAATTAATCGCTCTCCCATGTACTCATTCATATATTCTATCAGGCTCTTCAATTTCATGATAACTTTTTATTATTCTCAGTTACTTGTTTTTTATGCCATGCATCCGTAAAGTACCCCACAAATGGTTTTTCCGTCAATTTTAGTATAATTATTTTTAGATTAATTTATGCTACGTAGTTTTTTCCCTTTATTATCAAACCTATCACCTACCTGCTTCCAACAAATGGTTTATCCACATGCCCACTTTCTTTTGAAAACCGTAACTGTTCTTCCATTATTAATCCTTTTTCACATAGCTCAATCAGTATGCTACATACCTTTCCTGGTATACTAAGTGATATTATAACTATAATTCTTACACACTTATCGATCACTTCTGCCTTTAACCAGTAGAAGTATTATTCCTCTCGTCCACTCCTTCAGGATTTTTCCTTCATCCTCAAATAACTTAAAAAACCTAGTCATCCCCTTTCACCCTATCGTCACCCTAAAACTCCCATCAACTCTTGATGTCTTTCCACTGTTTAGCCTCCTGATTGCCCTCCTCACCTCCTCTGCAGTAACTTTCACAGACTGTCAGCCGTATGCTAACCCTTTTCAGCATTACATCCTGCAACTCTGCTTGTTTTATCTTCTGCATGGAGTAAATATTCTGAAACACACTGTATCAACCCATACAGCCTTCATTTACATCTTTTGGTCTTAGATCCATTTTTTCAACTTTGTGTGAATTTACTCTTCTATAAACTAAGTTATGTGTTTAAGTACTTTCTCACTTTCTATTCCTCTGTTTACATATACACACATTCTATATAATATATATATATATATATATATATATATATATATATATATATATATATGTGTGTGTGTGTGTGTGTGTGTGTGTGTGTATCTATATATATATATATATATATATATATATATATATATATATATATATATATATATATATATATATATATATATACATACTGTATATACTGTATACATATAAATAAGTATATATATGTATATATATATACATATATATATATATATTTAAATATCTAAATATATATAAATATATATTTACATATACATAAATATACATATACAGTACATACATATACATATATATATATATATATATATATATATATATATATATATATATATATATATATATATATATATATATATATATATATATATATATATATATATATTGTGATCTATGTCTTATGATATGTGAAAGTAATATGTTTTCTGTAAATTTTGTGATATGTTTCTCTCAGATTTCTCATGTGTTCTGAAATATAATGAGGTGATTTTGTAATATGTATGCTTTTTACAATGCTTGTGTATGTTTTCTTTTGTGATCATCATATATGGACTGAAATAACATTAATAATGTTTATGGGAGTCTCAAATTCTACAAAGGGTTGGCGTTTTGTGCTTGCACAGCTGTGTACACTCAAGTGCATGACCACAAAGGAAATGGGCATGCGAGAGAGATTTTTAGAAGCCACTTATGTTATCAGTGAAAAGGGATGACAGCCAGAGGCCTGTGTTGGTGTACACAAGTGTTAAGGCAGGAAGTCATTGTCAGTCATTCTGATAAGAGGCAAACCTATGTTGCTTTCTGAGCCAAAGAATAAATTATTTATTCCATAGAGAAAGAAATTCTGTATTCTGTTTATTCTATTAAGAGAGAAACTCAGTTTATTCTTGTTTCTTCCAGGATTACCACTTCCTTCAAATGACTAACTAGCAACTCAGGTTTCAAGTCATAGCAGACATTGGTAAAGTAAAGTAGTTTAGTACAGATAGAGACCTGGTAGCATTAGGATTCTCTCTCTCTCTCTCTCTCTCTCTCTCTCTCTCTCTCTCTCTCTCTCTCTAGAGAAGTGTGTAAAATTGTGGTCACTCTCTCTCATTCTCCCAACCGTATAAGTTTTGTGAATTGTTAAAAATATTTAATGCTCCCTTGGTAGAATCTAATATAAGAGAGAGAACAATATTGTAACAGGCCTGACAAAAGTGTTTTTGTGAGGAAAAACGAGTGGTGTAATGGTGTGCAGAGATTGGTATATGGTAAAGTGGCATTTGTTTATTTTTTACCATGGTAAAAAGTTGAATATGATTTTGGTAAAAAGATGAATATGATTTTGGTAAAAATTTGAATGTAATCTGGTAAAAAGTTGAATGTGGTTTGGGTAAAAAATTAAATATGATATTTTAAAGAAAGTGAACATAGTCTTTTACAAGGTGGATGTAATCTTTAAATATATTTTGCCGTAGTGAAATTATTGTTTATAAACTTTTTGTGCATTTTTACATGTTCTTGTCTTTACATTTATTTTATGTGTCTTGTGTTTATAATTTCACAGCGTTACCCAAGATTTTGTGTTGGTGATTTAACATTGATTTAGTTAGTACTTTATATGTGTTGATACTTTAACATTGAGTACTTGTGCTGGTTTCATTTCTTAAAATTTCTTTTTCAAATTTGGGACAAATCTTAATAGTTTGAGTTTTGCTCAGTTAACTTAATTTCTTGATAAATTAAAGTTTTGGGAATTAATCTTGTTTAAGAATTAAGTAAATCTTATGTTGTTTTCAAGCAATAGTAAGTTTTTTGAGATTGTGGACTCTACTTGTAACTTTTGAACTTAGAAATAAATTTTTGTATTTAAAGTTTTAAAAGCACAGTGTTTCATTTTTGACCACCAGTGAATAGAGTTGTTTGTGTATGCACAAGGTAAGTGATAAACATGCTTTGTTCTCCTTTATGTTATTAAGGGGATCGGCCGGTTTCCGACTTTTTAACGACAGGTTGTTGATATATAGGGGTTTGTTAAAGGATATTGTGTGG
>NC_089788.1:19796659-19819159 GCF_040412425.1 Macrobrachium rosenbergii | reverse complement strand
CTTGCTCTTTTCAATTCTTTTGCTCTTTTCAATTCTTTTATAAATCACATATTTTAGATCCTCTCTTTTCATTCTTGTATAAAACTCACGTACATGCCGAGGTCAATATTACATTCTATAAACTACCAAAAGTCAAGAAAAAAACAGAAAAATAGATGAGAACAAGCACTAAAGAAAAAAGCCAACAAAACCAACAGACTTAACAGATCCCTCTTTAAAAAGAGCCTTTAGTACCGTAAACTCTCCGAAGAACCAGCAGTCTTGGCAAAAAGTTCCCGTCCCCAAAGTTGTTCAACAGAGTTACCTCGCTAACAACATTCAGGTGGAGCCCAGCAATTACCAAATGGAGAAGCAACGACTCCACCAAGAAGGCTGTTCGCTTTATTTTTCTTTTCACTAGCTGGTCTCATTTCAAGGTTTTTAAATAGCATGTCTTATAAATACTTTGACTTTGCTAGTTGCTGTTATTTCCACGGATACAAGTACGAAAAACTTCTTATTTTCTGGCTGCAGATGTCTCAAATTTCATTATCAAAGATATTATACATATTTTTCCTTACCTGAGAAACTCCTAAGAGTGCTAGGAAGAATATCTTGTGTTTTTCGCCTTCGTTCCCGCATACCAGGTAACAGAATATGTATGAAAATATAAAAGCAAAACGATTCTATCATTATTCTTTCTTACGTGCGTATTTGATATTTGGATCGAGTACACGTTCAGGAACTCGACAAGTGTACTTGCACTGCTATCGTTCGGTTATTTAGAACTTCGTTTGCCTTTTCCAAAACCATTTTGTTCATCTGTAAGGAATTACAGACTCAGGCTCTATTCATAAGAACGTTTAGGTTTTCTTCGGCTTCTAGTATATTATTTCTTATTGATGACCTCAAAAAATGTTCTGCCTAGTGCTATCTTTCTTCTTTTGATTCCTTTTGACGAGTATATTTTTCCTTTTCTTATTACATGGATATTTCAATGATAATTTCATGGGCTGCGTTAACACCAGTACCACTCCTTGAATATGTGGCTCAGTAGCATCATCTGCCGGTTTTTTTCTCATATATTCTCTCTAATCTCTTTTTGCACTTCATGTATCACTAAAGAACTTAACACATTCTACTTTGTTCTTCGTCTCCTCCGTGAAACTTTTTTTAAAAAATACCCTTTCCTTTTGTCTCTCATATATTGCATCTCAAGATTTCCGACTTATTTCCCCATATCCGAATATTTCTTTTCCAGCAGAATTCTATACATTCGCGATGTTAATCCAGGCCTCTGTGTTTGCACCTCTCCATACAGATTCTTGATCTATTTTCAGATCTATTTTGACAGTCGGTAAGTTGGTGGTTACTGCCAACCTCCGTTCCTCAGTAACTCCTGACATTCATTAGTGTTCTTTGTCCTCAGTTAATGGATCTCGCTGGTTTCTGTAACTACCTTCTAAAGATGTCCAAGTGTATCTATGGATGCTAGACCATTGTGTTAGAAAAAGTACTTCCAATCACGAGATTATTTGTTGGACAGAATAAAAAAATTTGACCCTCATTTTCGTTTGCAGTCTCTCTCAGGCCTAAATTGGCCATTATGGTGTCCTTGCCGCCATAGATCTTACAAGTTTTTGCATTCATATCACCTACAATAATTCTCATGTCTTTTCCTGGTAATTCATGTATTACATTCGGCAGTTCTGTATAAAGTTTATCTTTTCTTCCAAGAGCACATTTGTTAGTGCATAGAACAGTAATGCTTCAATTACACTTTTGATTTAAATCTTGCAAGCAGTAATCTATTGTTTACTTCTCTTCAAAAAGTCAGTGCCTTTTCTGCACTTGGTGTTAAGATCAAACCTACTCCTATGCTACCAATTCCATTTGCTATTCCAGGAAAAATATGCACGTTACCCCGTCCAATCTCTCTTTTCCCATTCCTTTGCTCTGTGATTCACTTACAACTACATTTTTCATTCCATATCTCTCTCAATTTATTTTCGTACAGGTACCATTTATCCAATTTGATTCAGGTTCTTACATTCCAATTTCCTATTTCCAATAACAAGCAAAATGACTTGCCATTCGTAAAAAAAAAAAAAAAAAAAAAAAAAAAAAAGCAATATTCATGATAGAAAAATCTTTTATCTATGAAGATAATACCCCTCACAGATATGTGTGTATGTATTTGTTTGTGTGTGCATATAACGTGAGAGTTAATCTCAGGCGATAGCTGGTTTGTACAGCTGTAAAATGATCTGATCTGGTACATCTGTTCAACATGTTTATTCTTAAAAATAATTGATTTTTCAAGGGTATTTATCTGAATGCAATTACTATTGTAATTATTTTATCGTTTATAATCACGAAGTAACGCATTTTTCACGACTTTTTCTTCCTAAAACTAATTCTTTGAGACGAAGGTATGCTCATTATCCCCCTAATTAATACCACAGTAATAACTTATTTTTGTGAGGAATTTTTTTTGACCGTGCTAGTATTTCATCTAATATCTTTTCGGCCCCAGAATCTGTATTCTTTTCTTCCTGATGGTTATTATAAAAAAATAATTTTTTGTTCCAGGCGAACACATGTTACATTCTCCCTTTAATTAAAGCCACGAGGCAGTATTCGCTTTTTAATAATACAAATCCAGAGTGTTCAGCGTATTGCTTCAATCATCATTATTGTATATCCATGAAACATAGGAATGTAGATAAGGACGTATTTAGCTGGTAAAGTTCAGCCTTATTGCATCGGCGTAACTGTAAAACTTATCATCTCAGTCAGCAGAGTAATCAGTTCTGGTTCTTCACTGCACAGGATATCGATGACCTATGACTGAGTGACTCCGATTTGGCGTAAATCAATCGCCCAATCTTTCGTAATTTATAGTATAGTACTTCCGATTTAATTTCATACTTCCTGCAATATTTCGGTATGTGTATGGCTACCAATAAGGTTTTTTTATTCACCTGTTGCGAATAGTTCATTATTAGTATTTTTCCTTTTTTATTTATTATATTTTTTTTTTTTTGCTTTAGCTTTTTCCCAAAATGCCCGGGCTTGACGTCTCGCTCTTCGCCTCCCGCCTCCCTCCCACCCCCCGTCCTCCTCCCTCCCCCCCCAAAAAAAAGGAAACGCCTGTGCTCTGACTTTTATTTTTTTGAGATGAAGGTATTCTATTTGAGATTTGCATCTATGCTGAATTCCTTTCACCTGAAGTCGAGAGTTAAGCGAATTCTTTTAGGTGTGAATCTTGATCTTCCCAGAAAGTGGAGGTCATTCTATTGAATCAGATCGGGAAAACGCTTGTTATATGGACTCATTTGCAAAATAATAATACTTATATATTGCAATTGATATCTCACGAGAATAAATGGCTCGTTTATATTATGTAATTCGTATATAGTACCGCCAATTTATTTAATAACTGTCAACAAGTTAAAAGAGGAATTTTCAGTGGGTGGGTCCTTCATAAATGACTTTGATTATTGATGATACTTTATGGCAATTGCGTAGTACAGATAGGCCATTTATTTTCGTGTGATAATGATCATTTGCAATATATGCATCATATTATGTTCATAAATAGCGTATTCAGAAATCATCTTGGGAGAATTGTCTTTGTAAAATATTTTGCAGAGTTTCTTCTTGCGAGGGCATCTTATTTTCAGACCTCTGGGATGTGGATTTTTATTTCACTTTCATATTTATATCATACATGATATCATATATGAAACTGTAAAAAGTAATGCATCTCTAGATGCTGGTTACCTATGTCTGAAGAAATGAGATTCATTTCAGTTAATATCATGTTAGGCAAATGTCATTCTCTCTGAAGCGATCTGTAAGATTTCATTATATACGACTTCACTTTTCCATCGTAAAGGAACACTTGCATTGATGAAAGAACTACACCAGAATAATTATTCTAATTTAGTGATTATTTTAACTGAAACGATAAAAAGACGATGTTAAAAATCACTTATAACACAATTCGATTCGACCAGTTTTAGAAAGCCCGGAATAATTCTCTAACCTCTTTGAATTCACGTGGTGGTTTTGCTTATAAATACTTGAGATAAACTGCACCCGAAGTATGAAATGGCCCATTAAGGAGTGATTAATTCCTTCGGTGAGAAATCATGATATTTCTTGTATCACAGCGACCAATGCTTCTTGCTTTCCGATCTTCTGGGGAAAAGGTGGCGATTGCATTTTCTGGGATTCAAGCGACGTAAATATGTGTTGTTATAGTCAAGCCGACCGTCTCTCACGGTCTCGAAACCAAAGACAGTTTCTAATCTGCCTGAGCCCATCCACTTATTTTCAATCCCCTTTGGATGTAGGTTTTTCCAAAGTTATAAGTACTTGTGGATTGATAATTGGGAGCACAAAAAAAGTCACGCGAGTATAAATAACAAAACATACATATAATATACATACATACATACATATATATATATATATATATATATATATATATATATATATATATATATATATATATATATATATATATATATATGTGTGTGTGTGTGTGTGTGTGTGTGTGTGTGTGTGTGTGTGTGTGTGTGCGTGCGTGCGTGCGTGTGTGTGTGTGTGTGTGTTCCATTGTATAAAAGTTAGAATTTCTGTTAATTTTCTCGTTCTATGTTTTACGGAAAGCAAGATCCAATCCAGAGATTCTTCACTCAGATGACCATAGATTTTTTTTTTTTTCATTTCATCCTCTTCAACTTGTGTGGTAAAAAGTTAGACCTGATGAAAGGGAGTAGATGTATTACCAACAGGAACAGTTTCTTTCGCACCCAACTTTTACACTATTTTTCCCCCGGGCCATAATTTTCTGCTCTCTGTAACTCACGCTTGATGAAGTTGGGGAACCCAAAATCCGGAGTTTTGTGACTGAGAAAAATGTCTGGTAAATTTTTTTTTTTTACAGATATAACTTTTTCGCGCACACCAGCATGCACCCTAGATACACACAAATACACACACAAGCACTCTTATAAATATATATATATATATATATATATATATATATATATATATATATATATATATATATATATATATATATATATATATATATATATATATATATATATATATATAATGACTATGCAGAGTGATTTATACATCCAGCAACCTTATGCTAGCGAAAACAATCGTGCAGTCAACTGGGCAGGGCAATACGCTGGAAAGTATCATGATTGAGTCTAGCTTTTATTTGTTAGAATAAGAATAACAGTCAAGTCAAGTCATGTAAAAAATTGACCCAATAATTTCATAAGAAAAAATACGTAAAATGTTTTGAGGCAGGTAGTTGGCTGACAGGGAAAGGTATGAGGGACAAGCACGGTGATCGATTTGTAAACACTGACCTTTCGCTAATGAGTGTGTCCTCTCACTCCTGCTCAGCTGTCAGTTGTGAATATATGGTTTCCAATCGTCTATATGTTCGTATGTACTGCACCGTTGGCATAGACTCGTATATCGTTGTTGATATATATATATATATATATATATATATATATATATATATATATATATATATATATATATATATATATATATATATATATATATGTATATATGTATATATATATATATATATATATATATATATATATATATATATATATATATATATGTATATATATATATATATATATATATATATATATACATATATTTATATATATATATATATATATGATTGTACATTATATATGATATATTTACATACTATATATGTATACATATGGAGTATATATATATATATATATATATATATATATATATATATATATATATATATATATATATATATATATATATATATATATATATATATATATATATATATATATATATATATATATATATATATATATATATATATATATATATATATATATATATATATATATATATATATATATATATATATATATATATATATATATATATATATATATATATATATATATATATATATATATATATATATATATATATATATATATATATATATATATATATATATATATATATATATATATATATATATATGTATAAAATTTTCATCACACCACGATTTATATACATTCATGAAGCTACAAATGTCACTTGATATCCCATTCATGCTACTTTGGGAATATCCTGATGGGGAATTATCACAGAAGGGGAATTTTTAAAGTGATAAATGGATCGGAACCGCCGGGTCTCGATCCTCGACACGGTCTTCCAGCGACTCCATTCGACGGTCAAACCATTGAGCTACCAAGAGAGGTGGCTCAGTATATATATATATATATATATATATATATATATATATATATATATATATATATATATATATATATATATATATATATATATATATATATATATATATATATATATATATATATATATATATATGTATATATATATATATATATATATATATATATATATATATATATATATATATATATATATATATATATATAAATATATTATATATGTGTGTGTGTGTATATAAAACTCGGTCTCCTATACGCTTGACTTACATGTGCTTTCGATACACTCTCGAATATTGAACCACGAATATCATCTAATATCAAATTCAGTTTACCTAGGGAATAATTTACACCTAAGGGGAATTATTATAGCTATTAGCCTCTGCTTCGAATATCGGCCAGAGAATCATAGTACAGTAAATAAGGTCTCCCGCCCTGACTGAGCCAGAATCCAGGCTGGAGCAGATGCACCTGTCATATATAATTCCCTTCAGATGTAAACTATTCCCGAGTTAAAGTGAATTAGACATCATGTGACATGTTTTGTATACACACACACACACACACACACACACACACACACACACACATATATATATATATATATATATATATATATATATATATATATATATATATATATATATATATATATATACACACACACACAGACATAATGGAGCTATGGAAATGCATTCTGTTTTCTATCTATTTATTAAGATGCTGACGTTTCGTATCGCTTGATACATTTTCCAGGCTGAATCTGTAATGATCAAATTGACTGTTCCTACCCTCAATCACCAATCAGCATCAACCCAACTGTTCATTGCATAGTTTGCTCTTGTTTTTAGCCTCTGTGTTTGTGCCCCCGCCCCCTCCTGTTCTGCATTTCTTGTTAGTCTGGTTTACGCTACCATTGTGGGTAGACGTTTTAAGCTACGTTCACACATTCACGTATCAAGGCACGCATCCCCACGCACGGCCACGAACGGGGCGGAGCCAGAGAGTACGTAAAAACAACGCAAACACAACGTAAATGTACCGTAAGTACTGTGTAAATGCGGCAGCATGCGGCGCGACCGTTACGGACCACCTGGCCGTGCGCGGGGGCAGGAACCTTCGGCCTGCTCGAAACCCTGCGGGGTGGCCAGGTCAACTGTCAGGTAGCGTGGCCCGACCTGCACAGCGTGGCGCCACCCGCGGGCTGACCGCGCAGCTGCCACGCCGTTACCTGGGGGCACACGCTGCCCCAGGGCACTGCGTGGCTGTCAGAATGGCGTGGGAGTAGACGCGGCAACGCTGCCGCACCCCCCGCAACCGCGTAGATGTGGCAACGCTTTGACCTGGGATAAAAGAGGCAGGCGGCGCGCTTCCAGGTCAGTGCTTCTCTGGCCAGCATCCTGTTGCTATCTCCCTCAGCGCCTCCGTCTTTGCCGTCCACTGCAGCAGCCAAGATGCCCAAAGGACCCATGCTGAAGAGGACCAGGAAAGGGGCCCTGAGAACTCCAGGAGCCCTGGCAGCTGGAGTTGCCCCCTACGCAAAGCCTCCTGAAGCTGATGGTCCCCTTCAGGCAGCGATGCTGTTGTGCTGCAGCTCGAGGCCGACGAGCTCGTGACGGAGAGCGACCTAGAGGAGGAGGAAGAGGACCTTGCCCTCGCCTACGAGAGCGACCCCGCCGCCGCCACCGACGACAACGCCCACGAGGGGATGCCGACGCCGACACCGAAGGCACTCCTGGTGGAGATGGCCCTACATTTTTTCAAGAAGTCGAGGATGAGTGTGCGCAGGTGTCAGAACAGCTGAGCCTGCACCTGAAAATGGAGGTGCTCGGTGCCATCCAACGATATATCCGTGCCACCAAAGAGGGCTGCACGGTGCCGTCGAGGGCCATGATGACCCACACCATGGCACTGACAACGGAGTGTCAGGCACCTGCAGTTCCTGCCAGCCTGTCGGCATCGCAGCAGCAGCGGGCACTCACTGCACAGCAGCTGGCGCTCCTGCAAGCACAGTTGGTGACATCCACACCAAAAGACCTCAGCAACCTGTCGCTTGACACGACATTCCTCAACAATTTGCAGGGCTAATTTATATACTGTTGTATTTCCTTTTGCTGTTATGTATGTGTATGTTTTTATTTTATATTAAATAAATATATTTTTTGCAATATCATGTCTAGCTCTATCCTCTGCTCAAATATCATGTATTCAATGAAGTAGCTATAATACAAGTACACAAATAAAGAAGGCAAAATGAACCCGAATACACTAACATTTCATTATTGACTTTGAAATAAGTTCAAAATACTTTATGTAACATTTGTGCACAGAAGAAAAAAATGACAACAGGCAAAATATTAGCAAGTCATATAAAATGTCAAAAATATCGGGGAGAAGGTAGTTTCAAAAAGATAGAATTTTCATATCAGAATATCAACAATGTAAATGCTAAGAGCAGGTACTTTCAAGAACATAGAATTATCACCTCAGAATTAAAACAATGTAAAGAGAAGGTACTTTCAAAAATGATAGAATTATCATATCAGAATAGAAACAATGTTAAGAGAAGGTACTTTCAAAAATGATAGAATTATCATATCAGAATAGATTCCATGTAAAGAAATTATTAAAAGGGCAAAATAACTACATCTTCTTCCTTTTATTTATATATATGTTTGTTTCATATTTATTAAACATACATTGCAATGTCATGGCCCGCCCTATCCTCTTCCCATTTACCAAGTATTGATGAGAGTAATATATCATGGATTTGAGCAATATCTTTTATTAAATCAACTAAAATAAACGGAAGTACACAAATGCACAGGGCAAAATAATCCTGAATTGATACATTATTGATTTATAAATAAGTCCAAAATAAATACAGGAACAGAATAGAAACAATGTTAAGAGAAGGTACTTTCAAAATGATAGAAATATCATATCAGAATAGATTCCATGTACAGAAATTATTAAAAAGGGCAAAATAACTACAGGTCTCTGGTACGATATAGCTGGGGTTTAACCCCACAGTATGTGGGGCCAACGTGACGTTTGCGTAACTCAGTTACGCAGAACGTAACACATCTGTATAATGTGCGCTGGTGTTACGTGCTCTGCCACGCACTACTTCTGCCTGCGCGCCGCTTGTTTGTCAGCGTCACGTCACCCTTACGCAGTGCGTACATTTGCGGCGCACTATAATGCGCATGCATCACGCACATCGTCCCGTGACACGTATCCAGTTGGGCGGGGCCTATTTTTCTCGCGTGTCAAGTTTCACCAATTCTGGCTGTGTGTGCGCATGCGTGCCTTGATACGTGAATGTGTGAACTTAGCATAATGCTTCTTGCCTCTGCTTTTGGTTTTCCCCTTGTTCTGTTTTTTAACCGCTAATATGTATGGTGTAAATAAGTATGTTATGTGTATATATCTTGTCTTTTATACGCAAATACTGTTTATTTTAATCACTATTTCAGCCTGGAAAATGTATCAAGCGATACGAAACGTCGGCATCTTAATAAATGGATAGAAAACAGAATGCCTCTCCATAGCTCCATTATCTCTACTGTCTGGGTGTCTGCTCCTTCGTATTTATATATATATATATATATATATATATATATATATATATATATATATATATATATATATATATATAGATAGATATATAGATATATAGATATAGAATATAGTGTGTGTGTGTATAAAAAAGCATATCACTTAATTTCTAATTCACTTTAATTCAGGAATAATGACACACACACACACGTGTATATATATATATATATATATATATATATATATATATATATATATATATATATATATATATATATATATATGTGTGTGTGTGTGTGTGTGTGTATAAGCAACACATATCATTAATGTCTAATTCTCTAGCCAACTATCATATCCAGTAGAATAAGAGAAAGAACTAGTAGGAAGTAGAAAACAACACTTGTACTAAATCATAGTTTCAACTATCACACGATAGTAAGAGGCATATGAGAGAAAAAATATCCTTAAACCTAATGTTTCCAATATATGGTAAACAATAACAAGGAAACCATGGCTGTTTCACTGAAGTAAATATATAAACATTAAACAGCTTATTTAGCTAAGTAAATCTGTGCTTGAGGCTGGGGTTTCACATCAAAAACGCTCGGGAGAAAAAACACAAAGGGGCGACGAGATGACGATGATCCTGGCGATGACCCAACAATCCGCTATGACGAGTATCGATAATAATATAATGAATAGCGAAGAATTAAGTAGGTAATCCTCACCCTTCTTCGAACTCGAGGGCCTCCTGACTACTCAAGGAGACAACATCGCTAAGCACTCTCAGGTGGGCAAACAGGTTGACCCACAGCACAGATCGAGGTAAGAGGGCTTAAGGCAGACCTCAACACTGCAACTCAGCACAGGATACTGTTCATAGGAGAGAGCTTACGATACTCTCGGGACACGACCCGAGGAAAAGCAGAGACCAATGACAATGTTGCAGGGGTCAGCAAGTGCACAAAAGTAGCAGGGTGGCGAGATTTCCTCTCAGTGGAGCCGAAAAACAATCCTTTCGATAGAGCAAGCAGGATCCCATGTCAGATCGGGAAGACGGGAGAACAATAGGGGAACTAGCGAACCAGCAAAAGACCGCAGAACAACACTCCGCTCTTTGAATATGAAAGGGAAAAACAAACGGGTGAAATACTTCTATACTAAATATGGTAACACCTTATGAGGGGGAGCCAAAAAGAGCCCAACACCAGATTCATGGGACTTTTAATGATTTACGTTAATATCGATGAAATAATTCGAGAAATTATGATAGCTCCCCTCTATAAGGAAATAAAAAATAATTTAATTTTTTAATAAGACTAAGCAAAAATAATCCTAAGTCAAACAGGACCAAAAATGTATATACCTATTCTAAAATAAGAATAAATGTTTGTTAAATCAGAACAATACACATTTGAAAGAAAAATCTAAAATAAAGGAGGCAGTTATCTTTTCACGGAGTTCTCAAAACCTTCAGTGAAACGACCTTGAAAGTTTCAGACGTCAGAGACCACATTCTTAGGCCCTGTCCACACTAGGCGGGGCATGCCCGTCGGGCACTTCCAGCTGTTTATATTTTCTCTCGCTTCTGAAGCAGTGTTAGCAGACAATCGCATTGTTTTGGCTCCATACTCGGTCGGTCAGTATAGTGGAATGGTTATGGGAACAGTGTTTGCCCGTCGGGCAGTACCCGCTAGTGTGGACAGGGCCTTGGACCAGCTATATGTCGAATAGATAAATCCATTTCATGGAGTGGAAGACTCAGTATAAAATACATTGGTTTTCCTCTTTAAATTTATTGATGAAGACCAGTGGGTTGTGGTCTGTGTAGACCTGAACTGGGCTTACAGAGGCGGACAAATAGACCTCAAAGTGCAGAATGGCCTTAATTAAGCACGAGGCCTCCTTCTCAATTGTAGAGTATTGCCTCTCTGCTTGAAGAAGTTTCTTCAAGTAATAGGCGATAGGATGCAGTGTTCCGTCGTGATCCTCCTGTAGAAGTACAGCACCTAAGCCTAAGTCACTAGTGTCAGTGGCTAAACAAAAAGGGAGAAAAAATCGGGTGAATGTAAAAGAGGGAAACTCACCAACGCTGACTTTAACCTGTCAAGCGAACACTGACATTCATTAGTCCACATAAATTTGACATCTTTCTTTAATAATTCAGTCAAAGGATTAGCTGAATCGGAAAATTTTTTAATAAACCTGCGGAAATAACCTACCATTCCTAGGAAACACCTAATGCCTCTTCTATTCTTAGTTGCTGGAAAGGCTGAAATGACTTCAGCGTTAACACCCTTCGGAGCAACTTTCCCCAGGCCAATCTCATGTCCAAGATAAACAACCTTTGCCTGAGCAGAATCACTCATACTCAAATTAACTACTAAACCAGCCTTCCTCAGCACCTTAAATAATGCTCTAATTCTTTTAACATGTGTATCCCAGTCATCAGAATATACAACTAAATCATCTATGTAAACCACACAACCTTCCAAATTGCACATAATATAATTCACCAGTCTTTGGAAGGTGGCAGCCGCATTCTTCATACCAAAGGGTATGACCTTACACTCATAAAGGCCATCACCTGTTACAAAAGTGGAAATTTTCCTTGCCCTCGGGGAAAGACCAACCTGCCAATAGCCTTTAAGTAAATCAGATTTACTTATATAGCATGCTGCGCCAATGCGGTCAGTACAATCCTCCACACAAAGCAAAGGGAAGGAATCAGTCTTGGTTACCGTATTCACCTTACGATAGTCAAAACAAAGTCAATGCTGACCACCCTCCCTCTTGACCAAGACAACAGGGAAGCTCCAAGGGCTGCAGCTTGGTTCAATGAGGTCATGATCCAACATATACTTTACCTCCTCCTTGACTAGCTCCTTTTATGAGGGGGTTCAGCCTATACGGGCACTGTTTGATAGGCTGAGCCTCCCCAACATCAACATCATGTTCAAGGACACCTGTCCTTCCTAGTGAGTCCTGAAAGAGGTCTTTATATTCATCAACAAGGTTGATTAAAGAAGAGGCCTTACTAGCGTCTAAATGCTGAAATCTAAGACTCAGATTTCTTAAAATGTTAGAGTTATTACATAATCCCATGGGACTTATTGTTAATCTATTACCTGAAAAGGGAACACTTTCACCATCCACTACATCTACGACATTCACTACGTCTACATCTGTACCTTTATCCCTATCAATAAGTGACTTAATCATATTAATATGGCAAATCCTGGTCTTCTGCCTTTTTTCGGGAGTCTCAATCAAATAATTGACATCATTGATTTTCTTCAATACCTTCCAGGGGCCTGAAAATTGCGCCTTCAATGGATTTCCCGGCACTGGAAGCAAAACCAACACTTTGTCACCTTCACTAAACTGTCTGTGACAAGTACCAACATCATAATTATTTTTCATAGTAGCCTGAGCCTCTACCAGGTGTTCTTGAGCAAAAGAACGTACAGTACGCTATAAAGTTTCTTTCGTAAACCTGAAAGGTAATCAACTATATTAATATTAGGAGTATCACCCTCCCAAAGTTCCCTTACAGCATCCAGAGGTCCCCCTTACACAATGACCAAAAATCAACTGAAAAGGGAGAAACCAACAGACTCGTTGGGAATCGAACGTCTGGCAAACAACGCATACGGCAACTCTTTATCCCAATCATTACCTGATTCACAACAAAACTTCTTCAATACAGATTTCAGAGTCTGATGGAATCTCTCTACCTGACCTTGACTCTCTGGAGGGTAAGAAGATGTAAACGACTAGTCCCAGATCAGACATTCTTTTTAGAAATATTTATTGGTAAAATTCGTCCTGCAGTTGCTTTGAATAACCTTAATTGAAACCAAACCTCGTGAAGAAACCAACAAACTATTAAAAATTTTCTCCGCCCGTATACTCCGCAGGAAGCGCCTCAGGAAACGTGACATCCTATCCACGATTGATAGAATACACTCATTACCACGTGCATCCGCGGTAAAGGACCAACTACATCATTAACAACCTCCTGAACAGTTCTCCTACGGCCAGGATCAGAATAAGAGGAGCTTTAGGTACTTTCTGGTTCGGTTTTCCCACGAGTTGACAAGTCTTACAGGATAATACATGACGTTTAACGTCTTTACACATACCAGACCAAAAGAAATACTCGGCCAATTTCTGAGAGTTTTCCGTTCACCAAAGTGACCTGCTAAATTTTTTCATGACCTAAATATGATAGTTTACCACGATATTTAGTGGGAACCAACAACTGTTTCTTAACCTCTACCTGATTGGCTGGAGCTCCCACCAACCTGCTGATAAGTAGAGCAAACCTGCTTCTTTCACGAATGCAGGTTTTGTTAAATCATTGAGGTCACCAAACACAATACTGGAAAAATTCTTCATGCTGCTCTTTCTTGAATGCCTTCACATCCCACGACACAAATCATTAAACACTAAGGTAGGGCTACTACTACCACTACTTCCAGTCACAAAGTCAGTCCTTTGTCGATCAACTACCTCTAAATCCACATTAACATCCTCGAGCAACCTCTCTGGCTCTTGCTCGAGTCTCAACAGAGATGGGATTAACTTCAGTCACAGACAAAATTGGGAACACATCATTATCATTACCTAACGCTAAACCATCACCCAAAATTAGGTCAATACCAGGAACTGGCAAACTGTCCACTATTGCCAGTTTAGCGGTTCCTTTGAAAATCTTTGTTTCCAAATACACTTCCTCCGAGGAAAACGACGAAATAGAATTCGGAAATCCTCCCGAGATAGCAAACTCAGAATTCGAGAAAACAAGCCTCCTTGGCAAGGATCTTCTGATCAAAAGTGATTACGCCGACCGGTGTCCTGCAAAATTTTAACTTTGCGCGTAAAACACTTGTCACTATTAGTAGACACAGTTCCATCTGATATATACTTCTCAAATCTTAGTCACTTTGTTTCCTTTTCATTTTCAACTCTTGGGCGGCCTGATTTTTCCTCAGTCACTAAACCTGTAGGTTGAAAATTCCTCTCGAGGTCTCGGCTCCATGCAAAACAATTACCTTTTACAGGGCCGGGCTTGTTACAATAATAACACTTTGCCTGGTTTGATACAGCTCCCTTCTCATACATATCGTCATTGGCAAATTTACTATTCACAAAACTATGAGAATTCTCACAACAACTACCATTTCTATGCCTGCTGCTAAATCTACCACTATTATTATTGTCAGAAAATTGCCTTCCCAACAACTGGTTATCAAACACCTTAGTCTGAAGGAGCTTCCTTTGGCCATTGCCATTCCTCAATGGTTCCTCCTTATGCGTGAGCGTATTCATCGGAGGACACAGCCAGTTCCTGAAGCAAATCAATTTTCAATTCCTCCAGATGAACACACATCTCACGACTCAAGTGCCTCTTAAACTCTTTGGCCAAAACAAGCTCCTTAAACTTCTCATACCCGTCAACCTCTATTGACTTCAACCAGTCATCAAGGAATTGAGTTTTCTTCCTGGCAAACTCGACATACATAACCCCCGAATCTTTTTACAAGTTTCTGAACTTCTGCCTATAAGCTTCGGGGACCAAATCACAAGCTTTCAAAATTATCAATTTAACAGAATCATAATTGGATGATAATTCTTCATTTAAAGTATTATAGACTCTCTAAGCTTTCCCTATCAGACGACACTGTACCAAAGTTGTCCACATATCATGTGGCCAATCGAGCTTTTTACCGATCTGCTCGAATGAAATGAAAAATTCATTTGCGTCCTCCTCCGAAAATTGAGGAATGAGCTTAAGGGCCGAAAACATATTAAATTTAGCTTCCTCGCCTACACCTTTCGTAAACCCAAGATTACTGCCACCACCTTGCTTTAAAACTATTTGGGTTTTAATACCTCAAGCTCATGAGCCCGCTCCTTGGTCCTCTCCTTGGCTTGTATCCCCAAAGCCTGAACCTCTAACTCCTTCATGCGGGCCTGTTCCTTAATATTTTTAATCTCTTATCGCTGCCAACCTCTAAACTCTCTTCAGCTGCTTCTACACCTACTGCATACTCCCCCTTCCGTATTCCTTTCTTTTTCCATTTCTTCCTCTTTATATCTCCTGGCAGCCTTAACCACCTCAAATAGAAGGTGTCCTTTTTAACCTCTGTGGCTAAACCTAGCTTGAAGAACTCCGCTACTAAGAATAACTAGTCCTCTTTAACTTGTACAAGTTACTTTCCCAATTTGGGTCAGAAAAGGAAATTGAAAACAGCTAACTCCTCCTCTTCAAAATAATGCATGATTATATACTAACTGGGGATCTGAACCTAACAACTCAAATTAGTTCACTGATTTGCACACCTCTCAGAGAGTCCTCCTACTCAAGTCTGTGTTTGTCAATGAGAGATCTAGCAAGGTCATAAAACTTATGAACTCTTTTTTTTTTTAATACAATAGCCACAGCAAATCTTTATTTATATTATGTAGATTCACTTCTCTCAGAATCAGTTGCCTAAAATAGACAAAGATTCCGGACAAAAATAACACAGATCTCAAGCAAGAAGAGACTCAGGAGAGGAAAACAAACCAAGAACAAATACCTTAATAATTAATTTATTAACAATAAGTAAACTTAAATGTTACAAAGGACGTCCCCAAAACTGATCTAGGGACAGGAAAACTCACTTGCAAATGAAACTTCAGTCACAACCATCATTCTCTAGCTAACTATGATATCCAGTAGAATAAGAGAAAGAACTAGTAGGAGGTAGAAAACAACACTTGTACTAAATCTGAATTTCAACTATCACACGATAGTAAGAGGCATAAGAGAGAAAAAATATCCTTAAACCTAATGTTTCCAATATATGGTAAACAATAACAAGGAAACCATCACTGTTTCACTGAAGAAAATATATAAACATTAAATAGCTTATTTAGCTAAGTAAATCTGTTCTTGAGGCAGGGGTTTCACATCAAAAATGTTCAGGAGAAAAAAAAAACACAAGGGGGCAATGAGATGACGATCATCCTGGCGATGACCCAACAATACACTATGGCGAGTATCAATAATAATATAATGAATAGCGAAGAATTAAGTAGGTAATCCTCACCCTTCTTCGAACTCAGAGGGCCTCCTGACGGCTCCAGGAGACAACATCGCTGAGCAAGCTCAGGTGGGCAAACAGGTTAACCCACAGCACAGCTCAAGGTAAGAGGGCGTAAGGCAGACCTCAACACTGTAACTCAGCACAGGATACTGTTCATAGGAGCATGCTTACAATACTCTTGGGACACGACCCAAAGAAAAGCAGAGACCACTGACAATGTTGCAGAGGTCAGCGAGTGCACAAAAATAGCGAGGTGGCAAGATTTCCTCTCAGAGGAGCCGAAAAACAATCGTTTCGATAGAGCAGGCAGGATCCCATGTCAGATCGGGAAGACAGGAGAACAATAGGGGAACTAGCGAACCAGCAAAAGACCGCAGAACAGCACTCCACTTGTTGAATATGAAAGGAAAAAACAATGGGTGAAATACTACTATACTAAATATGGTAACACCTTATGAGGGGGAGCCAAAAAGAGCCCAACACCAGCTTCATGGGACTTTTAAAGAAAGTTAAAATTTACGTTAAAATCAATGAAATATTTCAAGAAATTATGATACTATATATATATATATATATATATATATATATATATATATATATATATATATATATATATATATATATATAGTGTGTGTGTGTATGTTGTTTGTGTGTGCATATAACTATCAGTTTGATGGACAGAGTTAAAGTGGAGTTCATTATTATTAATAAAAAATGTGCATGTGACACATTTTAACTAGAGTGACAGGCGAGCGCTCTGATCAGACCCTTCTCCAGGATATTGATGATGATGATGATAATTACTCTTATTATTATTCTTTAAGGTTATGCCTTCAATAATCAAGATTAAATTTGTGTAATTTTGCACATATCATTGCATATAGTAAATGGCATGATATGATTTTTTTAATGAAAATTACTGTGTCGAGTTATGTGTTGCGTCAGTTTCCCTTTTTGCCATTTAATTGTGATCATTAAATATGAATAATTTTGTTGAGAGAGATGTCTGTCTCATCGACGTCACGCAAAGACCTGTCTGGCAATGTGAGAACTTTTGAACCACCTCCACTTTGAAACCTATGGTTGTACAGTAAACCCTTTTTGAAGTTATATATTCTGTGGGGAACAAGTAAAAGACTAGTCATATATGTACAGAAATTAAACTAAATATACTCCTCTACAGCCTCTCAACATAACAAAGAGTTTGGAAATGATGGAATAGGAGGTATTCATTCATTCATTCTAACAGGTAGGGTACAATTACAAATTAACAGTAATAAGTTCCTTGAGCATCTTGACCAAACAAAACCACATTTCAAAGCATGGACATCATGTGCATCAGTTTTTATAATAATGCAACGGTCATATTTTTGTTCATGGTAACAACTGAGAAGAGAGACCAAACCCTTTTTTTCTGTAATGAATAATTCTATGTAATTTTACACATGCCGATTAGGTTATTGTTTTAGATATCTCAGTTCATGACAGTATTGTTCATATATATAGTGATAGAGTGTTTGTCAAAACATGAACGTGTAACTGCAGTCTGCATAAATCCTCTAGTTATTATGGCTACGATGAATTCGCTTTACCAAAAGGCGGCACCTGATAAATAATATTACAGTACTTCAAATTAATGAATAACTACTTATCAGAAAACAATCAAATTATTATCGTAAACATTTTCAAACTTCCCGGGTTCCGTATAATTTGAGTTAAATTAAACTTAATGTGCCACACGCGCACACACGCATATACAGTAATATATATATATATATATATATATATATATATATATATATATATATATATATATATATATATATATATATATATATATATATATATATATATATATATATATGTATATATATATGTATATATGTATATATATATGTATATATGTATATATATATATATGTATATATATATATGTATATATATATATGTATATATATATGTATATATATGTATATATATGTATATGTATATATATGTATATATATATGTACATATATATGTATATATATATATATATATATATATATATATATATATATATATATATATATATATATATATATATATATATAATATATAATGTGTGTGTGTGTGTGTGTGTGATAGTCAACGATTTTTCATCAAATAAATATGAAGTGTATAAAATATTAGAAGCGCAATTAGAATGCTTCATGTCTATTTGAGGATAAAACCGGTACTGGCCAGGTTTTTAATCATCCTTCCAGAATATTTTGCTTTTCTAAAATTACGTCTCATGATGATGGGAGATGCGATATTACTGTTCCATTTATAATTTCGAGATAAATATTCTTATTCTTCATTTTCTTTGAGTGAACGAAGTCAGCCAAGTAAAGAATTACTCACTGACGGAAAGTGTACGCAGCGTCAGAACAATTTTTTTTTCTTCTAAACCACTCCAATGATTTGTCCAATAATCTCGGTGCAGGGCAAATTTTCATAACTGCCAATTCCTTCGGATGATTTCTAACAATAGATGTTGTTTTTCATCTGCTGGCGATATATATATCAATCATATTTTGTCATTCAAACCCGTTGAGATATATCCCCACTCTCACCTATAGTACAGTTAATATCAGTCTACGTTTATGCAAAGTGACTATATAAATAGGAAGTGGGTGGATCCTCATCCATCTGGAAAAGCAATTACTTGATGAATAGATCATGTTTCTATTCACACTGTAATAATCCTAATAATCTGGATATAGTCATGCAGAAGTGAAAGGTATATCTACGTAATAGGCAAGGGTCTGAGTTTAGAGCGAGGTAATACTCTCTCTCTCTCTCTCTCTCTCTCTCTCTCTCTCTCTCTCTCTCTCTGGTTTCTTATTTCTTCTTTGCGATTAGAAGACTCTCTCTACTTCTTTGGTCAATAAAAATCATGATCTTATTATCATTTCAAGGAGAATTATTTAATCTCTCTCTCTCTCTCTCTCTCTCTCTCTCTCTCTCTCTCTCTCTCTCTCTCTCTCTCTCTCTCTCTCTCTCTTGGTTTCTTATTTCTTCTTTGCGATTAGAAGACTCTCTACTTCTTTGGTCAATAAAAATCATTATCTTATTATCATTTCGAGGAGAATTAATTTCTCTCTCTCTCTCTCTCTCTCTCTCTCTCTCTCTCTCTCTCTCTCTCTCTCTCTTCTTATTCTTCTGTGGAATATCACTCAGATGACAGAAAAGAAAACGTGGAAGTTGATTAATTGTAGGATATGTAGCAGTAAAGCTAAGTTTAATTTAGTATCTTGCGTTTACAATTCCATCCTTTTTTCTACTTTTGCTTTTCCTTTTTGCAAGAAATCCCAGGGAAAACATTCCAGCAACTGTAAGTCTTTATTTATCAACAACAGGAGAGTTAAGGACCAATCCCGTTTTCCTTCATAATCCCGAGCCTCTCTGAAATACTCTCAGTTTAGGCTTAGAAAATGTTTAGGCTTAAATAGCTGGAGGAGGCCCTTTTTCAGAACATTAGGTCATATATTACAAGTATAATAATCTAGAAATAATGAACAAAGAATTATTTTTAACATCCATTAACAGGAACAATAAGAATACAAAAATATCAAGTATTGATTGTCAGTCATCTTAAAATCTTACATACACTTTTTAAAATTAGCTAGAATTCAATCTTTGAGCAAGACATCACCTTTAAAGAATTCTGATAAAACATATGATCAAAATGAAGGAAGATGAAAATGCGTCATGTGACGTTTGATATCATGACGATCATCATTATCAACATCAGTGGATGGTTTTGGCAAGGAAGTATTTTTCAGTTCTTTTCAACAGCAACTGATGTCTTTACGTTGATGTGCATTTATGAAAACATATGTCAAAGTTGGGGTCTTAAGTAAGGCAAACCTTGTTTATGACATATTTCTAAATTATATATTTTTCCACATGATATAATACTCCATTTCCTTCCAAGATATATTCCGGAAATGCTTGAGCTTCATTCTGGAATTTCTGTCGTTCTTTATCGTTATTATCTGTATCTTTCTCAATTTCTCCTTTCCATCTCACATGCTGTAAAAGTAATGTCACTCTTGCGGGAAAAATTAACGACGCCATTAGGATACACAAAGATATTAGGAGGCTCATACGGTATGAAAAGATCCTCCTAACGTTTTAACGACCTAGTCCGGAATCCTTCTGGATCGACGCGTGATAGAAATCTGTTGTAGTAAAACAATCTGTTTCCCAGTGGGCTCGCCGATGTGCAGACCGTAAAACGGAATAAAAGAGGAATTGGAACTTCTGTATCTTTTTTATCTGTCAAGTATGGTCGATTGGATGTGAAGGATTGCCTAATGATGCTGCACGGGATGCAATAGTCTTTCCCAAGCACATTTTCTTAAGAATAACCCCTCGTCCTACAGACCTTTTTAAATGATATAGTTATGACGAGTGGTAGACTATTATGTCTTCAAGAACGATTGATTGCCTTCTCAGTGAAGAGAATATCGTGAATAGACTCCACATTAGTCCACTTCAAACCAGAGGCAATTCTCGGGAATTAATTACTTGGCTCTGTATCTATAATTATTTTTTTTATATATTATTAACATGCTTCAGGAACCTTTTCATTATATTATTCATGTATCTTAAGTGGTGAAAATCTTTTTGCAACCCATAGGTTGGTAGTCATTTTCATGTGGGGTTAACAGCTGTAACTGATTAACAACTATCAGTAATACCCATAACGATTTATATGCATTATTATGAGGTGTTTATTTTTCTCATTGGTATTAATTATTACAAAGTGTTAATGGCTTCCACCGATTAATCAATAACTCACGGTATCCTCGAATTGCACGGCTTCCGTTTTCCTTGACTAAGTTTTTTACTTCCTTGAAGAGGCTAGTTTCTCTCATTTAATTACTTGTTACATTAACACACCCATATATATATATGTATGTATATATATATATATATATATATATATATATATATATATATATATATATATATATATATATATATAATATATATATATGTATATATACACATACATATGAAATATTAAGCTCCACATATCACTTAATATTGCATTCCCTTTTATTTGGGAATAACTGACAACCATGCTTCGTGTATTTGTCCCGGTAAGATTCGAACTTTTGCCTTGTGGATTAGGTACAGTGACAGACAGTCGACTTATCCATTGAGCAGTGCGCTTATTGGTTATAATTCTCCTTAGGTGTAAGTCATTTTCAAGGCACAGGAACTTTGATGTCACGTGATATTAGTGGCTTAATATTTTTGCCGATAGAAAAGTCACCCATGTGCATCACAAAACTTCATATATAAAATTAAGCCGGTTCCCATACCAGAGAGTGGCCACTGAAAAGAGACAGGCCAAGATTCACTTCTACCTTCATATTTCACACACCACCTTCTCCTCCATAACACCCTTTCGATCTTCCTCCCTCCTTCCTTCATAATTATACAATCTTTCTGGCAACCTATCGTTCTCCATTCTTTCCAGATAACCAGACTTCTCAAAAACACTTTTCCACCATTTCACTTAT
>NC_089788.1:19779159-19791659 GCF_040412425.1 Macrobrachium rosenbergii | reverse complement strand
GAGAGAGAGAGAGAGAGAAGAGAGAGAGGCAGTTTTTTTAAAGACCCCACCACCAATCCTTCATACTGACCCGACACTTAAAAAAAACCCCAAACATTCATTTGTATTTATTGCAATGAGTAAAATATACGGGTCATTTTTTCCCACCACTTCTAAACTTGTCACAAGAGCGGTTGGAAATGTTTAATTAACTAGTTAAGGTTGATGTTACAGCTGCTTCTAAATAAAAAAAAAGAAAGCAATCACTTTCATCCGGGTAGGCCTCTCATGGCGATGATAGGCCTATTCTCAGCAATGCCCAGAGCTGCTGGAAAACTTTAGAGCAACAGCAACGCCGATAGCAACACCAGCAACATACATAGGAAGTCTCAGAGCAAAGAGCACAGACAGACACTGAGGCCCAAGATGGAGAGAGAGAGAGAGAGAGAGAGAGAGAGAGAGAGAGAGAGAGAGAGAGAGAGAGAGGCGCAGAGGGGCGTTTTGGTAACTAAGGGTCTACATGAGACCAATGTTTCAGTTACACATTCATCTGTTTACCCTTTTACAATTATGAAAATGAGATAATGACTTAAGCAAATATTTCATGATGATCGTAGTTGAGGCAAGTTTTTAGGTTGTGTTTGTGTGCGCGCACGCGCGTATGTGAGTGTACCATACGAGCATGACCTTGATGTTGTCACACACCACCAATAATCAATTCATTTAGTTTAACTATAACTGTATAATGAAATTCATGAGTGTTTTTTCTCACCATTTTTAACAACGAACGTAAATTTCTTACGTTTATATGAACCCTCAAACGATCAATCATTATTAAAATAACTGTAAGGTTACACGGTAAAAGCGATCATCGCCCATAGGCGTCAAATGGACTTGAAGACGAAAGTTTCACCTACTCTCGTCTTCACCTTAGAATTGTCGGATCACCGGCTGGAGATACGAAAGAAACCACCCTGGTCTCATAAGTCATGAGAATAAAGTATCAACTGTAAGTACGGCTCTATCTAAATATATATGTAAAGGAGGAATGGTAGCCATTTATGGAGAGTTGAAGTTAGGTCGACTTCATGCGAACGCTGACAATGACGTCAGTTGTTGCGATAAGCTGATGGCATGCAACCCCAGACGCCACAATTCGACCTACTCACATAATTAAGATTAATAATAAGATGAGTAATATATTAGAAGAGTAGATTAATGCAATATACTTCTAAACCAACAGACAGGAGGCAAGTATAACGAAAACAAGGGATTTACGAACTATCTACAGAGTAAACTTTTTTGCTCTGGCGACCAGACAAGATGGATACAAGCAATGACTGGCTCTCTCTCTCTCTCTTCTCTCTCTCTCTAGCTATACCGTACTGGCGCCATCCATACATACAGTAATAGAGCGCTCTTCAGGAATGACCCAGGCTACTGACAACCTTCGGCTTTGGATACCTGGTGGTGGAAATATCACTTCTCAGTCCCTTTGGAGAATTTTCCAGGAAAGGTGTTTTGATTCATCCAGCATGGATGCCGGTGGCATGCAGTCTCACTAATAATTGCACAATTTGCCACACGCATTGACAACCTCGTCATTGCAAGGACAATGCCCCCTTCATTCCAATGCAAGACAAAACCATTATATACACCAAGGGCTGTCGGGGTACTCTCAGGGATCTTCTCAGGTCTGTACTTTGTCATGCGCACAGACATAATTATTTATACAGCATTCGCAGAAGGCGCTGGACACGTCGCATGCTCGGGCGAGGAGGGTAAAAAGGAGTATGAAAGGGCAAAAGACTAATACTACAATCTAGGACTAAAAGGTAACCAAACAAAATCGTGAGATTTATCTTAAACTAAAACTGCACTCTTCAATATCATAAATTTTCCTGGTTCCAGAATATCCAGAACACAAACATCAGTGGAAGTAAAGTTTGCAATGAAATTTCACTACACACAATAGATGAAATTACAACTTCCGCTTTGCATTAAAGAGAGCAGAACAGACTGTAGAAATGGTGTATATAGTACCAAACGAGGAATATTCAGAGTTAATAACAAAATCATGCATGAAATGACAACATTACAACACATGACAAAACGCAAATAATGGCGACTCCCATAAAACTAAGACCGTTCCTTTGTGCCGCAAAATAAGGAAACCTTCTCTCTCTCTCTCTCTCAGATCACGAGACCACAAAGATATCGCCAAATTGCTTCAGATACAGATGAGTGGACCCACCCAGTCAGAGACCAAACACATCCCTCCAACTTCAGCGACACCTGAAGCTTCTTCTTGCGAGATGAAGAAAGCAGCCTCGTCATCTTCATTTTGCGAGACGAATAGATTCAAGGCACAGAGGAAAATATAAAAGGCTCTCGGTAAATATGGAAGGGTGTAAGTGACGTTAGTAGATACATAGACAGTGTAAAGAGTACATGCAAGTATATATGTATAGGAGATGTGGCCGTGTGCCAAGTGACAAAAGGCCGAGGGAGAGTGAAACGGAACGGAACACCGAGAATTAAAGGTATATAACCGATAACATGTCGAAGTATGATATTGCACACGTAGAGACACCAGAATAGGACTAGGGATTTATGTAGAGGTCTGTAGGACAGGGGGATATAGAATATGGCAAATCACAAGAGGATACATAACCATATGAAACCTTGACGTCAATCATTATAAGACAGAAGAACGAGTACGATACATTTGTAGACCGTCAGAACTGGAGTCACTGAATGTTTTTTCTCAGTCAGTCACTCACTGACTAGGGACCGTCTCTTGTCTCTCCCTTTCAGCATGTGGGTCAATACCACCATGTCTCTTTCAGGTAGAAACGTGAGTAGGGACACAAATACCAGAATTACAAAGGCTCACAGAAGAAGAAGAAGAAGAGGAAGAAGAAGAAGAAGGAGAAGAAGAAGCAGTGACCAAGAAGAACAGGAGAACTCCAGGAGGAGGCACGCAAATGTAAACACCTACCGAATGCTCCCGCGAAAAAAACAACATCTCCATTTCTAAACCTTGTTGTTGTTGTTGCTGTTGTTGCTGTTGTTGTTGTTGTTGTTGTTGTTGTTGTTGCTGTCTGCTGAGTGCCGACATAAGACCTCTTTCAGGAGTTATAACTGCGCGAGAGCCACTTTCATAAACGCGAGAATTGACTGCGTGCCTCCTGACCCCTCACACGACAAATAACAGGAGGTCTTCAGTCCGTCCCCTCAAGTAGAATGAATGAATTCAGTCCTGCTGAAATAATAATAAGTACTAAAAAAAGAACATTTGAGGATAAGTAGTGCCATATTTAGAAAAAAATTATCAATCAATAAATGAACAAACTGCAATATATATAGGTATATATATAATATATATATATATATATATATATATATATATATATGTATGTATAATTATATATACATATATATATACATATACATGTAGGTGAACATATGTCCACGCACATTTACATACGTGCATGTGTACACAGATTCCTGCCTATGCAGAGTATAGAAAAGCAACACTTCAAGGATAAACTCTGAAAGAATTGTCACATAGCATGTAGTTGCCAGAGGGCGTATGGTGTATTTGTTGGGTGAGAATTGGAGTGAGCTGAGAGAGGAACTTATGTAGCATTTCATAGAACAAGTGTCAGGACCTGATTGACTGAACGATTGTCAGTCGACTTATCTTCGTCTACCTTGATTTTCTTCCATTTATGTGTTATTAGTGATTCTGGAAGTTTATAATATATTCTTTAGAATTATTCAGTGACTGGCTAATAATAATAATGACCTGTTTTACAACCATTCTACGGAGGTGTTTGTGGTTTGGCCGACTTTGCTACTTCACCGATGGCTAATGTCCTACTAACTACTGTACTCAAAGATACATTATAGAGAAACTAAAAAAATACCCTAACTTTACAGGCTGACAAACACGATTTTATTACTTAAATCAACACACAGAAAGAAACCTACAGACTTTTATACACACATTGCAGTTGAGGGCAAACTCCAGACAGAATATTTAGTTGTGAAATGGGAAGCAGTGTTTGTTAGCAATATTCCTGTGGTTTCAGATTGTCTCATTATTATCAAAATAGTCTCAGTATAAATTAGTTACCAAACAAAGTGGTCCTCAGACGCCACCATATGCAAGAGAGTCTAAAATAATACACAATTCACAAATTCCAGGTTGGCATTTAGAAAACGAAGATGTTCGAGTAAATATCAAATGACAGTGTATCCAAGTGGTTAGCTTATTCCAAGTTAACAGCTCTTTTAAATGTCCAGTGAGAGTAAATGGAATTAAATCGGACTTGAACAGAATTTAGGGCCAAAGGCCAAGCACTGGGACCTATGAGGTCATTCAGCGCTGAAGCGGAAATTGACAGTAAAAAGTTTGAAAGGTGCAACAGGAGGAAAACCTCAAAGCAGTTGCACTATGAATCAATTGTCTGGAGAGGGTGGAAAGTAAGATGGAAGACAGAGAATATGAAGGGAAGTACAGAAAAAGGAATTAAAGGGGTTGCAGCTAGGGGCCGAAGCACGCTGCAAAGAACTCATAATGCGACGGTACGTTCCTCCTACGGGGGAGAGTAAATGAAAATCCAGCTGCAGGTACCAATTAACTGATGAGGCTAGCTTTTCTTCAGTTATTTCTGTTTAAACCTAACGCTGTGGGAAATGAATAAAAGGGAATAAATAAACTGGGGAACAGATAAATGGGTCATGAAAAAGTCGAGTTTAAAACTCAGAGGCACTAAAAACATGGCTGGCCCATGAATGGACGAAAACGGAAGTAAGGGATACACAAAGGACACTGAAAAATTTCACAGCTTCTTTCATGATGACCCACGAGTTATCGAAGCAGCCTCCCAGAACCAGAGAGAGAGAGAGAGAGAATGTGGAGAGGACATTGCTGTGACCAAACCTTGTTCCTCGCTGACGTAAAGAGATTCTAGTCATTCACACTTCTGTCTCGTTCTCCTGTCCCACCCACGCCCTTTAAATCAATCGAACTTCATTCTCGTGCGTGAGAGGCGCACCTTTGGGAGGGGGAGTGAGGGGAGGGGAGGGGGGAGGGGGGAGGTGAGGGGAAATTTGATTTGTCTTCTGAACGACACTATAAATCGTTTGCGCAAAAACAGCAAATATTGCGCTGAACCGAAGTTTCTTCGGCGTAATCGCGTTTTCTGTATACCGTACAATCAAGGCCATTGGAAACAGATCATCTTTCGGTGGTCTCGCATAATGCCAAGATTCGCGCCCATGAAATTAATCACGGCCCGATGTGGTGCCTCTATGATAGCGTTGCCAGACGCACGGTTATGGCTAATTTAACTCTTAAATAAAATAAAATTGGCTGAAGCAGAGGGGCTGCAATTTGGTATGTTTGATGACTGGGGGAGAATGATCTACATACCAATTTGCAGCCCTCTAGCCTTAGTGGTTTTCAAGATCTGAGGGCGGACAGAAAAAGTGCGGACGGACAGACAATGCCGACACAACAGTTTCCTTCTACAGAAAACTAGAAATGGATAGAATCCATTTAGATCTGAACACGTCTGACAGTCAGGGTCCATTCAAAACAAACTCGTTCTGGCGATGCTATATTTAAACCTGAACGAGAATCATGACACCAAGATGCTTTTTACTTTGAACGTCAACTACTTGTAGTTGGTTGCTAAAATAGATAGAAACAAAAGTGCATTAATTGGCGAAGAACATTACGATATATTGTACCAGCACAAACATTGAGCACTACCTCCTTCCCTGAAGTTGAAACGGCTTTCACAACAAGGAATGACACTCCGCCGTAACATTACTTCATTCATACTATTTAATTTAGCATTTTCATTTTAGATAGTTTTGCGTAAACAGATGTCGTTAAGCCTGGCGCTATTTCAGGTTCGAGATCTGACTTCCGGCATTGCAATAACAAAGCTACTGGTATACATACAGGCCTAGGCAGAATTTCAGTCAGGGGAGGAGGAGGAGTGTGGGTGGGGAGGCTTAATTTAACTACATGCAAATATTAATGTAATTTTGGTGTCCATAAACTACTGACATCTTCACAATGGCTTTGGAATGACAGAATATGTGCTAGAGCCTATTCATTCCGTGGATTGTGTGATGCAGTATCGTGTTCTGCCTACTTACTCATGCACTGATACCTTACCTGACAGTGTTACTGGAAACGAGAATATGTTGGGTTAGGTAATAGCGCCACGAGAGTGTCATTGAAACGAAGAATGTGTTGTGCCCTTCAACTGTTACATTAGCAAGAATGGCTGCATGAAAGACTGGGAAGGATAATTTCATTCTTCCCTCTCGAGGAACCGTAATATACCCGGTAATCGGCTTCACTAGTAATATGGCCTGTGGTAGAAAGGGTTTCCAATGAAAACCGTCGTAAACCGAGATCTTCGGTTTGTCAAAAAATTATGGCAAAAACCTCTAAATATTTCTGTAGTTAAGATACAATAGGAACACCTATAATCAAATAATCATCTATCTCTACTGTCCGCGTATAACATTTTCATGTTCTATTTCAACGACAGGTGGAAATAATATCAGTTTCATCATCACTGAGAACTGACAGTGATATTCATAATATAAACTTGCTTATCTCAGACAAGGACCTGTAAGAGGTCCGTACAGTTATAATCAAAACCAAGGCTTTCATCCTACTGCCTAGGCACTCGGATCGCCCTCTTGCAAGAAATATTGTAGATCTACTCTAAGTAATAGAGACACGGCGGTATTTAGCGAGATATGTTTATAGTATGTATTTTGGTTGCTTATTTACACCAACGTTATTTTTGGGGTCGGCTGTAATTAACCCTGAAGTCCATCCAAGGGGCTTTCACACGCGACCTTCAAGCGCGACAGAGCATGCTACGTCTGTTTCGGAACGGTCTTGCATCCCGGCCGGCAAGTGCAATAACTTGTTGACGTATGGGTACCCCCCACCCCCGGGCCAGTACTAAACACGGCGAAGGGACATCCCATTTGGCCGACAACAAACGAATGCATCGCCAGTTTCAGAAGTCTCAAAAGTGTAGAAAAAAACCAGTGTCCAAGGTACTGCACTTGCCGGACGGATATGAACTGCTCGGTTAGACGTAGCCGTACTCTGGTCTTGTGAAGATCGCGCATGGAAACCCTTGTTATGGACTTCAGGGTTAATTACAGTTGTTTAGCCGAACCCCAAAATAACGTTAAATTGTAAATAAGCAACTAGAATGACTATGGGCGAACGCCGTTTCTGCTAAATATCCGTGTATCTATTATTTAGAAATAATTTCCAGCTCCTCGAAACGGTCGGCCAAATAAATCCATCGCTTTCAACCTGGTGATTTAACACCTTCATAAATTTATTATTCTAGTCTGAAACCAGCAACCTTGCTCAGGTGGATGGACCCAGATCACAAATAAAGATATTGTCTGTACTCTTTTCACAAATGTCCTAAACATCAGAAACATCCCAGAAATAGAGTTTAGAATTCCACGGCTGAACCACAGTCATAACGTGCTGCACCTTTTTGCTTCTTTTCCAGTCCACTGAAGTTCCGGCTGCCTGTAATAACTTGACCAGACCAGCTGTCCATGATATTTCTTGTCAAAAAAGAAGAAGAGGAACCGACCTCTGATTGGCTGAATGGTAACAAAGCAGTTTATTAACAAACTGAGATTACGTCACCGCTAGAACACCATAATTTGGTATAGAAAATCATCAATGAGCTTTTCACGCAATAACTGATAAAAAAGCATTTAATTATATATTCGATGCTTGACTGAACACGTAGCCTTGTTAAGATGGGCAGCTACCTGAAGAGTGAGCCAGTGCCCTCAAACATTTGCACTACATAAGACCACGATGCAGAGGTTAGTGCATTAGCTTTAGCCTTGTATGCCTATATAAAAGTACTTTCAGTACTATCTTTCTGTCAGGGGATGGTCACAAATATTTAAGCAGAAACGCAGCAGACTAAAACAAAATCAATTTTAACCTTTTTACCCGTCACCTGCTCTAACTGAACGGCCGTAGAACCACCACCACCATATTTGGCAATTAATTTAGATAGAAACTGTCCTCCTTCTAGGGAAGTCGTTTGACGTATAGGTTGAAATGACTTCAGATCACATCAGATACAACCGTAACGAATAGATGTGGGCATTGAACTGAAAAACCCCACGGAAATGACAGTAGATCATATAGGTTAAACCATGACAGTCATTCTTCGTAAATACTTGAAACAAAACCTGGAATAGAATCTGATGACAAATATCGTGCAATTAACACTGTCACCAGAGAGAGAGAGAGATATAGAGAGAGAGAGAGAGAGAGAGAGAGAGAGAGAGAGCAAAATTATAATAAAGAGCCACTTTTTCCAGTTTCTGAAGCTCTTGTAAAATGGAAGCACTCTTTCTGATCACCTTTATACCTGGACTTATCAGCAAACTGTAACTCCAGAATAATAAAAACACACGTTTTAATGATATATTCTTTCTATAACTAGGTCCTCACTCCTCAGTGTGGGTATAAACCTAACACCAGATTTTACAAAGTATCAGTATGTGTTATATGGGTACTTAAACCATTAATTTACATATACATGTTATCGTCAGTAACTGACCTTCCTTTTAATCACCCATAGCAAAAATTCCACAATATTTTTCTCTAGAACCTTTAACTGCAATAATAATCGCAAATATAATCATGCTCATTACCAAGAAATATAGAGAGTTCCTCCAACAAGAAAAATCAGTTGCTAATAGGAACTTCAAATCATGGCAGAGATACGTGAGATTCGTCGGATTAAACGTATCAGTCCCCAGACGAGGAGGACTACGGATCCACTTCTTCGGCTAAACCTGAAGGCAAGTGTGCAAATGAATCATTTTAACAAATACTGGTATTGTTTCCGGACGCAGACCCGCTTGTAGCTGGAGTTTAAAATCATTATATTGTTTGTGGATATTCCCTTTAAATAAGTGATATCAATACGAAATTTTTGTACAAAATAATAGCTGTAATGTAGTCACAGAACACACATGGTTCTAGAGTCAACAAGGACTGGGTAAACATTTAACTCGATATGGCATATTGCTGCTAACGAAAAGCTCTCGTTTTCCCCACGTTCTCTCAGGCTCACATGAATCACAAGTTGATGTAATGATGTTAAAAAACATCGTAATGTACAGATATACCTTTCAGCACAAAATATGACATTCCTTTCAAACTATCCTTTATTTAGGCATCAGATATTTGAGTATATACTTTTCCTGTAATGGTTTCCTCTGTACAATAATATTGCATTCATATTGACTTACCTCATCCACGGCAAAGATAACACAAAAATAAAAATGACATTCACCTTCATTTGTCACGAGCGCCCTTAGTCATTGCCCAGAAACACTTACGATGGAAATAATACCAAAGAAGTAGGAATTTTCTCAAGCATCAAAGCCAACTTGTTGGCAGGACTTGTTGCAATTAAAAGCCGGGGACATTTTTCAATAGGTGGGCGAATAAAATGGAACCTGCAGCAACGTTTACGGACAAATATTGTCTCGAACCCATGTTTGAAATTCTTGACAAAATCGAAAACCTCTTTTAAATTAATTAATTTGAAGTTTTGATGAAAGTGTATAAACAAGAGTTTTACAAAGGAAGCTAGAACCGCAATTGATCCCATGAGGGGACATTTGAACTGAATTGAATCTATAGGGGCTGGGGGCCAAGCACTGGACCAGTGAGGTCTTCAGCGCTGCGACGAAAATTGATACAGTAAAATTGAAAGGTGCACAGGAGGAAAACCTCAAAGCAAAGTTGCACTATGAATCAATTGTTAGGAGAGGGTGGAGAGCAAGATGGAAGAGAGAGAATATGAAAAGAGGTACAGCAAAAGGGAAACGAAGGGGATGGCATGCGAGAGGCACTGACGGAAACTCCTCCCACGGGTAACATGCAGCAGGTCCTTTTCCAGAAAAGTCTCGCCTGTGGACGTCACTTCAGTAAATTACAATGCTATGACTGCAGCAATGCCGATTACGCACGCCTGCAGCTCTCCACCCCAAAACCAAACTTCTTTTTGTTTCACCTGATACCGAGTGCTAAGTCTGAGAGGTTATACGGCCAGATTTAATCATCCCTCTCTCTCTCTCTCTCTCTCTCTCTCTCTCTCTCTCTCTCTCTATGCGACCTGGAGTCTGTGGAGAAACTAACTACAGTACTACAACATACTGATCACTGTAGGCTAACGTGAAGAGTCACAATGATACATAATGAAGTTCATTATCTTATTCGTAACTTCATCTCATCCCTAACAAAGAAGCGAGTCAACACCCCCACCTCCCAAAACCTGAGTTCATTTATCCACTATTAAATCAGGAAACGTTCACTTCGTTTTCAGTGATCCAAAACATCACAGCTCTTCTTTCCCGGACTCAGGCCCTAGCCACTCATGGGTCACACGAGTCTGACTGGTTCCAATGGAGCAAGTCAATTCTAAACGAGTAAACAGATGATAGGAATCATGACACCTGAGTCATTTTTCCATACTCAAAGCTCCAATGAGAGCACTGCGCATGTTCAGCCTACGTAGCGCTTGTTTCAAATAGCAGAGCTCTACTATTTAACAAATCATGACGAAACAAACACCAAAACAAGAAAAGCGTTTGAATAACCACTCTATCTACATCAGACAGTATTATTATTATTATTATCCTGAGTGCGTCTGCCTCCATATGGAACAGAAGGGGACTTGTGAAATAATTGCCCTGGCACCATGTGAGACATGGGCCCAATGATTCACCAAGAATATAATCGGATGAAGAGGCCACAGATTTAACATATAGCAACAAGTGCACGTGGAAGATGATAAAAGGACATAGAAATTATTCTTTGCCTGAACAATCCATCATGAGCGATCCTCTGCCTTCTGATCTACTGCAAATACAGGAACTGGATTAGTAAGGCCAAGCCCAAAAATGCCAGTGAGTTATAATTTTCTAACAACTCAGGCAGATGCTTGGACAGTAAAAGCACTGAGTCATGCCAGCTGCCAAGTAGCCTATAATGATTCTGCAGTGAGAGAGAGGAGAGAGAGAGAGAGATGAGAGAGAGAGAGAGAGAGAGAGAGAGAGAGAGAGGAGAAATTGCTCCTCCAACTGGGATATGCTACTAATCACTTAGCTGCCCTAGATTAGCAATCTACCTGGGTGAACTAGCACTGTGTCAGTATTAAAAATATTATAAAAACTTAACTAATGCCTTCATCCACTAAGTTAGAACTTGAGGAATATGTATTTTTTTTTCTTGTCAGAATAGTTAAATTTAGATTCAAAACTAAATGTTGAACAAAGATTGAGAGAGAGAAATCCTTCTTGCTAAGGAATGAGGAAGCCATGATAGGTCCCAGAGTCTAGACCAAACTTAGCTCAACTTGAAAGCTCTTATAAACTGAAAGAGAGAGAGAGAGAGAGAGAGAGAGAGAGAGAGAGAGAGAGAGAGAGAGAGAGAGAGAGAGAGCCAGCATTAAAATGTAAACCTATACTATATATACTTTGAAATATTGATAGGGAAACCAAGAGGCGAATCGTACTAGACGTCACACTGTCGTCTTAATTCGTCAGTGGCTGGCACGATGAGCCTACGCCATAATATGACGCTTTGTTAATCGCGTTTCACAAAACGTTGTCGCCAGTATGTCCAAGAGAAAATAGGATGTGTAGGGAAAAAAGGATACAACGAAAAACAGAAAGCCCTGTAATTTGCATGACAAATGAAACTCGAAGGCCAAAAATATCCTGGTAGGATGTGTCTCTACGAATCAAGGCTCCACAGATACTCCCACGCACCTTCCAAAGTCAAGACGACGACTGGCATATTGGAGAAATTTATTTATTCTCAGGCAGATTAAAATTGTAGATCTCGATCTGGATTTAGCTGCTATGACGACGTTTATTGATGTTCTCAACGTTTCCTGCACCTATTTATCCACTGAATAAATTATCATTTTATAGCTCTGAAAACATTAGGTGTCTAAAGCACTGCTATCTTTGAGGTCCCTGGCTAGAGAATTAGACATTAAGTGATATGTGTTGCTTATACACACACACACACACATACTATATATATATATATATATATATATATATATCGTGTGTGTGTGTGTATTCTCGAATTAAAGTGAATTAGAAATTAAGTGATATGCTTGCTTATACACACACACAATAATTATATCTATATCTATATATCTATATATATATATATATATATATATATATATATATATATATATATATATATATATATGGCTATGGAGCAGACACCCAGACAGTAGAGATAATGGAGCTATGGAGAGGCATTCTGTTTTCTATCCATTTATTAAGATGCCGACGTTTCGTATCGCTTGATACATTTTCCAGGCTGAAATAGTGATTAAAATAAACAGTATTTGCGTATAAAAGACAAGATATATACACATAACATA
>NC_089788.1:19759159-19774159 GCF_040412425.1 Macrobrachium rosenbergii | reverse complement strand
TCACAACTGACAGCTGAGCAGGAGTGAGAGGACACACTCATTAGCGAAAAGGTCAGTGTTTACAAATCGATCACCGTGCTTGTCCTCATACCTTTCCCTGTCAGTCAACTACCTGCCTCAAAAAACATTTTACGTATTTTTTCTTATGAAATTATTGGGTCAAGTTTTTACATGACTTGACTTGACTGTTATTCTTATTCTAACAAATAAAGCTAGACTCAATCATGATACTTTCCAGCGTATTGCCCCTGCCCAGTTGACTGCACGATTGTTTTCTTTAGCATAAGGTTGCTGGATGTATAAATCACTCTGCATAGTCATTATATATATATATATATATATATATATATATATATATATATATATATATATATATATATTTCTTATTTATTTATTTATATGAGTGTGCGTGTGTGTGTATTTGTGTGTATCTAGGTGCGTGCTGGTGTGCGCGAAAAAGTTATATCTGTAAAAAAATTTACCAGACATTTTCTCAGTCACAAACTCCGGATTTTGGGTTCCCCAACTTCATCAAGCGTGAGTTACAGAGAGCAGAAAATTATGGCCGGGGAAAAATAGTGTAAAAAAGTTAGGTGCGAAAGAAACTGTTCCTGTTGGTAATACATCTACTCCCTTCATCAGGTCTAACTTTTTACCACACAAGTTGAAGAGGATGAAATGAAAAAAAAAATCTATGGTCATCTGAGTGAAGAATCTCTGGATTGGATCTTGCTTTCCGAAAAACATAGAACGAGAGAAAATTAACAGAAATTCTAACTTTTATACAATGGAACACACACACACATACATACACACACACACACACACACACACACACACACACACACACACACACACATATATATATATATATATATATATATATATATATATATATATATATATATATATATATGTATATTTGTTTTTTATTTACTCATGACTTTTTTGTGCTCCCAATTATCAATCCACAAGTACTTATAACTTTGGAAAAACTTACATCCAAAGGGGATTGAAAGTAAGTGGATGGGCTCAGGCAGATTAGAAACTGTCTTTGGTTTCGAGACCGTGAAAGACGGTCGGCTTGACTATAACAACACATATTTACGTCGCTTGAATCCCAGAAAATGCAATCGCCACCTTTTCCCCAGAAGATCGGAAAGCAAGAAGCATTGGTCGCTGTGATACAAGAAATATCATGAATTAACACTGAAGGAATCAATTACTCCTTAATGGGCCATTTCATACTTCGGGTGCAGTTTATCTCAAGTATTTATAAGCAAACCACCACGTGAATTCAAAGAGGTTAGAGAATTATTCCGGGCTTTTAAAACTGGTCGAATCGAATTGTGTTATAAGTGATTTTTAACATCGTCTTTTATCGTTTCAGTTAAAATAATCACTAAATTAGAATAATTATTCTGGTGTAGTTCTTTCATCAATGCAAGTGTTCCTTTACGATGGAAAAGTGAAGTCGTATATAATGAAATCTTACAGATCCTTCAGAGAGAATGACATTTGCCTAACATGATATTAACTGAAATGAATCTCATTTCTTCAGACATAGGTAACCAGCATCTAGAGATGTATTACTTTTTACAGTTTCATATATATCATGTATGATATAAATATGAAAGTGAAATAAAAATCCACATCCCAGAGGTCTGAAAATAAGATGCCCTCGCAAGAAGAAACCGCAAAATATTTTACAAAGACAATTCTCCCAAGTTGATTTCGGAATACGCTATTTATGAACATAATATGACGCATATATTGCAAATGATCATTATCACACGAAAATAAATGGCCTATCTGTACTACGCAATTGCCATAAAGTATCATCAATAATCAAAGTCATTTATGAAGGACCCACCCACTGAAAATTCCTCTTTTAACTTGTTGACAGTTATTAAATAAATTGGCGGTACTATATACGAATTACATAATATAAATGAGCCATTTATTCTCGTGAGATATCAATTGCAATATATAAGTATTATTATTTTGCAAATGAGTCCATATAAAGCGTTTTTCCTGATCTGATTCAATAGAATGACCTCCACTTTCTGGGAAGATCAGGATTCACACCTAAAAGAATTTGCTTAACTCTCGACTTCAGGTGAAAGGAATTCAGCATAGATGCAAATCTCAAATAGAATACCTTCATCTCAAAAATAAAAGTCAGAGCACAGGCGTTTCCTTTTTTGGGGAGGGAGGAGGACGGGGGTGGGAGGGAGGCGGGAGGCGAAGAGCGAGACGTCAAGCCCGGGCATTTTGGGAAAAAGCTAAAGCAAAAAAAAAAATAATAATAAAATAAAAAAGGAAAAATACTAATAATGAACTGTTCGCAACAGGTGAATAAAAAACCTTATTGGTAGCCATACACATACCGAAATATTGCAGGAAGTATGAAATTAAATCGGAAGTACTAAACTATAAAATACGAAAGATTGGGCGATTGATTTACGCCAAACCGGAGTCACTCAGTTATAGGTCATCGATAACCTGTGCAGTGAAGAACCAGAACTGATTGCTCTGCTGACTGAGATGATAAGTTTTACAGTTACGCCGATGCAATAAGCTGAACTTTACCAGCTAAATACGTCCTTATCTACATTCCTATGTTTAAAGGATATACAATAATGATGATTGTAGCAATACGTTGAACACCCTAGATTTGTATTATTAAAAAGCGAATACTGCCTCGTGGCTTTAATTAAAGGGAGAACGTAGCATGTGTTTGCCTGGAACAAAAAAATTATTTTTTATACTAAACGTCAGGAAGAAAAGAATACAGATTCTGGGACCGAAAAGATATTAGATGAAATACTAGCACAGTAAAAAAAATCCTCACAAAAATAAGTTATTACTGTGGTATTAATTAGGGGGATAATGAGCATACCTTCGTCTCAAAGAATTAGTTTTAGGAAGAAAAAGTCGTGAAAAATGCGTTAACTTCGTGATTATAAACGATAAAATAATTACAATAGTAATTGCATACAGATAAATACCCTTGAAAAAATGAATTATTTTTAAGAATTAACATGTTGAACAGATGTACCAGATCAGATCATTTTACAGCTGCACAAACCAGCTATCGCCTGAGATTGACTCTCACGTTATATGCACACACAAACATAAATACATATACACATCTTTGAGGGATATTATCTTCATAGATAAAGTGATTTTTCTATCATGAATATTTCGTTTTTTTTATTTTTACGAATGACAAATTTATTTTGCTTGTTATTGTTATTGTGATAGGGTTCCCAATCTAATTGGAAATAGGAAATCGGAATGTAAGAACCCTGAATCAAATTGGATAAATGGCACCTGTACGAAAATAAATTGAGAGAGGTATGGAATGAAAAATGTAGTTGTAAGTGAATCACAGAGCAAAGGAATGGGAAAAGAGACTGGACAGGGCAACGCGCATATTTTTCCTGGAATAGCAAATGGAACTTGTAGCAAAGGAGCAGGTTAGATTTTAACACCACGTGCAGAAAAGGCACTCACTCTTTGAAGAGAAGTGAGCAATAGATTACTGCTTGCAAGATTTAAATCAAAAGTGTAATAGGAGCATTTGTGTTCTATGCACTAACAAATGTGCTCTTGGAAGAAAAAGATGAACTTTATACAGAATTGCTGAATGTAATACATGAATTACCAGGAAAAGACATGAGAATTATTGTAGGTGATATGAATGCAAAAACTTGTAAGAACTATGGCGGCAAGGACACCACAATGGCCAATTTAGGCCTGAGAGAGACTGCAAACGAAAATGAGGGGCAATTTTTTTTATTCTGTCCAACAAATAATCTCGTGATTGGAAGTACTTTTTCTAACACAATGGTCTAGCATCCATAGATACACTTGGACATCTTTAGAAGGTAGTTACAGAAACCAGCGAGATCCATTAACTGAGAAGGACAAAGAACACTAATGAATGTCAGGAGTTACTGAGGAACGGAGGTTGGCAGTAACCACCAACTTACCGACTGTAAAAATAGATCTGAAAATAGATCAAGAATCTGTATGGAGAGGTGCAAACACAGAGGCCTGGATTAACATCGCGAATGTATAGAATTCTGCTGGAAAATAAATATTCGGATATGGGGAAATAAGTCGGAAACCTTGAGATGCAATATATGAGAGACAAAAGGAAAAGGTATTTTTTAAAAAAAAGCTTCACGGAGGAGACGAAGGACAAAGTAGAACGTGTTCAGTTCTTTAGTGATACATGAAGTGCAAAAAGAGATGAGAGAATATATGAGAAAAAAACAGGCAGATGATGCTACTGAGCCACATATTCAAGGAGTGGTATCGGTGTTAACGCAGCCCATGAAATTATCATTGAAATATCCATGTACTGTAATATGAAAAGGAAAAATATATTCGTCAAAAGGAATCAGAAGAAGAAAGATAACACTAGGCAGAACATTTTTTGAGGTCATCAGTAAGAAATAATATACTAGAAGCCAAAGAAAACCTAAACGTTCTTATGAACAGAGTCTGAGTCTTTTTGAAATTGGGATCAATAATAAATAAACCTGAGAGATGGAAAACACCAGGTTATGATGGAATCACTGCACAGATGAATTTAACTGCAAACAAAATGATACCTCATGCACTGATTATACTGCTTTGCATAATACGGAATGATTCTGATGACTAGGAATTGGAAGCCAGAGCAAAGGTACCAAAGAAGAGTGACTTGAGTGAATGGGATAACTAATGAAGCATTGCATGAAAGACGGATTTTATGAAAATATCCAGTATGCTTAATCTTAATAAGCTGGAGATAGAAATGATAATTCCTTTCAGATGAACAAACTGGTTTTAGAAAAGGCAAACGAAGTTCTAAATAATTGAACGATAACACTGCAAGTACACTTCTCAAGTTCCTGAACGTGTACTCGATCCAAATATCAAATACGCACGTAAGAAAGAATAATGAAAGAATCGCTTTACTTTTATATTTTTATAAATATTCTGTTACCTGGTATGCAGGAACGGAGGCGAAAAAACAAGATATTCTTCCTAGCACTCTTAGGAGTTTCTCAGGTAGGAAAAAATTTATATAATCTTTGATAATGAAATTTGAGACGTCTGCAGCCAGAAGATGAGAAGTTTTTCGTACTTGTATCCGTGGAAATAACAGCAACTATCAAAGTCAAAGTATTTATAAGACATGCTATTTAAAAACCTGGAAATGAGCCCAGCTAGTGAAAAGAAAAATAAAGCGAACAGTCTTCTTGATGGAGTCGTTGCTTCTCCATTTGGTAATTGCTGGGCTCCACCTGAATGTTGTTAGCAAGGTAACTCTGTTGAACAACTTTTGGGACGGGAACTTCTTGCCAAGACTGCTGTTTCTTCGGAGAGTTTACGGTACTAAAGGCTCTTTTTAAAGAGGGATCTGTTAAGTCTGTTGGTTTTTTCTTTAGTGTTTGTTCTCATCTATTTATCTGTTTTTTCTTGACTTTTGGTAGATTATAGAATGTAATATTGACCTCAGCATGTACGTGAGTTTTATACAAGAATGGAAAGAGAGGATCTAAAATATGTGATTTATAAAAGAATTGAAAAAGGCAAGTAATGAATATCATAGTCACAAACTCACACACAGACACACACACACACACACAACGAAGGACATCAGACTTTATTAGAAAATAAATACACACCCTCAATGAAGAATTGATAGATTCCTATGATGAAAACCAAGTCTGACTGTAGCTTGCTTACTTTTGAGAGAGAGAGAGAGAGAGAGAGAGAGAGAGAGAGAGAGAGAGAGAGAGAACTAAAAGTTCATAGGTATCTTATATTGACAACGATAATGAAAAATAAAAACCTGATCAATTCACTCTTATCTTGCAGCATTCTCCTATTTCATGGATGAGGCCCTTTCTTTCCACAGCTTCTTTCGTATCTTTTATCCCAACCCTTCTGGATATTCCTCCCCTTCTTCCCCCTAACTCGTCTGAATTACGCACTCTTTTCACCATCATACCTTCGCCTACTTTTTCTACATGACCAGACCATCTCAAACGACTTTGATTCACCCATTCAGCTACGCTCACCCTTTTACCTCCTCTGCGTATCTCCACATTTCTCATTCTTATATTCTCCTTCGCTGCGCACATTAACAAGCAGTTCATCGCTATAGCTTGAACATCTATTTCATTCACATTTTACAATCACACGTATGTGTGTGTGAGCTAACCATAAACTTGTTATTCAGAAGATAACCCTTTCCACACAAGGCCACTGACTTGAAATTCAAGTTTCCACAGAACATGACATTTATTTGAAAGAAATTACAAAAGATAATAGGAAATGCAGAAAGAAGATCTAATTTATAAGAAAAAATATAAATTAATTACTAAAGTACAAGGTGAATTGTTTTACGGTACTTACAGTATGTACTGCATCTTCGCCTGAACATTTTAATTAAATTTGAAACCTTTATGACACACGAAATTCTGAACAACGATAGAATGACAAATGGTTCAATCTATCAAATGCTAAAAGCTCACTTTGTGTTTCTCATTTTTATTTTCCTCTTCATAGCGCACAGGAGTGGTGAAAACCCACTAGAAAAAAAAGAGCAATGTATTACTTTTTATCGTTAATGGGTTGTTACTGTAATCGGTGCCACTTTTAACAGCATCATTAAAATTTCAAACAAAGAAATGGAAAGTGTTTTTTTCCATGTCTCAGTTTTTGAAAAATATTGAGAAAATTATTTTTGCTTTTATCTCGAAATTCACGCTCGTTGCTGGAGGCAATCCCTTGTTGGTGTAACGTACAATGAATTTTGTCAATCCTCTCTCCCTACACACTGTGAGGACGTTTGCAGACATTTCAAGGTAGGGCCAACAGGGAAGTAGACACCAAAATTAGCCATCGTGTCAGCAAAACTTCTGCCGTGCCAGTCAGGATGAGTCCACGCTTTCAAGAATGATCGTTTCCTCATAGAAAACTTCTTTCAGCATCAACTTCCTCGACGCAAATGACGTCTAATATCGGGGCTGCCTTCAGGTAGACGACCCAGATAAGATATCTACCACGATCTCTCCGTCAGAGGAGCCCTTCGCTCGTTATCGGTATCTACACGAAGAGACTTGAAATGGCAAACGGAGGAAGCAAATTTAAGGTAATTCTGATTTACTGGTAGTATATATAGTAGTGGTGCTTTATTTCATCAGTCCGTTATCAAATGTTATGCTCAGATTCGTGAAATAATGTCCTTGTTTGTTTGGAATTTCAGACTGTAGTATAGTCTTGGTTTATATCAAGCCAGTTATAAATGCAATGCTTTAAGTCATGATGCACCGCATATTTTTGTGTGTGTGTGCGCAAAATTGCGTCATTAATATAATAAACCGTTTTGCTCGAGTTCCTCTGAACCAACTGGAAAGGTAGTGATATATATTATCTGCAATTAGATTATTATTATTATTATTATTATTGTGACAATATTATAATCCTTATTATCATTATTTCTCTTTATATACAAAAAGAATATATGCATCAAAAGCTATAAGAAGCAAAGCCTGTATCATATTTTCATGTAAAAACATTATTATCCGTTACATAGATAACTACAGTGCCGTTCATCTGGAGAGTTTGCTTAATCATAGACACTTCAGGCGGATGTTAAATTTCCGGCAGTAGAGTGTCACGAATCAGTAGTCCTTTTTCACAATACTGATAAATTTAACAAGCCAAAAGTCAAGGAAGAGAAGACAAACTCTAGTAAGTAGTACAACGGCTGTGGCATAGCCCGAAGTTTCATAACACTGGTTGTAAGAGCCCCAACAGTAGTGTCGTGAGACAATCGGATGGGTTACCTTTGGTAGCCAACACTCCTAATATATACAGTATATATATATATATATATATATATATATATATATATATATATATATATATATATATATATATATATATATATATATATACACATACAGTTTAAGAGACAGGAGTTAAAACGTGAGAAAAATATTAACAAGTTACTTTGGTATGACTGAAGTTGAAATAGCACAATAGGAGAACATGAATACATGAATGAAATATGGGTAAGGCTTAAAGAGACACTGATGAAAGCGACAAATGATTAGTATGTTGTCAGCGGAGAGAGCTCGTTGGTATAGGAGGGTCGCAAGCATAATAAAAGCAGCAAGCGGTGTGATAACAAAACGGATTTTACTAAAAAAAAATGTTATTTGCAGTGCAATTGCACGAAAGCCTGAAGGTAAACACATTTCAGTTATGATGGGTCGAATAAATGTTTTGAGTAACAACAGGAATAATGGTTGACGTATAAGGCAATCAATGTCATCAATTTAGACAGAAAATACCTCTGGAAAACAAAGTTATAACATTCCATGATCGTTGCATATAGGTAAAAAAAAAAAAATAATAAATAGTCCAGTGCATGTGAAGCCAAGGAGATGGTAGCAGAATTATTAACGGAGGTAACTAGTAATGTCAGCCGGAGGAGAATATAAAAAATAAACCAAATTTTTCACACTAACGCCATGCAACCATGAAAGTCTTGAAATAGTATTTTTCCCCAAAAAGTAAGTATAAATTCCTGGCATCACATCCCTTGAAAAATACGAATATGAGGAACAACGGATAAGTTCAACGATTCGCCAGCTCACTTTGACCTGTCTGGCAACAACTGGCCGACGTTGTAATATCTCGAAATATCGTAGTAAATGAGAGAAGAGGACATCATCATGATGGAAATCAACTTAGTTTTAGAACACGTCCCCTTAACTGCCATTTTATCGTAAAATTATGGAAAATAAGAAAGTGCTAACCCATCTGTCTCCTAGCTATGGCGGGAATCCTTGTTGGACATTAAAACCCTCACAACAACTTTCAACCATACGATCACCTACCATTCACCGGCGACCACTAGCGAGAGCTATTAATCTCAAATCATCACGAACTATATTATTGATATCTATCTCATCAAGATGTTTGAGGTAACCATCAGGAAAGCAACAATACAACCAGCAACGGATAATGCTCTCCGCCCTTCGGTAAAATATAACTTTATGCAAGTTAGATTACGTTATCAAAGCTAATGTGTCAGACGAAAAAAAATGGTAATATCAGTTCCAGAGTCTGGACAGGAAATCGACAAAGTTTATCTCAACTTTAGTCAGTCTTTTAAAAGAATTGATTATTACATTATACAGTAAAATGAGGAATGTGGATAGGTGACGCTGTTTGTGTATATAATCATACTTTTCACTTCTAACCTTCTTCAGTTTCTATCGTAACGCTATTAAACCACAGAAGCAAATGAAATATAGAGCTAGTAGACTATGAAGACGATGAATAACAATGCAAAAGTTATATAGCTTATTTGTATCATTCCTGGATTATTCAGCTATGCCACAAATTAAATAAATTCTGTAGTGCCCATAAATGACTTACGTATGATGCATCATATACATTCATTACAGTTTGCATGTTTTGGGCGTTCCAAATTATACCCATTTGCCCTCTGATAATCAGTGAAAAAGTAAAAGTAATAATCAGTTGAAGCCTTGTTTATACTACAACTGCTCTTTGACGAATATTCATCATACTAGGAAATGAATTATTGGTCCCCTCGATCAAAGACATTTCCCTCGTCCAATTACCGGACATATTTGATTGATTTATATTAAAATATGTTTACGTCACAACAACAAAGGATATATTATACATTTGCTCTTGTAATTTTCATAAAACTGTAATTACACATAATCACCAGGAAATATGGTTAAGTGATGGCAGGTTTTGAAAATGTCATGAAATTCACAAGTTTGTCTAATTTTGCAAATATATCAAGTTAAGGTTATTTTATCACGTTTACTAAAAAAACTACCTATATTGGCATGAGTCTTAAAATGGGGAAACAAATCCACAGTTATGTAACCGTAAAGATATATTTAAAAACAAAACTATATATAAATAGTTTGATTTGTAAGCATATTTGTACGGTTAAATAACTGCGGAATTGTTCCTCCTTTCTTACGTTTACCTGACATGCTGAAATTTATTCATTTTTCCGAGTTAAGTGGACTAGAGAGGAGATAATTGCCGTCGCCATCCCGACATTCAGAATGGAAATATCTGAGGGAAATCAAACACGTGTTTCCAATATTCAGACGGCGCAGCGCAGTTTCCCCTCTCCCTGGCATATCATTGTAGACCCATAAAAAAAAAAACCGTAATTTCCACCACTTTCTGTACTGGCTACTAACAACCAGGCATCCCATAATGATTGCCCGGCCGCATTTTTCCGAGATGTAAACGAGTACCGAGACCTTTCCCTGAAAAAAGCAGGACGCCATATTTTAAAAACTAGCCATAGAATTTTCTTGAAAATAATCTCATTATGTTTTCCACACCCAAATTACGGGCAATACACTAAACCAATCCTAACCCAACCTAACCTAACTTAACCTAGGGGCATGGCAAAAAAAACTGGGACTGGTGCAATACTGGCATACATCGCAGGAATTTGCTGCCCGGCCTCCTTTACTTTCATCCGAATTGCTGGAAAAAAGTCTGAAGGGCAAAGGAGCCAGTCTTTCTATAGCATTTGATGCAATGCCCTTTGCCAGACTGTCTGCTCTTTCATTGCCTATCATACCCATGTGGGCTGGTACCCGCCAAAACCTTAATTTCTATACCGCGACGATGAACTTTAAATAGGCTGGTAAGATAATGCAAAGCACCAAGTCAACAGAAACCCAAATAAGAAAGAATGCTTTCTCTCTCTCTCTCTCTCTCTCTCTCTCTCTCTCTCTCTCTCTCTCTCTCTCTCTCTCTCTCTCTCTCTGTTAAATCTGCTGTTTAATGATTCTTAATAATAATGATAATTTTAATTAACAGTAATGAGTACAGTAAAAGACACTACCCAAGTACGACAAAATATTGGAATATAAAAGAAATATATAAAAAAAATTATTTTATCAAGCTCACCAAAAAATAGTTAAAGAAAAAAAGGGACAAAAATTAATCAAATAAATAATAAATAATATTGAGCCGGATTCAAGTAATAGGAGAGTAAAGTGATGAATTATTATTATATATAAATTCTGTTCCCTATAAAAATAGAAATCCTTGATGTTTGTGGTCAGATCATTATGGGCCACAAAAATCTATCGTGGTTCGAAATGGCTGTTTCAGATATCTTCATGAATAAGTGATACTACTCTAAAATCTATCCCTAAGATATTCAAGTAAGTATAGTCTTCATAGCTTAAAGCAATAGTTATTGAAAATATATATTTTAGTTTAAATAACGTCCACAAACGAACATTGCAGGGCCAGAGGAAAGTTATTTATGCATAAACTGTTTCATCTATTTTATAACTGGAGTATTGCAATGATTTATAAGACTGAATTTAATATCAACGCGAGAATGTTCATTACCTTAAACTAATGAAATTTGCAAATTTGCGATAAAGCAATTTCGGGTTCGTCATGCGTCCCATTGTTCAGGTATAAAACAATCTGCAAGTAATCCCTTATTGATGGATATCTGATTGCAGCGTAATGCTTTGAGATAAACGAAGGATTTCCGTTGAAGAAATACCATAATTAAGCAACTGGATATGCATATCAAATTAATGGAGGGTATTAGAATGCCATGAACCTCCAGCATAAAGGTGAAATTATAGGAAGCATGTACGTACGGGCTTTGAAAGCGTGTGCAAAGGGGTACAAAGTGGGACGTAACTGGAAAAGAAGTTGGATTAAAGCATGAAATGTCAATACTTTCGTTCATATTCCAATTCTGAGAATAAAAATACCGAACAGACGGGCAATTCAATTTCACCTTTTTCTTCCGTCTTCCGAACAACCGCCTCGGTTGCATCGGAGATATTCAATATGATGAATTGGCAGGAAGGGAACTTGGTTTGCTGATCGTGGAGATGAATTGCAACATCGACCAAAAAGATGTGAAAGCATTCACAGACATATTGAAAGGATACGATCCTTCAAACTGGAGCAAATCTGTAGAAAATACAATGAAAATAATAGAAGGGATACGAATGAAAGTTCAAGTTATCAAAAGACTTATAAAGAAAATCTACAAAAATCAACACATTCCATCAAAGAAAATAAGTACGGTGGAATTAGTGAATATATTGATTGATGCAATAGGTAAACGGATGCCTAAAGCATGTAAACTATGTAGAGTGTGGTATAGCATTGTAAATCCACAAAACCTGATTAGGAAATGCTATGCTTGCCACGTATCGACACACCCTTCATGTGCTGAAGTTGAGCAAAATAGAAATAAGGACACACAAATATTTTGCTCAACATGTCTAGTATGGATAGACAAGGTCATTAAATCAAGACTTAATGTACAGTTTGTGGAAGATGAAGAAGAGGAAGAAGAGGAAACTAGAAAAGAAGAAAATAAGACTGAAGAGAGAAAAGATTAATGAAAACAAAGAACAGGATAATAGTATGGATGCAGAGAAACTCATAGATTCTACATATGAGGCAATACAGCAACATACATATGAAGAAATAAATTATGACATGATAAATCAAAATAAAATCCCAAAGAGGTTGTACCCGGATCTCCATACTGATGGGAAAGAACAAGAAAAAAAAGAAAAGAAAGACAGTATGCACCCTTTTGAAAAGAGGGAATTGCAGGTTTGGTGAAAGATGTTATTACAAACATCCCAAGATATGTCACAATTATGAGATCTATGGCAAATGTGCATATCTAGATGGCTATGAAGAGGAATGCAGCGATCTACATCCAAAAATATGTAGAAACTGGAAAAGAAGGAAATGGATGTAGGTTTAATAAGAAATGTAGGTACATGCATCCTGTAGGCATGAAAACCAAAATCAAAATCAAATACATATAAAAACCAAGGTAAAAAATGAAACAAATAAAGAAAAGAACAAAGATCATGTGATGAAGGCAAAAAGCAAGCCAACAACACATTATGAAATGTCAGCACCACGATATGAGCCATCAGCACCTAGATATAGCACAAGGAACAAGCAATGTATCTATGATGCTAGGGGATGGTGCAGATATGAGATAAGTGCAGGTTTATGCACAAAGTGAATAAATATGAAGCTGGAAGAACAAATATAATGGAAAAGTTGGATTTTTAATGTACGAATTTCTGAAATGAAAAAAAGATCAACATATCAGAACAGGAAAGAGACATGGGAAAATCCTTATTATTACCCATATTAGATAATGGAGATAATACGCAAACCATCATAGTGATGAACACGCAGGGTTTAGTTTCGAGTAACTCAAAAGAAAGATAGAGTTCTTAAAAGAACTAACCCAAAATGAAAAAATAGAAATATTGAATATAAGTGAAACCTGGTATTCCCAAGAGACTGGTAATGATGACCAGATAAAGGGTTTCCAAACTTATAGATCAGATAGAAAAATAGAAATCAAGGGGGAACCGCAATATATGGGAGAGATGCCAATCAAGGAAAAATCTGTGAGAAATATAGTAACACAGAATGTGAATTAATAGCTGGTAGAATTTGAATCTGAAAAATTAGTGAACATTGTAATATATAGACCCCTAATACTAAAGAGTTTGACATAATAATTGAAAAATTGGATGAAATATGTAGAAATCACAAGGACTGGACTATACTCCTAACTGGAGACTAACTTTCCTTTTGTAGAATGGAAAGAACGAATAGGAGACTGTGGTTGTATTTATACATATAAAAGAGAGCAACAGTAGTGCAGAAGATAAGAGGCAATTTGAAAAGCTATTAGATATGCTACTAGAACATAACATTCAGCAAATAAATCACCTACCAACAAGAAAGGATAATATTTTAGACCTAGTATTTGTGAATGAGGTGAACTATGTTAAAGAAATAATAGTATATAACACGAGTATTTCGGACCATAATGTCATAGAACTAACAGTCCGTTCCAGAACATACGAAAACAGAGAAAAGCAAGAGACGAAAAATGGGAAGGATATGGAAAATACAATTTCTATAGTAAGAATATAAATTGGTCAAAAATAAATGAAGAATTAAACAAAGAATGGGAAAACATTTGTAAGTGATGATATACAGGTAAATACCGATATATTACATAAAATATTAGAGGAAATAGTGGAAAAATATATACCGAAGAAAAAAGTAATCATCAGTCACGAATTCCAAGAGACAGAAGGATCTTGTTCCAGAAAATTAGAAAGTGGAAAAAGCTCTTGCAAAAGAAAAGAATGCATGGAAAGTGATGGAACTAAAAGTAAGATAGAAAATGGAGAACAAAAGATTATACAATCAAAAGAAAATGAAAAATGGAACCTAGAAGAAATGACACTACAAAATATCAAGCAAAACCCTAAAATTTTTTATTCATATGCAAAAAGATGAATAAAATAAGAGTAGAAATAGCCCTCTAAGAATTGAAGGGCGATTAACGAATGAAAAAAAGGAAATATGTAACATATTAGCAGAAAGATATAAGAGTGAATTTACACCTAGAATTGACAATGAAGATAATGATACAGAAATAAGAGATGAAAATACTGAATACTTATCAGATATAGATATTACAGAAGCCGATATTGTGCAGGCTATTAATGAAATTAAAAATGGATCAGCAGCAGGACCAGATGGAGTACCTGCCATATTGTTAAAGAAAGTGGTTCATTCAATCGCAAAGCCGCTAGCAATATTATTAAGACAAAGTATAGATACAGGCAAGATTTATGATGAGCATAAATTAGCATATATTACTCCTACTTTCAAAAAGTGGTTCAAGACTAGAGGCAAGTAATTATAGGCCTGTGAGTCTGACATCTCATATTATGAAAGTATATGAAAGGGTAATGAAAAAAATATAATGAAACATTTAATGAAAAATAGATTGTTCAATATAGGACAACATGGTTTTGTACCCGGAAAAAGTACACAAACCCAACTGTTAGTCCACCATGAAAGCATATA
>NC_089788.1:19746659-19751659 GCF_040412425.1 Macrobrachium rosenbergii | reverse complement strand
TCAATTCTCACCAAATTAACAACTGACATACTAGCAATCGGTCCTCTGATCATAACGGCTCCAATTACCAATGTTGCAGCCCTCTTACTCCTACTAGAAGAGACCTAAATTTGGAAACCATGTTAGTCTTCTTAATCCTATACTAAGCCCTAATAGTTGTAGCATTAAGTTTGGTTAGCCAACCCCGCAACGGATCAGACAGATTCTGTCCAATATTCATCTCACCCAATAAATTCCTAAGCAACTGAACTTCATTATAGGATGCTTCAAGCTCAATCCTTGCCGAACCTATATCTTCAAATTCTATACTCAAAGATACTGCGTCAGACAACAACCACACATCAGTCCTCTTCTACAATAACACCTGAGCCTAACCTCACTACCGAAATTAGCCCATGCCACAACCCACAAAAGTCATGAGCAGACGAAACTTCAGCATCTAAAAAAAAAAAAAAGAAAAGAAAGAAACCTATAAGTTACCAGACCTCGAAACAAGAAAAAAACAAAAACAAAACAAAATTATCAGAAACAACAACAGTACATCACAGGAATTATCCCATACGATTCCCATTAACCTGCCTTTTTAATTTTAGATATATGTGTCAAGCGAAACACCCCAGTATTTTCATCCTGAACCACAAATCTATTCCCCTTCTTTACTTCTGCAACTCAAAAAGGACCCTCAAATTTAGGACCTAGCTTATAATTCAATTGATTCCTAACATTTATTTTCACAAAAACCCTATCTCCTACAGCAACTTTAACTCTATCTGACTTTGCATTGGTCCTGTCAACCATATCCTGAGTTTTCACTTCAAGATTCTTAGCAAGATGTGCATATCTCTCTTTAGCAGTAGAGACTAGCGATTTCATTGTATTGTCACCCGATGGAATAGGAAATAAATCAAATGCGCCCTGCACTGGGCAGCCAAATAGCGCTTCATTGAAAGACATTCCAATGGTATCACTAACCATGGAATTGATGCTATGCTGCACCTGTAGAATATATCGATCCCAATTTACATCATTGCCCCCTTGCCCTCTACACTAATTCTGAGAGCTTCAATTACCTTCCTATTTGCCCGTTCACATAGCCCATTAGCTTCTGGTCTATAGGGAGTAATAGTGACTTTCCGAAAGCCCAGTACATCTGCAAGACACTCTAATGTCTTGTTCACAAATTCTTTCCCATTATCTGTAATCAGCACCTCAGGAGCCCCATAACAACAAATATATCTATTAAAGAATGCGACTGCCACCTCCTCTGCTGTTTTATGCTTCAAAGGAAATGTCTCTACAAACCTAGTTAATTTGTCAACAACCACTAAGAGGTGCCTATGGTCATAACTAGATTCACAGAAATTGGATAACAGGTCCATATGGAATAGGAAATGAACTCAATTTACAAGAAACAATGGCTTACAAGCATTACAAACTGAATAACCTCTCACAAAGTCTTCCACTTACATGAGCATATTCTTCCAAAAGAATCATCCCCGTATATTCTGATACATCTTCTCAATACTCAAATGCAGACTGCCAGACCTACAGTGAACAATATCCAGAACCGTAGGTACTAAACTCCTAGGAACAACTATTTGCGTCATATCACCCTTATCCTCACTGTTTCTCAGTCTGTATCTAATCTTCCTAACTAACAAATTACCCACTAACTCAAGACCTGCAAAAGGCAACTTATAACCCTTCCTAACTAATTCCCCTCTGAGAAACGCTTTTACATCTGCCAAAATCTCATCCTCATCCTGTTTAGATTCTACTAAACTAATATCCCAGTCTATGCAATCTTCAGATACATAACATACATGAGTACCATCTGCATCAGAAAAACTTCTACTAAGGGCATCCACTACAACATTATGCCTGCCCTCCATATACCTAAGCTTGGTATCAAAATCCCTGAGTGTCAGATACCACCTAGCTCTTTTATGGGAAATATCTGGCTTATTGAAAAGATCCAACAATGGCTTATGATCCGTAAGAACCTCTGTTTGATTGCCCATCAATAACATCTTAAAATGAACTAAACTAAACACTATGGCAAAGGCCTCTTTGTCCACTACCACCCACAACTGTTCATTACTACCCTGTGTCTTAAACTTCCTACTGTAAACTGCAATCGGATGGAGTCTTCCATCGAACTTCTGTGTAAGGCAAGCCCCTATACCATCGTGACCGGCATCTGTCACCAACGTGAAAGGACGTTCAAAATCAGGAAATTTCAACACTGGGGGGTTAACTAAGGCATCCTTAATATTCTGAAAGGCTGATTGCTGTCCATCAGCCCATACAAGCTGCACATTATCCCTCAGGACATCTGTTAAAGAAGATTCTAAAGTAGAAAAACCTTTCACAAACCTACGAAAAAATCCAGCCATGCCCAAGAAAGACGGAATCTGTTTCTTATTCTTGGGAGTAGCAAAATCTACAATTATCCTCAATCACTTTAACACCTTCCTTAGAAATGACATGACCCAAGTATACTATCTGCTTCTTCAGAAAATTACACTTAGCTAATTTTATCTTCAAACCTGCTAACCTAAGCCTCCTAAAAACCTCCCTAAGAACCTCTATATGTTCCTCTACCAATCAGTGGCAACTAATATGTCATCTATGTAGATAAACATGGATTTCCCTTATAAACCAAATGGCATTTGCATGAACTCATAATGCCCCTTCGGCAAAGAGAAAGCAGTGTACTTTCGACTCTCCCCGCCAAACGGTACTTGCAAGTACCCTTGCATCAGATGAATTGAAGAATAATTATTGTTGCCCCCAAGCTCATCAAATAAATCTGGCAAACACACCACAGGGTAACGACCAGGAATGGTTTTCTCGTTCAACTCCCTAAAGTCCGCACAAGCTCGGACTGAACCACCCTTCTTAGGCATTGCTAACAACGTCAAATTAAAAGGTGAGGAACTGGGCCTAACAATGCCTTCCTCCTCCCACTTATTAACCTCTTGCTCTACCTGTTCTCTAATCTTGAAAGGAATCCTATATGAAGGGACAAAAATAGGCTTAGTCTTACCCTCTAAATGAACCTTGTGTTCTAACACATTTGTTAATCCTAACTTATCCCCTTTAAGTGTGACTATGTCCGCAAACTCAGCCAGAACAACTTCCACACCCTCAACATATTCTTTAAAATCAGCATTGGTTAAATGATCCTTAAAAACATGTAAATCTGCTTCTTAAAATCTACACATGTCCCTGACAATAGCAACTGAATTATCTTCATTGACCCAGTCAACAAAATCAACTGCATAAGTACCCTTCTGATAATTCCGAACTGAATCATTACAGTTAAGCAATTCCACCCAAGTATCCCCTGAACTTGATACATTGCTTATAGAACCCATACACACTACCCCCTTCGCTACACTCATCCACACACACCTGTCTGGATTTATGCACACCCTTCACTCAAACTTTCACCATAGCAACCATGTCAAGACCAAGAACCACATCATCTGACAAACCCCCTTTATAACACTTCCTACCCACAGAAACATGTTTAGAATCCACCTGCAAATTCTCATGTACACCCAATCCATTATCATCATACACTCTACTTACAGCCATTCCCTCATGAGGCACAAAAACACCATGTACTCCAACAGTTATACCACATACCCTTGTATGAACTGAAATTTTGTCTCCGACATGCTGGGTGACCCAGTAACAAAGTATTCCCGAAAGCAGGCCCTGGTATAACCAAAAATGGTTCTGTAAAGTTCTACCCCCAAGGGATAAATTCACATCTACACAACCCAAAACCCGTAACCTATTTGCTTGAACATCACATACTGTCTCTTTAGCAGATCTCAAAGAACGATTGAAAACATCGATCAGAATAACTCATAATTCATCAAATTAATAGAGGCGCCTGTATCTATAAAAATATTCACATCAACTCCATACACAGACCCTTTTACCACTGCTTCACCTCTGAGAGTTCCCCCAAAAGTCCTTTATCACAAGAAACAACCCATTTTATCTCTTCCCTTTTTGCTGCTCAGTCCACCAAAAATTTTGTCGGCCCCTAAAAGGCTCCTGAAAAACCCCTTCAAGGAGTTCTCCTATCTGCCAGACCAGTGCCCTGAGGTGTGCTTCTAGACTCATTCAGTTTAAGAAGCGGGCAAAACCACCAACCATGATATGCGGACTTGCAAGCACCACAATATTTCACCCTACAAAACTTCTTAGTATGGCCCTGCCTATAACAATTTTAACAACGTCCTTGGGATCCTGAACTCACAGAAGTCTTATCATCCACTGTCTTGGCACAGAGTCAGAATTACTCTGTGTATGATGTTTCGGAATAGCCCCGGAATATTTCGGCATCCCATCCAAAAAGGAGCTATCTACTGTAGGACATTTCGACAAGTGCTTACGAACTTGAGAGAACAGTAAATTCTCATCTGACCCCCTTTTCTATTTCCTTATCAAAACTATTTACAATAGCATCAGAGACGTCATTCAGGATCCACTCATATTGCAAGTTTCCCAAGATTCTCTACCGTAATAGAGCCTCCATTTACCCAAATCAGAATTTCTCAGCTTCTTCGAAAAATCCTTCGTAGCATCAAAACATCTGGCACTAAACGTGACCAGCAAATCATGTCCTCTACGGACCTTGAAAAGAGATCTGAGATCTCGAACTGCATAACCAGCTCCAGCTGTTCCATATGACGCTCTCAAAAAATCTTTAAGACCGTCCCAGGTCCTACACTTCAAAAAGTGATGACTCCAGCAACATTGTCCGACATCTTTATCTAAACTAAGAAAGCCTTTTGCTTAATTGAAAGCTTCTACCCCATCTGTTATTTTCTTGGCAACTAAAAAATTCGACACACCCTCTATAAAAATTTCAAGGGGAACTGGAAGAATGCCATCAACTAGCCTGGGAAAAGGGCAAACTCTGGCATTTTCAGATGTAAATTTGTGCAACATTGTCACTTTATTTTATCTTCGTTAGC
>NC_089788.1:19699159-19741659 GCF_040412425.1 Macrobrachium rosenbergii | reverse complement strand
TACCTTTAGAGTACTCAGTCGTAACAATTAATGTTATGAGAGTTCAGGTATCTGGCTGAAGTGAGGTATATTTTTGAATTATGAGATTAGTTGTGTAATAACCAGGTACTTGATACGCATCGTGACAATATATATATATATATATATATATATATATATATATATATATATATATATATATATATATATATATATATATATATATATATATATATATATATATATATATATATATATATATATATATATATATATATATATATATATATATATATATATTAAATATACACATCCTATACATAAATATGCACTAATACACACATATATTTGTATTAGTGTATATGTATAAAAATGTGTATATGTATACAATACATAAATAACTATATATACACAAATATATAAATAAAAAATATATATATATATAATATATATTTATATTTATATGAATATATATATATTTATATAAATATATGTATATATATATATATATTTATATATATATATATATATATATATATATATATATATATATATACATAATTATAAATATGTATATATGTATATATATATATCTATATATATATATATATATATATATATATATATATATATATATATATATATATATATATATATATATATATATATATATATATATATATATTCATGTCAAGACACTGGACGCTGTACAGTTCAAAGAGTCATGCTCCAACTTGAATGCGTACACACAAATGGGCCCTTGCATAGTAAAGGTATGAAACATTCTTACATCAAAGTTTACACTTTATTATGCACCAAGTGGGGAAATTAAGACAGCGAAAATCAGAACTTCTTTCCTCTCGTGCATTCACTTCCCTGGATGCTGGTTGACAGACACGAAACGGAAAACATGAAACGAAACTCCAGGATCTTCTTGGAAATTAGTTTCCCCAAACAAAAGTTTTCCCTTTTTTCCTGTTTCGTAATATTTGTCACTGGCTTCTTTTTGATGTCCGTGTAAACTGCAGTTCCTTGTGGATACATGAGCGTGCCTTATTGTATTAGTATAATTTTTTTTTTTTTTTTTGTGTTTCTAACATATTTACAGAATATTAACCTCATAATATAATGAAAAAAAAAAAAAATAAAAAGTATTAATGATATACGGCCACCAGCAAAGAAAAAAAAATGACATCTCTATACTTCCTCGTCTCCACATTGCTTCCCTGAATAAAAACTATTATTATTATTATTATTATTATTATTATTATTATTATTATTATTATTATTATTATTATTATGAACTCTTGCATCTTTCTCTAATTCACATATCTGTTCTGAATAACATAATTGTACGTATTATTACTCGTGATAACTCAAGTGTTAGTAATATCAGTACTATTTAGGCTTCAGAGCTTTGATCCAACTCGTCACTTGACTTATTCGTCATTTCTTTGTATACTTAATACTTTTTCATATAAAATCTTGGGAAGGTAGAAAAAGTAATCTAGAAACATTAATTTTTGGGCAAAATAAACTGGACCTGTACTTATTTCATATATTTCTACTTTCAGGTTATTCAGTATTACAAACAATTGCAAAGTTAGTTCAGATTCTTATTCCTGGCAAATATTTTCAATATGCAGGTCCTATTCAAGATCTATTTAGTTCACATGTTAAGATCATGAATTAATAATCCACAGTTTTTTTCTTTTGCGAAATGAATTAAAGCAACGATTAGTAACGATTCTATTTCGGACTTTTGACAAAAGGTCTCTTCCGTCTATGAAGTGAGCATTAACAAATAAAAGGCTACTCCGATGTTAATGTAAGTAAATCAAAGGTGATTTCAGCTGTCTATTGAAATTTAATACTATTTTTGTTTACCGAGAGACGAGAGAGAGAGAGAGAGAGAGAGAGAGAGAGAGAGAGAGAGAGAGAGAGAGAGAGATTTGTTTCACAGCATCAACAGAAGCTGTCACTTTGCATCCAGGGGCATCGCCGTGAGGGGCAAAGGAAATGAATGCGAGGGAGATCCACACGAGAGGCTCTTCACGATGGGCATGGCGATGACGATCTAATAACGACAGTCCCTTTCAAAGTGCAACATGTCTGAGGGTTATTTAGCCAAATAGACGGTCGTTATCAGCTGTTAAGTAGCACGCGTCTGAGGAAAAGCTGCAGTTAACGTGGCATTTCTAATAGGTTATAAACCCTTCTCTTTGGTCACTTTGAAAGCGTAGCCACTTACTGAACCCGTTGATACACCCATCATTTATACAACATGAATGAAGTTGCTATGACGCCAGTCTTCTGTAGTATGCTCTTTATTAAAGAGTAGCATTGCCTTCGATAGCTTTCAGTTCCTCGCTGGGTGAGCGGGTTCCGTTCTCAGCTACCACTCTGTTGGTCGCGAGTTCGAACCTCCGACCGGCCAGTGAAGAACAAGAGGAATTTGTTTCTGGTGATAGAAATTAATTTCTCGCTATAATGTGGTTCGGATTCCACAATAAGCTGTAGGTCCCGTTGCTAGGTAACCAATTGGTTCTTGGCCACGTAAAAATAAAATCTAATCCTTCGGGCCAGCACTAGGAGAGCTGTTAATCAGCTCAGTGGTCTGGTTAAACTAAGATATACTTAACTTATTCGATAGCTTTCGAATTCGGAGATGAGGATTAAATGAATATAAATTAGTTCCAGTCATCCACAAAAAATGAGTTCGCTTTTAGTTATCAACAAAAAGTGAAGCAAATTGCATCAAGCAATCAATGGCTGTCAAGTGATCTCACATAAAAGACGCATTACACATAAAATGTGTGTGTGTATGCATGGAGATATGTACCTGTATATAGATACCTATATATACATCAAATATAGTTTATCTTTAACCGAGAGCTTTATTTAGTTGTAGTATGCGTTACTTAGTTTTCGATGTTGAGTTTTTAATTTATGTTTGTTTTTTCTTTATTTTTATATATATAGTATATATATATATATATATATATATATATATATATATATATATATATATATATATATATATATATATATATATATATATGGGTGTGTGTGTGTGTGTATACATATGTCTTAGAACTTTCAAAGCTATATTAATGCTAAGAATTAAGGTACTTTTCGTTTCCTATCACCTCTGTGATGTTAAAGACTGAGACTGTAGATCATATATTCATCTATGTATCTCGAATTGTCCGGTGCTAAAATCCTGAACACCTTATGGTTTTCTCATATTAAGGGCCACCCAGTAAGCCAATTTGTCTCTCTCCCTGTGCCCAATGATATCACACTATGTAACCCAGAATTACCCTCAAAAGAAGGGTTTCCAGCTACGTCACATTTATCATCTATGATCCTGAGACAGTAATAGAAGTTGCCAACAACAAAAATCTTATTGACCTACCGAGATAACTCCTACTCAATTTTAACAAAATAATTTACATTTGAATCCGGTCCATCTATTATCCTTCCACGTTTATCTAATGATGGCAATCTCTTAATCTGCGCTACGGGAATTTCCACGGGTCCCTCGAGACTGAATAATGCTTGACATCATTTTCCCGCAAACCCGTAATCATCCTTCACTTCTCGCCAATCTTATTCTCCGGACGATGAATACTACAAACATTAGACACATACAGTTGGTGGTAGATCAGATTTAGCTAGATTTTCCCAACTAAATTAAAAAAAGTCCGAGGTCCATTTCCCTATTCTTCTACACGTGAAAGATTCTATAATAAGCCAACAGTAGAATGCATACCCTAGTCACTTCACAACAAAGGGCTTTCCACAATAAAGGGAGACTAATTACGATTTCTGAGGTGCAACTTTCACACTCCAATTATCTCATGTGCTCTGAAATGTTTGTACTCACTTGGATGTAGCTGAACCAGTTCTTAAATCTAATGGGCTGTACTTTTATACGGGCCATGATGAGACATAACGCTTATAATAGGGACGCTAAATTGCTTTTTGTCATTTTACCTACTTCTAGTTATCCCATCTTCATTTCTTGAATCAGATTTAATTTTATTTTAAAACTTCCTTTTTAATTCCCCAATTTAGGATTGTTTCTTTCAGGGCTACCACTTTCTTTTCGAAGTCTGTGCTAACTTTTCATTTTATATACATATATGATTTATGACCGCATTCCCACTTCTGATATGATGTGGGCTCAGGCCGATTTCAGTCAAAAGAGAACGTTTATACCACAGTAAAATGTTTAATTTCCAGTTGAAAACATGGCTAATAACAGTATTCTCCTCCTTGTCATGGGATTAATAATTTCAACGCGCACTGTCATTAGTTGCTCAGTTGCGTAACCCGTATAGACCTAATGCTGAATTACTGCTGAAATAATTTTCTCAGGGAATTGATTAGGTACATGATATTGTATGAATGAGAGCGAAATGACTACCCACCATAGCATAAAGCAGCTGAAGGTAATGAGCGACAGAAAAGCTAATCAGTATGAAGAAGAAACGAATCATAAGCAAACTGAATATGGCCACAGCACTAGACGAGGCAAGAGGATTCTTAAAGCAATCATTGTTATAAATTATACGAAAATCTTGTAATACTTTATAATATTTGTAGAATACAATCGACTACTTGGATATCAACTGAAGACTCAAAATATCTATAATAAACTATTCTGTTATTCGTATGTGCTTTCATTGGACGTAAAAAAATGACTCGACCTCACAGTGATCTAGAAATCTAACTACACATGAATCTCCAACTCGCGAGTATTCTACGACTATCCACAACTTTGTCCACTATATTCTATATCTGGTGAAGCACATCTATGATGATTCATATGCGTGCAATGGCCAAGCAATATTAAAAAAAATATACATCGAACCGACTCTGTGCTACTCGCAAGTTAATTAGGAACTCTATCCTTCCGAGCGAGATTTGGAATGGATAGTCTCTTCAACGTTAAACTTCAGCTTAATAATAATAATAATAATAATAATAATAATAATAATAATAATAATAATAATAATAATGAAACGGTACCACTTACTTGAGATATGGCTTTATTTCTCTTGGTGTCAGTTAGCAAAATTAATGTAGAGAGCTAGCGATGAATTTTCATTTTCATTCCTCCCTCTAGTTACCTAATGATTTATGATTTCTGTTATTTTCACTTTTTGTTAAATTCCATATAACCTGACAATACTAACTTTAGAGATTACCCAGAAACCTAAATGTACAACTACAACTTCTTCGTTCCATTTATGTAGCATAGTGAGCTATTTTTCGGCTATTTTTCAGTGATCTTACTAATAATCTACCGGTTACTTTGATGTCAAACTTGCAGTTGATATACAGGTTACCGACTACAAATCACTGTCGAACTCGGTATTCGCTATTAGAATCGATATTAACCCAACTCTGCCATGTTAACCATGTAGTGCGTTTGTCGCACGCAGCCATATTATGAATTAATTTTATCACATCACCGTGATTCATATACAAGCATTAAGCTACAAACGTCCTTTAATATTCAATTCGCTTTGCCTCAAAAGTAATATATTAAAGGACGTTTGTAGCTTAATGCTTGTATATGAATCACGGTGATGTGATGAAATTCATTCATAATATGGTTGCATGCGACAAACGCACTACATGGTTAACATGGCAGAAGTGGGTTGATGCTGATTCTAATAACAAATACTGAGTTCGACAGTGATTTGTAGGTGGGAGTCGGTATCAACTTATACCTCATTTGATGGCCGTGTGGTTTAATGTGCGTCACTGTAGTCCTGAGTTCTTGTCTTCCGTGGTTCGACCCCACGAGAGGACGAACTTATTATCAACTAAAAAAATCCCCTTCGGGTAACATATTGAAAATATATTATTTCCGAGCTAGAGCGAATTAGATATTAAAGGACGTTTGTAGCTTAATGCTTGTATGTACTGTGTGTGTGTGTGTATATATATATATATGTGTGTGTGTGTGGGTATATATATATGTGTGTGTATGTATGTATATATGTGTATATATATATATATATATATATATATATATATATATATATATATATATATATATATATATATATATATATATATATATATATATATATATATAGTGAAATTACTTTAATCCATATGAAATGGATAAAGAAATTTCTTTCACAGGCTAGATTCGTACCCCCGCTGCTTTTAGAATATTGAGTTAGTGCTTATCCCATAACACCACCTTGGAGGTATATTGGGTTAAGCATAGAACTTGCATTATTAAGGAATGAACTCAAAACCCTATCTGCTGTACCGAGGGGAATAATAGAACAAACCTAATTAAAGTACAGAGGACTGACTATCAAAAAGTGAAAAAAAGTGAAGAATGAAAGTCTTATTGCAAATGTGTTTTCTGATTGCAGTGACTAATGAAGGTATCAGAAAAGTCATATGAAAGTTAAAGATCTTGAGGATGATAGATGATGAAGTTAATAGTTACATGGTTCTATTTTTTTGTTGCATGAATGTGAATGACTAGATTTTCATCCATCTTATTGACATTGGTCAGATCATTTAAAAGAAAAACTGAACTTCCCACAAAGCAGGTAATCCACAAAGCCATTAAGACTCAACTGTAGAGAGAGAGAGAGAGAGAGAGAGAGAGAGAGAATTACTCTCAATCTTCGCAATACAGAAAGCATCTTTGCGGGAAGGTTACTTCATTTCGAAGACAACGAATATCTGAAAGAAACAGGAAACAGGAAACATCACAGAATTTAGAACCTGCGAATGAAAGAAGCCGAGCAGCTGGAGATAATTGCCTCTCCAACCACTCGGGGCCTTTTCTTGCGTGGCTCCAGTATGATGCCGAACCCAAACAAAGGGAGAATAATGAGGTATTCCCTTATCCCAGGATAATAATGGTATATTTTCTGAATTACTAATGAGCAACAAAATACCAAAGATACACAAAATATTGTTTTAGGGGTTATATGTTTGAGTATTTATTTAGATACCATTTCGTCATATTACGAGAAACTAATTCCAAAATTTTATGCTGAACTTCAGGGAAATACTACAATGCATCTTTCACTGTCATTATTCTTCTTATTACTATTCTGCCATTATGAAATGGAAAATTATTACATTTTTATAAAAAAGATATTTGTATGTATATGAATTAGGAAGTAAGGCGGCTCGAAGAACTCCCTGAAAAGCTGGAAAGAAAATAGTGCACTGGAGGTTTTGTTACACACAAAAATGATGTCAACATCCCATCCAGATAGTAAACAAACCCACTGCGGAAACCAGGGCGTGGGAGTGACCTGTATATCTCGAAACAGAGAGGCACCTATTAATCTTCGCGGTAAAATGAACAAACCAATAAGGTACGTGAATTTCACTCCCACCTCTTGACACTTTTATTCACTCTCACCTCCTATCGCTTTCACATGCATTGTAATCCATTGCTGTTAGACTAAGCCTGTTATGTGTCAACACAGGGTTTTACTCCTAGAACAGCCTCCAGTAATAATACATGGTTAACTAATTTCCCCAAAAAGTACTCTCGTTTTTTTTATACTTAACATTTACTGTAATTATGTCTATGTCTATCTCCTACTCAGCTGGCAATGAACTGCCATCAAGAAAGTTACATTACATAGAAATAGCACAAATTCCCACCTGCAGGCCTACTGTGATACAAAGTAATATTCCCTTTTCTACTTACTTCCTCTTATTTCTACATCTATCCTTCTCATTAAGAAGAGGCCTACATAAATTTCCGTATGCATCTCCCAACAAAAAAAAATGAATAATTTTAACATCTGCTTAATCATTCCAGATATTTCATATCAAACCCTTTTAACATTGAAGCCTCTCTTGTAGGTTCTGCAATTGCTTTGTGTTCGTATTTACGATTAGCTTTGTTTCGCGGAAATTATGTAATTCTCTCTCTCTCTTGTTTTTTTAATCTCATGTACTTCATTTTCTGTATAGCTGCTTCACTGAACATCATCTCTGTTTAACCCTGTATTGCCAGCATTATTCTCATGTGACATAAAAGGTATTATTAGGCAATTATAGACGATTGACCAAAAACTTACTGTTAAAGGAAACTAATGTCGTGTAAGTTGAAATTTACCACATTAATATGCTCAACGCTTTTCTCACTTGTATATTATAAAATACTTTAAATACAACTCCTCTCTTTTCGGAGATAAGAGACCCTGATGCTATGCCTTAATGTTTCCTATCGTATCCATATTGTCGAAAATGAGAGGGCAAGTCCAGAACCTGTATTAAAGTTACTTATATTCCCCATACGTATACAGGGTCAGTGGCGAAATTATATATACAGTGAACCAATTAAGAAATCAAAATCAGAAACAAAGAAATACGAGACGGATACAATGACACCCAGGTTAATTTCCGTTTGAACCAGTGTATGATGAGAAATTCATCATGTCACGAGAAGGTTCATTCATCAAAAGCGGAAGAGGAAATGATGAATGACTCTGAAGGACAGTCCCCTAAAAATGTGTTCATTGGCAACTCATTAATTAATGGCGTCACTAAAGGACAAATGAGGCAAAATTAGCGTTTTTTGTATTTAAATCTGTGACACATTTGTGAGATGAATTTCGGGTTGCTAATTCTCGATTCGTTTGGTTCATTCGACTCACTGAATATAAGGCTCGATTCATCTAGATAACAAAATTAATTGCAATGTCTGTCTGTTTAATATTCCTGTCCATGCAAATACAAACACACTTGCCAACAAACACTTAGGTGTGTTTAGTATGCACGTACTTGGTATTTAAATAAAAATTTGTGCACATATTTGCACTGGCTGGATTGCTGACATTTGCAACGGTGGTCATTTTAGATAACTGTCAAACAATTGCAGGCCTATTTTCAATGCGTCACTAAGAAAACCTGAACACTTCAACAACATTATATATATATATATATATATATATATATATATATATATATATATATATATATATATATATATATATATATATATATATATATATATATATATATATGTGTGTGTGTGTGTGTGTGTGTGTGTGTGTGTGTGTGTGTGTGTGTGTGCATGTATATACACTATATGTGCAAGATCTTTCACCTTTTTTCCAATGCATTTTCAAACTACATACAATGGAAGAAAAGATTACAAACAAGACTACAAAGATGCACTTATGCATCTTTCACGCTTCATATTCATGGCAAGGATCAGAACCAACGCATGAGAGGTTCCAGCAAGGATGCAGTTATGCACTTAATAAACAAAAACACTTTCACCATCCATGGCACGATTACAACCATAAAAATGAGAGGATTAAGAGATTATGCAGTTACACACCTAATAAAAAAGTCTTTTGGTTTTTGTGGCAGCCTGTAAGCTAAAGCTTTTGCTAAATAAGCTTTCACCTCAGTGCATGAGGTTCCAGTGAAGACTGCCCTGAGCGTAATTTATTTAATTAGTGCTTACCTTCCTGCCAGATTTCAAACTAACGCACGAGAGGCTCCAGCAAAAAACACACTTGTACACATAATAAACAAAAAAGCTCTCACCTTCAGTGGCAGTCTTCCAGCCAATGCAGGGAGGTCCTGGGCAAGACATAATTATGCACCTAATAAACACAGCAGCTTTTGCTTTCAGTGGCAGGATTCCAACCAAAACATAAGAGTTTCAAGGACAGGCACAGTTATGCACCAAATAAAGAAGCTTTTAACTTCTGCAGATGGATGCGAGCCAAAATACGATAGGTTCCAGCGAAGGTTTCACTGTCTGGGGTGGAAATTCATACCAAAACACAGTAAGATTCAATAATGATACAGTTAGCACCCAATTAACAAAGAAGCTTTCACTTTCCTTGGTAGGATTAGAGCTAAAGCATGAGAAGATCATGCAAAGACCCAATAATGGATCTAAACAAAGAAGCTTTCAACGTCCATGAAATTAAAAAAAATGTGCATGAGAGGTTCCAGTGACAATGCAGTTATGCACCTAATAAAACAAGTTTCCACTTTTGTAGCAGGATTCAAGCAGATGCTTGAGATGGTCCAGTAATGAGGCAATTATACACGTCCTGAAGCTTTAGCCTTCTGCGGCTGAATTCGGTCTAACACCTGAATGGCGCTAGTGCAGTTATTCATATAATAAATGAAGCTTTCACCTTATCTGTCAAAACTTAATGCAACGCACAAAAGATCCCAACATAAACACATGGTTCAGCATTTCATGTCAAAAGAATTCCAGTGCATGGAAGGGTTCCGGTGAAGATGCAGTTATGCACCTAAAACACAAAGAGACAAGATTCAAACCAATGCACAAGAGGTTCCAAGAAAAACAGAGTTATACACATAATATATAACAACAACTTTCACCTTCTTCACCAGTATTTGAGCCAATGCTTAAAAGGTTCCAGTGAGGACACAATTTTGAGAGTAATAACTGCGCTAGACTTCATATTCTGTTACAAAATTAAAACCAATACATAAGTGGTTCCAGTGAAAGCACAGTTATGCACCTAATAAAAAACGATGATTCACCGTCCATGGTAAGATTTGAGCTAAAATCTGAAAGGTTACAATGAGGCAGATATTATATACCTAATAAACAAAGATGGTGTCACTTTAGGTGGCAGGATAGAGCCAAAGCATGAAGCTGGAGCTTCATGCTATGGCACATATGTGCACCTAAGAGAAGAAAGAGCTCTCACCTTCTGTGGCAGGATTCAAACCAATGTATAAGAGTTCAAGTATAGATGCATTTTTGCACCTAATAAACAAAGAGGCTTTCATCGTCTATGGCAGGATTCGAGCCAGCACACGAGATGTTTCAGCAAGGATACAATTCAACGCTTAATGAACGAAAGATGATGTTGCCTTTCAAGGAGCTTCAGCAAGGATGCCGTTATGTACCCAATATACGAAGAAGCTTTCACATATCGTGACTGGATTACACAAAAAACATGAGAGCGTCTAGTGTAAAATAGCTGGTAAATGCAAAATAGCTGGTAAATGTAAAATAGCCGGTAAATGTTTATGTATAGAGAAGCCTGATTCTCTCTCTCTCTCTCTCTCTCTCTCTCTCTCTCTCTCTCTCTCTCTCTCTCTCTCAAGAACCTTCTCGGTAAGTACAGTTAGTCGTAAGTACGGTTCTGAGCGGGGTTCGGCGTACCTAGATTAATCGAGCCATTGGCTTTGTGACCTAATATTAATTTGGCAGCTGCGAGGAGACTTTTTTTGTGACCAGAAAAATATACACTGGTTTTTCTTTATATATTTTAATAAAAACTTTTAGGTTATAAACAGAACATACACATGAGCGCTTACTAAATCGGTAAGAACAGACTGAGATTTTCCAAGAGTATCTCCTGCCACGTTCAGGACGGAACGTAATCGCGCCAAAAATGACCGTATTATTAAAATAAAATGGAATTATATAATTCCCACTATCAAAATTATTGATAATATGACAGACTATCTCTGCCTTCGCATCCTGGAGGCTTTACATATCGGAAAGTAAAGACCTAGCCTCAACAGCATCCAAGATACTTGCCTCTTTCCGACTGCGACATGCAGATTGCTGTCTGCTGGCACTGCTTTACCAAGCAAGTGGACCAATCAGGAGCTGCCTCCATCTGATGTGAGTGATCCTCCCAACACTACCGCCCACTCTGTCTCCAACGCCCACACTCGGAGCCAAGTCTAACCATCAGTGTCTGGGAGGCTACGCTCAGGGGCAATAACCCCTTAAAACCAATCAAAATTCAACTCCCCTCCCACCAGCGATTTAGGACCCTTTATGTACTGACTGTGATGAGCCCATTCTCACCAGAACCGACCCACCCTATCCTGAGGATAGCCGACCAGACAGTAGAAACGTTGATGCCCTTAGAAAACTTCTGTGAAGATTCTCTACCACTCGAGAACGACGTCGAGATTTTAGTTGCCGTACGCTGACAACCTGAACCTATACGGTTATATCACGCCATATTTAACTTTTGCCTGAGTGTACCAGAATAAAGAGAGACTATATTCTGAGCGATTGCCTTTCCCCATATCCAGATTATGTACATCGGCCAGCTCTTAGTAGATATCATCCTTGAAGAAGAGAATAGTAAGAACAGTTGACAAGACCAATAAAATCAGCTCCACTGACGCTTCCATTCTTTATAATAGAACGTGCTTGAAAGAGGGTCTATTCCCTTAAAAAAAAAAAAAAATAATAATAGTTAAAGCAGCGTTTACTGTCCACGGCAAAATTCTAACCAATTCATGAAAGACGCCAGCGAAGACATAAACACCTATAAATAAAGAAGCTTTCATCTTTGAAGTCGGATCAGAACTAGTGCACAAGTGGTGCCATGAATCAAACAGCTGAGCAACTAAAACTAAGAATCTTAACTAAGGTGGTAAGATTCAAACCAACACATGATAGGTTCAGCACTGATGTACTTGAACATCTGATGAACAAAGAAGCTTTTCCCTTCTGTTGCAGAGTTTGAGTAACACATGAGAGGGTTCACCAAGGATGCAGTTACTTACCTTTCTAAATTAAAAAATCAAGATTCAAACCAATCAACAAACAAGGTTTTCCAACGAAGATGCAGTTACACATTTAATAAGCAAAGAATCTTTCACATTCTATGAAAGGATTTAAGCCAACGCATGAGAGATTCCAGAGAGGAAGCAGTCACAAGCCTCATAAAACGAAGAATTTTTCACCTTCCATGGCAAGATGCGAACCAATGCTAAAAGGTTCCAACGAATGAGCAGTTATGCACCTAATGAAAAAGCTCTTACCTTTCATGACAGGATTCCAGTCAATGCATGAGTGAATCCAGAGAGGAAGCAATGATGTATTCACCTAATAAAAAGAGATCTTTCACCATTGTAGGCACAGTTACCTACCTGTTGAATGAAGAAGCTTTCACCTCCCATGGTAGAAATCAAATCAGTGTAAGAGAGGTTCCAGCATAGGTGCAGTAATACACCAAACAAATCAAGATGCTTTCACCTTCTGTAAAAGGATTTCAGGTAATATACAACAGGTTCCAGCGAAGACATAGTTATGTGTGGTACAACTGAAGAAGATAACATCAACTGTAGCTAGATTTGAACCAGTGCTTGAGAGATGCACCAACGAAGCAAAGAAGTTTTCACCTTCCATGGCAGGAACGAAGTCAAAACATAATAGGTTTGAGTAAAGATGCAATTAATCACCTAACAAACAAAGAAATTATTTCATTGGGGACGTGGGGGGGCAAGACTAAAGCGACCACAAGAGATGTTTCAGTGAATATACAGGTACAGACCTAATGAACAAATAAGCAGTCACTTTCAGGGCAAGATTGAAGCCAATGCGTAACATTCCAGCAAGAACGAATTTATACATGAAATGAACAGGCAAAAAGTAGTTTATATCCTCGGTATTTTTTTCAGGAATGTTGAAAATCAGTTCATAAAAGAATAAAGCAAATATTGAAGAAAACTGGGACTTACTTTTCCAGTTGGCTAACATGGAAGTTTCATAATACGAAGAAATCAGACAAATTCAGTGTACAGCTCCTCTTAATATTCTCTGCTGGATTTTACATAAATTTAATTATTGATTTTGCCTACCCGTAATAAACCACATTCCTTGAACTTTCATACTGTTGCTTTACGAAACGCCTGCACGAGATTTTGTACGAATTTACAAAAGTCTATAAAAACAAACATTTTTGTAAGATGACATTTTTTTCTCTAATTGTCCTCTTCGAAGCATATCTTGATTACTTTCTTGACAATGCTATGTGATCTTTTTCTTTGCTGTCTAACATTTATTTATGCGTACGATTTGCCTTTCAATTTAAATTTATTTATTCTTAGGGGAGGTTTTGTTTCAAATTCAAACAGTATGCAATACATTTGAGTAAAAAAAGTGAGAACTACGAAAAGAGGGGACTACTGTACAATAATACCATACAAAATACCTTCTTATATTATACACTTCAGCAGAAGGAATGACAAATTATCAAACTATAAATAATTTTTGCAATACATCCAATAAAGACTTGACTCGAAATAATTTAACTATAATTAGGAACTAAGGACCCATTATATTTTATGACACATCCTTAACAATGACATTAGCTTCTATAAGATAGAATAGTGCAGCAGATTGCTGTAAAAATCGTTCAGATAGTGAAACAAGCATGAAATTTGGCACAAACATTCCTAAGACTACGCTCTCTTAGAAAAGGGCGCTGGCCACCTGAAAATCCAAGATGGCGGCTATTTTTCAAAATGGCCGCCATCTATGTTGAGATTCACTGGTTTGGGAGCATCTATTGGATGGAATATGCCATTTTTTTTTTTTTAAACCTCGACTTTTAGGTTATAAAAATGTTCCATACCACACATTTTATTGAAAACCTTTTACTAAATGAATTGTAACCAAGATGGCGTACAAAATGGTTGCCATAAAAGTTTTTTTTTCTATCCACAGCGCTAGCAGTGCTGGATCTTTCATACATAAGTATGACAAACCTCTCCAGGACCTTCAGGTCACTCTCTTCCACTCTGAGAGGGTAGTGACTCAGTTTGGAGAACACAGTGGAGGCCTCTGGAAAGATGTTCCATGTCTGCCAGGCGGTCTTCTTGCCCTTGCTCCGGAAGGCTGACACTGTATCACAGCCTGTGAACGCATGGAAGAAGAGCATGCCATTCACCTTCTCCTGGCCCAGAGAGTTGCACAGGTCATGCACAGCAATCCAGCGCAGGCTCTGGCCTTGGCCAAATGCCACCCATAGCTTCTCTAGCCCTAGATTGTGGAGAGTGGAGAAAGCACTGACTGCAACGACAAGAACATCTGTGTCATTTGCTTTAACCGTGATGGTCTTGGCTCCATGTTCTGTGGCATATTTGGCATGGAGAAAGATGCGGGTGTCAGCTTCCTCATGAGAGCACTTTTCCAGTCCCTGAAGACTAGCCTCATGAGTGCTGAGGACAACATTTGTGGCAGACATCTGGGCAACTTTGTCTGCCAGGAACTGGAACAACTCTGTCTTGTTGGCATCGTGTCTTAGGAAATTGCGCCAGTTGGATGGAATTGTGTTCTTGTCTGTCACCTTGCGCCTTCCTCCTTGACCACGTTGGAGCCTGGTCTCAGCTTTGAGGCTGGATGTATTGTATACATCAAATACAAGATGTGATGATGTGTACTTGCTGCTATAGGATTGTATCACAGGCAAGAAGTCGCAAAGTGCATAGCCCTCAAAGGTCTTTCCTTTCTTTGGTGGAGGCATGGACCAAAGCTGATCCATCTACAATGAGGACATCAGTCTTTGGTTCTTTGTCTTCTAGTGTAACATGACTCTCCAGGACCGAGGTCAGCTGAGACTTCTGACATGTGTACAGCCTACCACCCTCACTAAGGGAAGCTGGGAATGTTTGATTCTCGTGCTGGAAGAATTCTGCTGATCACATTCATGGCTCTGACAGGATATAAATAGCTTTGAGAAAAGCTGGCAATCCTCCTTCAGAAGTTTCTGCTTTGACTGTTCTACAGGAGCAGCTTCTTGCCTGAAGAAGTCAGTTCTGTTCTTCTTTATCGGCTCATAGAAGGAGACTGCATTGTTTGCCAAAGAGTCTGAAAACTTCTGAAATTTAGTGCGGCCTCTGTCAAGGTGTGTCTGTAGAAGTTCTGCTGAGCTGGGGTGGGCAATGTCTTTGTTGTCAATGGAATACAGATCCTGGCTCTCTTCCTGAAAAGGACTTCCCAAGTGTTGCAAAGCCAATGACAGCTTTTTGACTCTCTCCAAGAATGTCTTCTGCGCATGAGGTGTTTGTTCATGGTGTGTTGTCTGCTCATTAGACTCCTTACTTTGAACCTCTGTTTCGTATGCAGACACCAAGCGGATGATCTCTGGGCCAGCCACCATCCATCTTCTGAGTGCTGACGGATCTTCAGTCAGCCCAATGGTCCGCCATCAGCCTTTATAAAGGCATTGGTCTGCTCATGAGCTTGGTCAAGAGCCATTGCTGAGAACTGGCGACTGGTCTTGTGCACAACAAAGTTGCCAGCCTTGAACTCCTTGTGCAACTCTGGGTGTGAACTCTCTAGGGTAAGCATGTCCCTGAGGTGAATAGGCAGCCAACGAGCATAGTTTGTATTATTGTTGGAAAAGAAGTAGGGTATCAGCTCATGCAATGCCTGGCAGTAGAGGACAAAATTGGCCTCACGGAAGGACCTGATCAGTAGGAATATCACAAGTTCCATAGACAACACCATGTGCCAGAAGTGGAACTGTGGACTCTGCTGTCTTCGAAGGTCACACCACTCCTCAAACTCTAATGCCTGCTCATTGTTGTTTGCTTTCTCAGCACAGTAGTCAGTGTATGCTGTCCTCAGGAGTTTGTACAAACTAGAGGCTGTAACCTGGTGCATCTGCCGTGTCCTGGTTACACTTTACCTTGCAGCTGACAGGAAGGATTCTGCAGTTCCAGATGAAGCAACTCCTGCCTCCACCAGAGCTCCTGTCCAACCACTGCCATGAAGAAGAGTACCAAGAGATGTCATTGCTGCCATCTCAATGTGCAGACCACCAAACATTACCAGATACTTGAGCACTTTCGCCATACTGATCAGGCCACTGCCACTGCACCTGCTTTGCTACGGCATAGATTGGCTGATCAGCTGTGATTATGGGTATCTGGCCAGGGTTCAGAAAATCAGTGACATCCTGCACTTTCTGCATCACGTGTTTGATCGTAGCAACAGAATGAGCCTGATCACGCAGGAGAGGAAGCAATGAAGTTATGGTTACTTCAAATTCTGGGCTTTCTTCATTGAAGCGTGATGAGCTGACCACGTCAGATTCACTGCATCATCTATTTCCTGGGTGACTATGACCTTGTCTAGCCACTGATACTCCAGTGCAAGCTGTGGCCCCAAGATATCTGTGGGTGGCTTTGGTATTGCAGTGTTTGGTGGCACAGGGTTCTTTGTTTGAAAGGAAGCTGGTGAGATGTTTGTGAATGTGTCCGGCAATTCAGGCACCGACCTCACTTTCTCAGGTGCAAACTTTAGTTGCTGTCTTTCCTGTCCAGTGTTCTCCTTGGTGGGGTGCTGAAATATGGAGATGCTAGTTCCATGGAAGGAGGTAGTGGCAGTAGTTGCAGATGGGTTGTGGTCGATGTTGTCCATCACTGCAGTGGTGAACAACCCTTTTCGCAGTACTGGGGGACAGACCACACCCTCCTCCACATATTTGCTAACTGTGGCATCTCCTCCCTGTGCAGAGACCTCCAGTACTCTGTCATAAGAGATACTGAGGCCATACTGACCAGCATTTCAACCAGGTTTCTCTTCCTGGTTTTGGCATAGACTGAGAGTCCCATGTAGACTGGGGATGGTGTTTCTCTGTCTTTGGAGTGTCTATGAGTTGTTGCCCTCTTTGTATCGGGAGTAGCAGTTGAACTGCATGAGCTGTGCAATGGCCTGGTCTGACTTTGATGCTCCAAATCGTAACTGTGACTTGATGTCAGCCCCATGCTCAACCATCCCTACAAACTGGAGCAGGAGAGGAGGCACAGAATTTCGTACACAAGCCTCAGAAAATGTGCCATCAAACCGTGACTGATGATCAAGTATAGACTTTCTGAGAATATTTGCTGCTTTAGCAATGATAACTGCCTCTGAAAGATCAGATGATTGAGCAAGTGCTTTTCCCACATCCTTTTGAAATGCAAGTAATACATCTCTGCCAGATTTATGAGCCTCAAGTTCTGGAATTTCTGCCAGAAGTTTGTCTTTGAGTCTCGTGGAATTTACACTTGGTGACTCTACACCTAATTGTTCCAGACGTTGTTGGCAGAGGTGGCAAATATCTGCCAGCCGAAATGTGACTGGATCATCTGAACAAAGGTTGTTTTCAACAATGTATGTCATCAGTTCTGACAGAACTAGTGGATACACATCTGATTCTGACTCAGTGCTACCTTGGTCTTTCTCAAGGCCTCAGGTAGGACCTTTTCTGTTGTAGAGGGCACAAAGACAGGCATGGTGATACTTAAACTCCTGTGCAATGACATCCCCACCAGTCAACTTAGCAAGGAGCTTGCCATCACTAAGTATCTCTGCACATTCACGCAATTTCAAGTCAAGGCCCTTAGTACTAGCCTGTCTGAGATCAGATGCAGGTGCCACTTTCTCACAGAAAATGCAAACTTCATTGTCATGACTGGTTCGGCGCAGTTTTGCACGACTAGTCTCAGTGTTGCTGGTCTGGTCATTGATTGTCGCTTTCTTGCACGGTCCAGTTTAGTGTTGTTAAACAACAAGCGACAGTTCACATGGTATTTTGCTGCATTTTTCCTGAGAGTGGCCTCTATGCCATCACCTTCATCCAGCCTTGCTGGATCCATTATCAGTGGCATTTCATTAATTTCACTGAACATGGGAATGTTCCTTGCCAGCATTGTGTACCCATCATGGTCTAGGACATGATGACTTGGAGGTGATGTCAAGTGCTCACCTCTTTTGTCCTTCTGACAAAGACAACACAAACTCCAGTTTGTTTTTCTACTGCTCAATATTGGATTGGCATCACATTCTGCCATGATTTCACTTTTGATTAAGGCCGAGGGGTTATCCTTTTACCACCTTAAACAAAGCACACATTCCTGTATGGGATTCAACTAGGTTCGGTCTCCCTACACCCAGCCCGATCATTCATCCAGTGCCATTTAAGTCCCCGTGTGATCTGTACACCATCCGGGTAAGTACATGAACCATCATGTACAGCCCCATACTTTTGGCTCGGCTCTCCCGCGCTGGCACATCCTGTCTATTCAGGTGCGGCTATCTAACTATAGCTGGTCTGGGGCTGTTAGAAAGCATTTGGGACACTAAACTAAACTATACTACAACTACTAGTCTAAGACTGCAGGATTAGTAAAGCTGGATTAGCTGGCACTGAAACCCCATGCTGAGTTACACAGCAGTGATGTCACCAGTGTGCCCTGGTTGTGTGCAGACATACACTCTTTTACATTTATTAATTTTCCTTCAAAATTGATGAGTTATTCGAAAGAGATGGCCTCATTAGGATCTAAAACCACAGAAACCAAGATCCATGCTTAAAACGATAATTGTTGAACGGGCATTATTTCTCATTATAATTATTGTTTCTACCTTTTCTTGGCAGCCATATAGCCCCCATATTTAAAGGTAAACTGTACTGGGAAGCTACAGAAACATAATATTCACAAGAAATAGTATGGAAGATTTTACCATATTGCTAGAAGCAAATACATGCCATTCTAGTGAAAAATTAGCCAAAAATCTGTCGATACTGGCCGCCATCTTGAATTTGGCCGCCATATTAAATTTTTTGCGTGGCCAGCGCCCTTTTCTGATAGAGGGAATTTAAAGAGCACTTGTGCAAAATTTCATGCTTGTTTCACTATCTGAACGATTCTTATGAAATATGCAATTATCTGCTGCACTATTAGGGGATGTCGGGAATTCAGACAAGATGCACAGGTTCAAAACAGCGGGAATGTTCTAGAACTTTTTATATATCTAAAAAGGAATGCACGGAGACAGCTTTTTGTCTTCCATTACACCTTTTCACGTTATGATATTATTTAGTTGTTTAATATTTCTTGTATTTAATCTGGTCAGTGTGTAACATACAGAAATATATATATATATATATATATATATATATATATATATATATATATATATATATATGTAAAATCTAATGGTAACTTTACCAAACACATATGTAATTCTAATAGCCACAATGCCCTCTTAACTTCTCGAATTCTTCCCGCTTTTTTGGATATGCTTGTAACTACGAAGCCGAAAGATCCAAACAGAAGAAATTGAAGAGCCTGTGATGGCCGGTCGCGAGAAGCGAACCCACGTTACCTTAATCACAAGGAGGTCGCGTTGCCGACCTGACTACGAGAAGGATATAAAGTCTATTACCTCCCGTACATACATATACCTGTCATTTTCAGATATATTTATTAGAGCTGGAATATACCCATCCTCACCAACGTAGCCAAGTGGGCAATCGTTTTTATTGCATTTTTAGGCTGAAATATATATGTAGAAGTTAAGAGGGCATTGTGGCTATTAGAATTACATATGTGTCTGGTAAAAGTGACCAGTAGATTCTGTTCTACGAATACTCACTCCTGATGCCTTCCATATGAATTTGAGTGCATTTTGAAGGAGTATTATTATTATTATTATTATTATTATTATTATTATTATTATTATTATTATTATTATTATTATACACAGTTAGTGGAAATTCCTCATGAGACAATTATGGAACAGTTAAAATATACTAAATGAAAGAATAATTACGGCTCTAAGCATTTTCTAAACTGATTTCCATCTATTGCCCAATTCATATTCTCGAGAAAAGGCGGATCTAATTATCAGGGTAAACAAACGCCTTTAACCTCATCCTTACGTGGGACAAAATTAGGGTATTCATAGGTCTGACCTTAGAAAAAAAATAAGGAAATGATGGGGGAAAATACCGCATATCCCTAAAGGCACTGTAGACCCGCCTTGGCATGAGAGAGAGAGAGAGAGAGAGAGAGAGAGAGAGAGAGAGAGAGAGAGAGAGAGAGAGAGAGAGAGGTTCGCAGCCCTTAAAAGCTACTATATTTTCGCCCTCCTACAGGGTACGGGTGATAAATACTACAAGGAAAAAAGAAATCATGTTTCATTTTCAAAGCGTAAGGGAAGAACAGGCGCCGACATACGGCCCTCGTGGGACGCAGCTTCAGCGGAGAAGATGCTGAAGATCCGACCAAACAGAAAGTCACGCTCCGCACAGGGAGGAGGAATCGCTTTCCCAATTGACAGCATCACCTTCTAGGAAAGTACTTTTTGACATTACACCTATTTTCTATCATTTCTTATTCATCTGTTATCATCAGTGACAAATATCTGTTTAAGGCGATTTCATCGTTTTAGATTTTTCATCCCTATAGTTTTTATCTTTGTCTTTTTATCTTGATCTTTTATTTTTTTTAGCATTTATTACCACCAGCACTACTACTAATAGTTGTTATTATTATTATTATTATTATTATTATTATTATTATTATTATTATTATTATTATTATTGAATTTGAAAAATTTTTCTTATAACACATTTCATTCTTCATTGATCGTTGAGCTTAAATCGTATTCTTATAAACCAACAACCACTGAAACGCGCGTGAAAAATGCTCGTACAGGTGAATTTTTCAAGATTATTTTATATCTATGTGATTTCGATTTACGTGCGAGTGCGTCAGTGTGTGGATATTCGTCCAAAAATGAGAGAGAGAGAGAGAGAGAGACAGAAAAAACCGAGAACTCCAAAATTTGGCTCGAAATTAAAGTCATCTTTAAAGGCGAGAACTCCAAAATTTGGCTCGAATCTTGGAAAATAGTTGGGAAGGTGTCTTTATCAGTCGCTAACTTTCGGTCAAGTAAAAGTTAGGCGACTTTGCAGAGAGCTTCTTCCCAAAAACTAATGCCATTATCTAAGTTCAGTACGTCACTGCAGTGAATCCGATAAAAGGATACTCCAAAAAGCAACAACAAGAACTATCATACTACCATCGTTGCGTCATACAAATATTACAGTAAAAAAAAAAAAAACATCCATATTACTATTATTATTGCAGTTAAAGTAATTATGATGATGACAATGATTGTGACAATGCTATAGGTAAATGATCTTTGAAAACTGCATGACACTCAGAAAATAATGATCAAACTGTTAATCTAAAAATCTTATATGTAGGACAGAGTCTGAAAAAATAATACCAGATCTTACCATATGACTGATAAGGACAATGGCCGCTACGGCAAAAATGAAATTTTTTTAGTACTCCCGTTGACTCAACCTGTCAATTATTATTATTATTATTATTATTATTATTATTATTATTATTATTATTATTATTATTATTGAAATGATCAACACACAGTCACGCAAGGAATAGAAATAGATTTCTGACTCACATCGGGATCGAACCCAGGTCTCTCAATTGAAAGGCAAGGCCGCTGCCAACTAAGCCATACAAGTAAAAGGCTGGAACTTAAGTACAACTGTACCTAGGGCTTTACCTCACATACCAGCGTGTTTTCCCCAACTTGCCGACTCAGCAGTGACCCAATTGACAGCATTTCATACGAATTATCCCTTCTGAGTGAATATGATAGAAATAATCAACACACATTCACGTGTGGAACAGAAATAAATTTCTGACTCACATCAGGATCGAACCCAGGTCTTTCAATTGTACTTAGGTTCCAACTTCTTTTATGACTTATTTGAAAGACCTGGGTTCGATCCTGATGTGAGTCAGAAATATATTTCTGTTCCACACGTCATTGTGTGTTGATTATTTCTATCATACTCACTCGAATGGGATAATTCAAATACTGTCAAAGAAAGCTAGGCAACATATAACTGAGCTGACAACAAGTGAGTGTTTAACGAGGGAACAGTTCTCTTTATAATAACAGACTCCAGGATAGTTAGACCGTGGTGGTTGGAGACCCGCCCCACTATCCAAAAATCTTAATTTCTTATATTGCAAAAGCAATGTCAGAGACGGTATGTTTCAGGAACAAATTTTATTACAGGACTCTACTTACGGTCAGTTTGGATGTAGAGTCATTGTTTACTAACGTCCCTGTGGGGGAAAAAACAGAAATTATTTTAGATAAGACTTATTGATGATGACACCAGGTTCCATAATTTTACCCGATTTCATTTTAGACAACTCTTAGAATTGTCCGTGCTGGACACGGCTTTTATTTTTAACGGCAGTATTTATAAACAGGTCGAGGGGATGGCCACGGGCTCCCCACTTGGTCCCACCTTCGCTTATATCTTCATGACCCCTGGAGGAGCTCCTCTTGGAGAACTGTCCCCTTGGTTTTTACCTTTGTTTTATGTCGACCATACCTTTGTTTCATTCTGACATGAACACAGCGCCGAATCCTTTTTGCAGTTTGTCAACGAACTGCACCCTAAAATTAAATTCACGTTGGAGAAAGAAGCTGATAATAGACTTAAATCCTTTCTTAATACAATGCCGTCCAGGGATATCAGTGGCTTTATTATGAGTTCCGGAAGACAAATTTTACTGAAAGTACGAGAGAAAGGCGATTCGCGGGTGTGCTCAAATTCATAGTCTCTAGAAACAAGGTCTGAGAAACATCAAATCGTCATCAGAGACAGGATGTTGTTGTTTATTCAAAAATCTGATTAAGAACAAGATAAAGAGTTTACAAACGAATTCAGTGAACAACTGTTTAGTTATGAAAACAGGGACTACGTCGGGGAGCCGTGTGGAGTCCACGGCAATATTTTTAATACTATCATATTTGGACAAGCACAGAAAGGAATCAAGAGGATAGGATGACCACGGAATAGGGACTTTCGAGAACTTTTACGAGAAGAAAGCACACACACACACACACACACACACACAGATGAGATTTGCATTGCCAGAATTACCATTTGGATTAAAAGATTGGTGAAATCTCATAGGAATCCAGAGGACTTTATGCTGTCTTGGAGTCTGTCCGTCATCGATTCCTGGAGGTGCAGGAGAAGCACCACTCGCGCATGTGCCTAAGGCTATAGCTCAGTGAAGCACCAACATCGGTCCCCAGAAACAAGTTCCGAGCACCTTCGAATCGTCTTCAGAAACAGGATTGAATTTATTCAAAAAGCTTATTAAAACAAAGTATTTACAAATAAAGTCATTGAACAATTGTACACATAAAAATAAAGACAAAATCGCCGACATTCCCTAGACAAGCGGCTAAATGTACGAGTATATCAGGAAAGGAAACTAAGGAGTGGTCGAAGCGATGCTGTAATGGTCTAAAATCTTAGGAGTCTTCTTTGAATGTGTTCCCGAATCCTTTGGTCTCCAGCTCCAGGAAGAGTGAGAGAGAAGCCATTCGTGCATGTCCCCAGCTCTATAGGTGAGGAGAACTCCAACTTCAGGGTCTCCAGAAGCAAGCTCCGAAATCCTTCAAATAACCTTGAAGCCTTCCGAGATGGAACGTGTCTTATTCGAAAACCAGGGTAAAGGAACATCTCTGTATTATCATAAACAGGACATGACTTCTCTCCAAACCAGGTCAACATGGAATCAAGAAGAGAGGAAACTGCATCAGAGGGACGAAACCTCATGAATGAAGGCCCCAAAGGCGTCCCAAGGAAGCCATCTATTAAAGGCACACTTGCCAGGGGAAGGAAGGAATTCCTCAGAGGCTGCTTCCCAGGAAGGCGGTAGGTTTCCTACCAGGCTGGGGATTAAGGCCTGGGGAGGACCTGAACCACAAGGGTGAGGGGTCCCAAGGTGCCCTAGGGAAACCATTCCTTAAGGACCTTTGTCAGGAGTAGGACCTCCTCAGAGGCTGCTTTCCTGGAGAGAGGCAGGTTCCCTGCCAGGCCGGGGAACTGGGCCTAGGGAGGACCTGAACCATAAGGGTGAGGGGACCCAAGGCCCCCGAGGGAAGCCACTCCTTAAGGGCACCTTCGTCAGGGAAGGACCTCCTCAGAGGCTGTTTCCCTGGAGGGAGGCAGGTTTCTTGCCAGGCTGGGGAAGCAGGCCTGGTGAGGACCTGAACCACAAGGGTGAGGGGACCCAAGGTGCTCAAGGGAAACCATCCCTTAGGGGCACCTTTGTCAGGGGAAGGCCCTCTTCAGAGGCTGCTTCCCTGGAGGGAGGTGGGTTCCCTGCCAGGTTGGGGACACAGGCCTGGGGAGGACCTAAACCACAAGGGTGAGGGAACCCAAGGAGCCATAGGGAAACCATCCCTCAAGGGCACCTTTGCCAAGGGAAGGACCTCCTCAGAGATTCCTTCCCTGGAAGGAGGCAGGTTTCCTAACAGGCTGGGGAAGCGAACCTGGGGGGGACCTGAACCACAAGGGTGATGAGACCCAAGGCTCCCTAAGGAAACCACCCATTATTTATGTGTGTATGTATGTATATATATAAATATATATACATACATATATATATATATATATATATATATATATATATATATATATATATATATATATATACATATACATATACTATATATATGTAAAGGCTCACGAAGGTGACCTTTGAAAAGTTGGGTCAGCTATTCGCAGGGTCCATTTTGACTATACACAGCATATAAGAAAAGTGCTGAACCATTCGCATACCACAGGAAGTCGCAAAAGGCTCCTTGGTGACAAGACACGGGCTGGCAAATGCGTTGTCAGCAAAGAACGTTCTAGAAGCTGAACCAGTTACAAAATCCGGTTTTGAAGGATGCATGTCGATAGTGACCCCTTGAAATACAGAGGCGTGTCTTGCCGAATTTTGACCTCGAATGATGTCATACAAAAGTACGTTCGTTCGTGCGTTACATAATGAATATAATGGGAGGAACCGTTGTTCAAATCGGACTTGTGAGATCCGATTCATGTGTGTCTGAAGATGTGAGTGATTTTTCACATGGAGACTGTCCCAGAGGACTTGTGGAGTGAGTAAGAATTTATATACGTTTTTAGACTTTGTTTTTCAGAACTGTGAACACATGGTATCTCCTGTGACAGTGAAATGTGTGTTTCTGCAATTTTTTACATTTTATGATTTTTAATGTGACGTTTGTTCTTTCACAGGTATTTCTGTTCCACTCCAATCCTATTCCTTTTTCCTCTCTCCCTCCTACAAGGATGAGAGTGGTATGACATTTGAGATGACCTGTTTTTACTGATTGACCTGTTCATGATTTGACAGATGAGTTATTTTCTGTATTCCCTTAGGTGTTTGAGTGTTTATGATTTTGGAGCATTATTTCCTTAGAAGATTTTCTGATAGTTAGTGTTGAAAAATTGGATTTCATTCTTCGTAATTTTTAGAAGTTATTTTTCGTTGTTTTTTTTTTTTTGTCAATAAAGGGTTTTAGTTCTGTACTTAGTATCTCATTCCAGTAGTCCTCAGATTTTAGTTAGGGAAAGATATAACTTATGATATCGGCTCACGTTACACATAATGTCTCGGAATAAGCGAGATCAAACCTCTGTTCATAAAACAGAGACTTAAATCAAGTATAGGCTCAGAAATGGTCATTACAGTTTTTGATGGCAGCGTAAAAGGTAGCGTATAAGGTAGTTAGGGCAGTTAGAAGGTGTTAAATAATTCGGCATGTATACGTTTCCGAAGAGACATAAATTAGTGTTGGCATCTCAGGATAGGATTTTGTAGAGTCAGCAGCGTCAGATGTTGCCGGGGGCGAGCTGCGAGTATCTCTCTCGTTAGCTAGTGTTTCATGAAGAGTGCTTTGGGTAGGGGGTAAAACAGTGGGTATATTGTGCAATAATTGCGGTATTAAGACTGCTATGCGTGTGTTAAAACACGTGAAGACGCGCGAGTGTTTTTTGTTTCTCACTCTTCGTTTGATGGAAATTCGCACTCTGCTAACGTAAGTGTTGTGATGTTATTTTTTTTTTTTTAGTTGTGTTAATGTGAAGTTGTCCTTTTCGTTGTGTTGTAACTGGTGATAGGGACAACTGTGTGTTTTTTGTCGTTGAGTTTTGACTAATGTTTCGGTTGCAACGAGTGTGTTACATCATCACCACGGTGACATAGTAATTGCGTCACGACTTTGGGCGGAGCGTCGTACTTGCTTTGCCACTCCTAGTGAAGCGCTGAGCATATTATGGTGTGTTGTATTTTTTTTATTTTTTTTTATAGCAATCTGCAGTACGCATCGGCGTGTATTATGTAAGGGTGATATTTGGTTGTTGGGTTATTTCTGGGAACTTTTATAGTGGGGTAGTGTTCTGTTTGATATTTATGAGTTGCAGGGTGCAAAACAGTTTTTGCACAAGTGTGAATGCACTTCTTGGTTTTTGTAGTCACACACGTATGTGCGTGTGGGTATGTGTGTGTGAGTATGTGGGCAGAGCGCTTGCCTTTGCTTGAGTGACACTTTCCGTTTGGACAAAGGGAAGTGTTGATCCAGCAGTTTTTGACATTGAGAGATTTTGATGCAAGCCTCAAATACATTGAAGGTAAGCATAATGTGGTTGTAGATGCATTGAGCAGATATTTTCCGGTTGAGGATGAGGGAGTACATACCGAATCCTGTGCCGGAAGATGAGTAGACATTTGGTGTCTCATGTCTCGGATACTAGTAGTTCTGAGATATCGCATGTAGGGGACAAACACGTTCCTATAGTGCATACTTCGGAGAGAAATAGTGTGTCAGCAGTCTCGGAAGAGATTGTTATTCGTGATGTTGAGGGAAACGTTGTGTGTTATGTTACTGGTGGAAATGTCACTTGGGACATAATTTGCTCGAAGAGAAGCAAGATGAAGATAAATTATTATCAGATGCTAAGGCATTTCTCAGAGGAGTTTACTTAAAGAAAGGTTATAAGTTGATTTTTTTCTGGACTAGAGGGTGGAGAATAATTTATTAGTTAGGAAAGTTAAGTGTAACCTGTGAAGTAGTCTAAGTATGGGTGAAACTACACAAATCATTGTGCCAGAGAGTCTAGTACCACAAGTTCTAGATATTGTACATTGTAAATTTGGTTCTCCTCATTTAGGTGTTGATAAGACGTATGAAAATGTCAGGTCAAAGTTCTTTTGGAAAAATATATTTCCGCAGTAGAGGCCTTTGTGAAGAATTGCGCTATTTGCAATGCGAATAAGCCGGCGACGACGGTGTCGTGTCATTTGGGTTCATATCCCATACCAAATAGGCCGTTTCAGAGAGCGCATATGGATATTCTGGGTAATTTCTCAGAATCTGCTTATGGGTATAGACATTTATTAGTGGTTGTTGATGAAGGTTGTTTGAAGCTCTTAGAATGACCGTGGGAGGTAATGACCCAAATTGGGAGTACTATCTTCCACAGGTATAGCATAGCATAAATGCTATGTTTAGGGTCCATTGAATGTCTCCCAATGAAGCGCTTTTTGATACCCAGCGAGGCGCATTTGATCTATTACCCATTCCGACAGGTGATGAGGTTGTAAAATCCTGATTTCAACAGCGAAAAAGAGATATGCGCGACTTGCTAAGAATCTTGAGATGAAAACACAAGACATGGTAGATAGGAGTAATGCAAACAGATAGAGTCAAAGTGGCTGTTGGAGATAGAGTTTATTTGAAGATAAATGTCAGGAATCAGCTGAACTATAAGCTAGGTCCTAAGTTTGAAGGTCCGTTCAGCGTTGTTGAAGCAAAATTGGGAAATAGATTTATTATTGTGAATGAAAACACAGGTGTGTCTCGTTTGACACATATTTCTAAGATTAAAAAGGCGGGTTAATGCAGGGGTGTCAAACTCATTTTGGTTCAGGGGCCACATACAGTCCATCTGATCTCTAGTGGGCCGGACCAGTAAAATAATTGCAAAATAACCTTTGTTATCTCCAAATATATAGCTTTTTTTTTCAGTAGGCTACTATGCTTTATCACTCAGCCTACAATGGATCTATATTAGCTTATTGCACATATATTCACAGAGAAGCCAATGGAAATAAAATATTTTCATTTCATTAACAATTTTTTTTTTTGAATGGATATCTTTTACATCTGACCATCTGAAGTTAACTAACCACACTAATCTCAAGAGGGAGCTATGAAGAAAGTTAGCATCCTGCCTTAAAAATGTAAATGTGCACATTTATGAAAAATAAAATACAATTAACAAACATAAAAGTTATAGCAGTGCAAGAACAGTAAGATTAGACTACATCAGGTCAAACAGTTTTGTAGGCTAGGCCTACTGAAGGTGAGAATGAAACCAGAGTAATCTTATTTTCAAAGAACTGTATTTTTATAGTTCAAACATTTGTGAATATTAGTAATTAGGCCCAGGCCTCCATGCTAATTAACATCCCATGAATCTCTCTCTCACCAAAATCTATCGGCTGCTACTAGCTCCTGACACTTGGCATCTTTTAGCATTCACAAGTACATCAATATCAGGTTTTAAATCCTGAGTAGCAACACATTTCACAATGTCATTCAAGTGTCCATTTGTTAACCTTGAGAGGGGTGCTTTGTTTTATTGAGGTTCATTACAGAGAACGCCTGTTCACACAGATAGGTAGTCCCAAACATGGATAAAATCTTTGCAGCCAGGGATGTTAATTTAGGGTACCCTGGCAAGAGATATTGATAAAACGTATCCAAGCCCACTGACGCAAATTTCTGCTTCATATTGGAATCACATTGCAAGTCAATTACCTCGAGTTGGATATCAGCAGGCATATCAGAAGCCTTGACTGTAAATGGCGAGCAAAAATGCAAATTCATTTTCAAGTTCACTAAAGATGTGAAACCTCCGCTCAAACTCTTGCAACAATCCTGTTATTTTGTCTTTGTATTGATCCAAATCAGCATTAAGACCAGTCACATGCATAGCTGTGAGACATGGAAAATGAGAGGTGTCACCGTTAGACAGCTGTGTCTCCCAAAGTGACAGTTTCAACTTGAATGATCGTATGTTTTCATAATACTGAGTGAAAACTTTTTTGCGGCCCTGCAACATTTTGTTAAGATTATTGAGATGCTGTGTAATATCCACCATAAAGGCAAGATCCTGCACCCATTCTAGGCATTTAAGTTCCTTTACTGTGTTGCCCTTTTTCTCCATGAACTGTCTAATTTCCTCTCTTAATTCAAAGAAGTGCTTGAGTACGGCACCTCAGCTTAACCACCGTACTTCAGTGTGGTATGGTAGGCCAGCTGGAATGTCATTATCACTGAGAAAACAGTCAAACTGACGGTGATTCAAACCTCGTGCTCTAATGAAATTTACAGTTTGCACAACCACACTCATAACATGACCCATTTTTAGTGTTTTGCAGCAAAACGCTTCCTGATGCAAAATACAATGAAATGTCCAAAAGTCTTGTCCTCCATTCGTGGCCTGCACTTTCTCTCTGAACTTTGTTGCAGCACCTGCCTTTCTCCCAACCATTGATGGGGTGCCATCTGTAGCCAAGCTGACAGCACGGGACCAGTCCACTCCAGCCTTGTCCAGCACTCTAATGAGAGAGCTGAAGATGTCATTTGCTGTTGTAGTGTCCTTCATAGGCACCAACTCAAGGAACTCCTCAGTGATGGTCAAAGTCTCATCAACACCACGAATAAATATGGCCAGTTGAGCAACATCTGTAACATCGGTGCTCTCATCAATTGCAACTGAAAATGCAATAAATGACTTGATTTTGTCATTCATTTGCCGGCCCAAGTCTCCTGAGAGATCTTCAACCCTATCTGCAACAGTGTTCCTTGATAGACTAATGTTGGCAAAGGCAGGTCTCTTTTCAGGGCACACAACTTCTGCAGCCTTCAGCATGCATGTTTTCACGAACTCACCATCAGAATATGGCTTGGATGATTGCACCAACTCGTTAGCAATAAGGTAGCTAGCTTTCACTGCTGCATCACTGACCTCACGGCTGCGAGTAAATGCAGACTGCTGTTTCTTCAGACCAGTTAATAATTCGTTTATCTTCTCTTTTCTTAGTTGTCCTTGCAAATGGTGATATTTTTCTTCATGATGAGTCTCATAGTGGCGCCGAATATTACATTCTTTGAGCACTGAAACTTGATTACATACCAAGCACACTGGTTTTGTATTCACCTCTGTGAATAAATAATACTGAGTCCATTTTTCCTGGAAAACTCTGCACTCTGTGTCCACTTTTCTTCTTTTGACAAAGACATTTTGGTAATGGGGGTGTCAGTCGAATTTCTCGGACCATGCAAGATAAGATGCTTGCTGAAAGAAGTGACTGCCCAAGTTATGTGCAGCAGCAGCAGTAACAGCTCATGTTGGGGCAATCGTCGATAAACTCGTACGTGTATGGAACAGGGATCGCCGTACGGAAAAAGATCAGACTACACTCGAATCACAGAAAGCAGTTCCGATTTTTTTTTTTTTTAGAGAGAGATGTTGAGATTATGCTACATGGTACAGGCAGTATGATACATGGTACGTACAAAGACCCTCATTTATGATACATGTACCATAATTATGGTGCGCATGGCAACCCCTGCCGCCAGCTCAAGGTGTCAGTGAGTGAAGCTATCTAGCGATGTGATTGGTGGAAACTAAGTTTTGATCTAAACTTGGCTGCAAAGCGCTAAAATGAATAAATAAATTGGTAAATAAATAGATAAATAAAAAACGAATTAAAAATATATAAGTAGATGAATGAATGAATAGATAAGTAGGTGAATAAATAAAGAAGTAATAAATAGAAAAAAATTTGACAAATAAAATGACAAATAAATAAAAATACTGTATTGTGAGGTGTGTGTGTGTGTGTGCATGTTTGTTTTTGTTTGTGTGTACCGCACACATTCATCAGCAGTTCATATATGAAGAGAGAGAAAGAGAAATCATATCCTGAAAATTAAAATTAGATTCTGATACTCTATTTAATTTGCATCAAAATTAAAAAGCAAATATGATGATGAAAGTTTGATTTGATCTTTAGGTCTTTTTTTACAATCGGGCGTGCGGATAGTTGGGTACACGACGGTTATAGAATCTGTACAGAGTTCACTTGAATTTCATAAAACTATATAATTACATAATCAGTAGGCTAGCTCTAACAATGTAGTTTATATTTTGAAAAATCAGTAGACAACCTAAGTTAACGTATACACAACTTTCAAGTCATATATATATATATATATATATATATATATATATATATATATATATATATATATATATATATATATATATATATAATTTTCTTTTTTATTTTTTTTTACATCCTCAGAAATTTATTCCCTACAAGTCCTGGGCCGGATTAAACCATCTCGCGGGCCAGATCCGGCCCGCGGGCCGTATGTTTGACACCCCTGGGTTAATGGATATTAGCATGGATGCATTCCTGGGTTGTATTGTTGTTATGGTAATGGGTAGTTACGGGTAATTTTTTTTCCTTTCGGGTGGTAATGGGTTGTAAATGGGCATGACTTGTAGTTTGTTGTAATTCAGGACGACGTTACTCCGTAGAGTTTTACGAATTTTTAATAGTTCGGGTTCATTGTGATTTCTGATGTAAGCTGCAGTACTTAGTGTAAATTGTGTGCAGAATACCGTAGAGTTTTGTAGATATATGAATTTGAGTTTTTGTTTTTTTTATATGGATCACAACTGCGGTTAGGGATTTCATCGTTCGCACTTGGCGATAGAAATGGGTTACTTTCAGTTAATGGTTTGTTTTCATATGATTTTGGGAATTGTGACTTGGGCTAATTTCATAGGAGATTTGACCCGTGTGTTACTGTGTTATTATGTTATTATGTTATGATGTGTTTTGTCGTCTGACGCAATATCTTTGAATATAGAGTTACAGAATAAGGGTTTGTTGTTTAGGATTTTGTTTTGGGGAGGTATTTAGTATATCGGACAGAACGGGTCTGATCCTTTACGGGATGGGATATGTCAGTTAGGATTTAGGAGAGGTTTAAGAAGATTTTGATAGGGATATCGAATTCGAATATTTGGGATTTTTCAGTTCTCTTTTAAAATATAAGGGAGCTGTGCCATGAGTAATTGTAGTTGTTAGGATCATAGGAGCGATTGCCATTAAGTCAATTGCTATTGTGTTGAGAATTAGTTGGGTATTGCGAAATATTCGCTAACCGGAGTAGAACCTTGATGTCTTTTACGAGATATGATACCTTTCAGATGTTTAGGATTGCCTTTCGTTGTTCAGTGTATGGATAGGATTCTTGAGTACTTTTTTCTGTTGGATAGAATATTTATGAATAGTTCTTTAGAGTTAGTGTACTTGGTAGTGAGTTGACTGTGGAAATTCTGGGTACCAACTTGGAATTGTTTCACATTGAGAACATATGACCTTTGCACTAGTAGTCTTATTTGGTTCAGTAATAATATGGTATAGGGAATAGACGAGTTACTTTTTGATATGGCTGTCGATATGACTGACTCACGGAAAATACCACTCCCTCGAAATGGAAAGGTTGGAATAGCTTCACCGTCCTCAACATATGAGAAAGCTGACAACGTTACTTCTGCACTGTGGTGGGACGATCCAGAACTTTGGAGAGATGTCGGGCAGGATGTCTTCATGTTGCCGTACTTTCGATGAGACGTTGGGTGGCGCAAAAAGGATTTGCAAGCCATTCATTTTCGTCAGATCGCTGGGAGACGCAAGAATACATTCAGCTTGGACTGGTGCAGTCGCAAGCCTTTCATCTTGGTTGGATCACCGTTGGCGTACGCAGTCGCAGGCCTTTCAGCATGAGGCAGTACCAGGAGTGAAATCGTCTAGATTAATGCGTTTCTTGAATGAACTGGTTGTGCTATAATATCTGTGTTATAAGATATATATAAGTTTTGCACCTAGACATTTTGAGGTGGGGTCCACCTCAGGTGCGTGGACCGAGCAATCTGTAAAGGCTCGCGAAGGTGACCTTTGAAAAGTTGGGTCAGCTATTCGCAGGGTCCATTTTGACTATACACAGCATATAAGAAAAGTGCTGAACCGTTCGCATACCACAGGAAGTCGCAAAAGGCTCCTTGGTGACAAGACACGGGCTGGCAAATGCGTTTTCAGCAAAGAACGTTCTAGAAGCTGAACCAGTTACAAAATCCGGTTTTGAAGGATGCATGTCGATAGTGACCCCTTGAAATACAGAGGCGTGTCTTGCCGAATTTTGACCTCGAATGATGTCATACACAAGTACGTTCGTTCGTGCGTTACATAATGAATATAATGGGAGGAACCGTTGTTCGAATCGGACTTGTGAGATCCGATTCATGTGTGTCTGAAGATGTGAGTGATTTTTCACATGGAGACTGTCCCAGAGGACTTGTGGAGTGAGTAAGAATTCATATACGTTTTTAGACTTTGTTTTTCAGAACTGTGAACACATGGTATCTCCTGTGACAGTGAAATGTGTGTTTCTGCAATTTTTACATTTTATGATTTTTAATGTGACGTTTGTTCTTTCACAGGTATTTCTGTTCCACTCCATTCCTATTCCTTTTTCCTCTCTCCCTCCTACAAGGATGAGAGTGGTATGACATTTGAGATGACCTGTTTTTACCGATTGACCTGTTCATGATTTGACAGATAAGTTATTTTCTGTATTCCCTTAGGCAGGGGTGTCAAACTCATTTTTGGTTCAGGGGCCACATACAGTCCATCTGATCTCTAGTGGGCCGGACCAGTAAAATGTTTTGCAAAATGAGTTTTTTTTTGTTATCTCCAAATATATAGATTTTTTTTTCAGTAGGCTACTATGCTTTATCACTCAGCCTACAATGGATCTATATTAGCTTATTGCACATATATTCACAGAGAAGCCAATGGAAATAAAATATTTTCAATTTCATTAACAATTTTTTTTTTTGAATGGATATCTTTTTACATCTGACCATCTGAAGTTAACTAACCACACTAATCTCAAGAGGGAGCTATGAAGAAAGTTAGCATCCATCCTTAAAAATGTAAATGTGCACATTTATAAAAAATAAAATACAATTAACAAACATAAAAGTTTAGAAGCAGTGCAAGAACAGTAAGATTAGACTACATCAGGTCAAACAGTTTTGTAGGCTAGGCCTACTGAAGGTGAGAATGAAACCAGAGTAATCTTATTTTCAAAGAACTGTATTTTTCATACTCCAAACATTTGTGAATATTAGTAATTAGGCCCAGGCCTCCATGCTAATTAACATCCCATCCCACTCTCTCTCACCAAAATCTATCGGCTGCTACTAGCTCCTGACACTTGGCATCTTTAGCATTCACAAGTACATCAATATCAGGTTTTAAATCCTGAGTAGCAACACATTTCACAATGTCATTCAAGTGTCCATTTGTTAACCTTGAGCGGTGCTTTGTTTTATTGAGGTTCATTACAGAGAACGCCTGTTCACACAGATAGGTAGTCCCAAACATGGATAAAATCTTTGCAGCCAGGGATGTTAATTTAGGGTACCCTGGCAAGAGATATTGATAAAACGTATCCAAGCCCACTGACGCAAATTTCTGCTTCATATTGGAATCACATTGCAAGTCAATTACCTCGAGTTGGATATCAGCAGGCATATCAGAAGCCTTGACTGTAAATGGCGAGCGAAAAAATGCAAATTCATTTTCAAGTTCACTAAAGATGTGAAACCTCCGCTCAAACTCTTGCAACAATCCTGTTATTTTGTCTTTGTATTGATCCAAATCAGCATTAAGACCAGTCACATGCATAGCTGTGAGACATGGAAAATGAGAGGTGTCACCGTTAAACAGCTGTGTCTCCCAAAGTGACAGTTTCAACTTGAATGATCGTATTTTCATAATACTGAGTGAAAACATTTTTGCGGCCCTGCAACATTTTGTTAAGATTATTGAGATGCTGTGTAATATCCACCATAAAGGCAAGATCCTGCACCCATTCTAGGCATTTAAGTTCCTTTACTGTGTTGCTTTTTTTCTCCATGAACTGTCTAATTTCCTTTCTTAATTCAAAGAAGTGCTTGAGTATGGCACCTCTCAAAAGCTTAACCAGAGTACTTCAGTGTGGTATGGTAGGCCAGCTGGAAATGTCATTATCACTGAGAAAACAGTCAAACTGACGGTGATTCAAACCTCGTGCTCTAATGAAATTTACACAAACAACCACACTCATAACATGACCCATTTTTAGTGTTTTGCAGCAAAACGCTTCCTGATGCAAAAATACAATGAAATGTCCAAAAGTCTTGTCCTCCATTCGTGGCCTGCACTTTTCTCTGAACTTTGTTGCAGCACCTGCCTTTCTCCCAACCATTGATGGGGTGCCATCTGTAGCCAAGCTGACAGCACAGGACCAGTCCACTCCAGCCTTGTCCAGCACTCTAATGAGAGAGCTGAAGATGTCATTTGCTGTTGTAGTGTCCTTCATGAAGGCACCAACTCAGAGGAACTCCTCAGTGATGGTCAAAGTCTCATCAACACCACGAATAAATATGGCCAGTTGAGCAACATCTGTAACATCGGTGCTCTCATCAATTGCAACTGAAAATGCAATAAATGACTTGATTTTTGTCATTCATTTTGGCCCAAGTCTGAGAGCAGAGATCTTCAACCCTATCTGCAACAGTGTTCCTTGATAGACTAATGTTGTTAAAAAGGCAGGTCTCTTTTCAGGGCACACAACTTCTGCAGCCTTCAGCATGCATGTTTTCTCTGGGAACTCACCATCAGAATATGGCTTGGATGATTGCACCAACTCGTTAGCAATAAGGTTCTGCTTTCACTGCTGCATCACTGACCTCACGGCTGCGAGTAAATGCAGACTGCTGTTTTTCAGACCAGTTAATAATTCGTTTATCTTCTCCATTTTCTTAGTTGTCCTTGCAAATGGTGATATTTTTCTTCATGATGAGTCTCATAGTGGCGCTGAATATTACATTCTTTGAGCACTGAAACTTGATTACATACCAAGCACACTGGTTTTGTATTCACCTCTGTGAATAAATAATACTGAGTCCATTTTTTCCTGGAAAACTCTGCACTCTGTGTCCACTTTTCTTCTTTTTGACAAAGACATTTTGGTAATGGGGGTGTCAGTCGAATTTCTCGGACCATGCAAGATAAGATGCTTTTTGAAAGAAGTGACTGCCCAAGTTATGTGCAGCAGCAGCAGTAACAGCTCATGTTGGGGCAATCGTCGATAAACTCGTACGTGTATGGAACAGGGATCGGTAGTTTACGGAAAAGATCAGACTACACTCGAATCACAGAAAGCAGTTCCGATTTTTTTTTTTTTAGAGAGAGATGTTGAGATTATGCTACATGGTACAGGCAGTATGATACATGGTACGTACAAAGACCCTCATTTATGATACATGTTACCATAATTATGGTGCGCATGGCAACCCTGCCGCCAGCTCAAGGTGTCAGTGAGTGAAGCTATCTAGCGATGTGATTGGTGGAAACTAAGTTTTGATCTAAACTTGGCTGCAAAGCGCTAAAATGAATAAATAAATTGGTAAATAAATAGATAAATAAAAAACGAATTAAAAAATATATAAGTAGATGAATGAATGAATAGATAAGTAGGTGAATAAATAGATCAAAGAAGTAATAAATAGAAAAAAATTTGACAAATAAAATGACAAATAAATAAAAATACTGTATTGTGAGGTGTGTGTGTGTGTAACATGTTTTTTTTTTGTTTGTGTGTACGCGCTGAGGAACACATTCATCAGCCAGTTCATATATGAAGAGAGAAAGAGAAATCATATCCTGAAAATTAAAATTAGATTCTGATACTCTATTTAATTTGCATCAAAATTAAAAAGCAAATATGATGATGAAAGTTTGATTTGATCTTTAGGTCATTTTTTTTACAATCGGGCGTGTCGGATAGTTGGGTACACGATGGTTATAGAATCTGTACAGAGTTCACTTGAATTTCATAAAACTGATATAATTACATAATCAGTAGGCTAGCTCTAACAATGTAGTTTATATTTTGAAAATGTTTTAGACAACCTAAGTTAACGTATACACAACTTTCAACGTCATATATATATATATATATATATATATATATATATATATATATATATATATATATATATATATATATATATATATAATTTTCAGGTTTTTTATTTTTTACATCCTCAGAAATTTATTCTCTGAACAAGTCCTGGGCCGGATTAAACCATCTCTTGTGGAACAGATCCTCCTGCACAAAGGTTGTATGTTTGATGACCCCTAACCTTAAAAAGGTGTTTGAGTGTTTATGATTTAGGAGCATTATTTCCTTAGAAGATTTTCTGATAGTTATGTGAAACATTGGATTTCATTCTTCGTAATTTTTAAGAAGTTATTTTTCGTTGATTTTTGTCAATAAAGGGTTTTAGTTCTGTACTTAGTATCTCATTCCAGTAGTCCTCAGATTTTAGTTAGGGAAAGATATAACTGGTGTTTATGATATCGGCTCACGTTACAAATAATGTCTGGAATAAGCGAGATCAAACCTCTGTTCATAAAACAGAGACTTAAATCAAGTATAAGCTCAGAAATCCAGTCTTACAAATATAAAAAATATATATTTGTTTATAATTATATATACTTTTTGGCATCATATATATATATATATATATATAATATATTGGATATATTCAGTTGAAGATATTTATATATATATATATATAATCATGTGGTTGTATGGTTCAAATTTTCGCTTAATATCGAAATTCACGCACCTCGGTATTTATCTCCGTTGAGAATTGTAGAAGGGGAATTTATATAAGTGATAAATGAATTGGAAAAGTGGGGACACGAGCTCACGGAAAACCTATTCAGCGACTCCAGTTGACGTAAACTGGAGTTTTAATAGGGGCGGTATATCTCCAACGGAGATATACCGAGGTTTAAATAATTATATATTACAGCGACATTTGTAGCTTCATTGATTGTATATAAATCAACGGTGTGATAAAATTTCTTATAATATATATATATATATATTATATATTATATATATATATATATATTTTATATCGTGCCTTTTTATTTTTTATCCTATACATATATATGTATATATCTTATATACATATACACACACACATATTATTATTATTATTATTATTAAAATAGCCTGGCAGACCACTGAGCTGACCATCAGCTCTCATAGGGCATCCAGGTGAAGAATTAGGATGGAATGACAAGTCTAGGCTAGAAGCCTGAGCACTGGGACCCAATCAAGTCACTTGTCAATGATGATGAATGAAAATGAAATTAAAAGCTGTAAAAGGTATACGCTTTCAGACTGGAACACACTGCCATACAATAAATACATTTAAGCTCATGCTTCCATACATACTCACTGAAAAAGGTATATAAAAATTCAAAATAAATTAGTAAAATCATAAAATTTACTTGTTTTAAAATTCATTATTCTGATTTTTTTTCTTATATTTTTCCAATTAATTTACAGCTTCTCATAAACATTAAAATGGGTGCTATTGAGAACGTTGAAGATTCTGACAAAATTTCTTCTATCGGTCTATTTCCGAAATTTGATAATCGCTGCAGGTTATATTGTGGACATTCACACAGTATATGCTTAACTGTTATCAGCACATTGCAATCTGGGCATTTGGGAAGAGGGCCACATGGACTGTTCATTAAGATGTGTCCATGTGTTAATCGAGTATGGCCTATTCGAAGACGTGTCAGAATTACTTGTGCTTGTCTTTCTCTCTGATATGATGAACTCCATTTTCCAACACTGGATTTTATCTGTTTTAATTTATTATTTTCAGGGTTGTTCTTCGTTCCATATATTTTGCCATTTTTTACAAGGACTGTTTTTATATATCTTGTATAGTCACTGATAGGGATGTCTGAGACATTTGTTCTTGTCATGTGGACCGCTTCTTTAGCTGTTTATCAGCCTCTTCATTTCCTTTAATCCCTACATGGGCAGGGATCCAACATATTTCAATATTTTTTCCCTTATTATACAATTTATGGAGAGTTTTTTATATGTTGTACAATATTATTTTTTTTTATTGTAGCTTTGAATAGCTTCTATAGCACTCCTGGAGTCGCTTTATAAATTACAAAATTATTATATGAGACTTCTCTTTATTATTTTTATGGTTGATACTATTGCACATAACTCAGCTGTAAATACAGAAGCTTTGTCTGGGAGAGAGAACTGATACGTTTTTGTTTTAGGGATACCTGGGGCATATCCCACTCCGTATTTGTGACTTAGATCTTTCAGTATATATTGCGTAATGTGGATCTTTTCGGATAATATGCTCTGCTGCATGTTGTCTACTTTGTATTCTGGAGTATATGAATGATTTTTTGATAAATATTTCAAGTGTGTACAAATTCTCATTTTATTCATTGTCCAAGGAGGAGGCGATTTTATTATTACAGGTAATTGTATATGTATATTTAGCGACTCAAACAATCTTTAGCTCTAATTGGGAAAGAAGGTGGATGATTGTTTATAAACACATCTCTTAATCCAAATAATTTTTTAGTTGGAGAATCATTTGTCTGAATTCTCAGAGCACTTTCTTCATTGTTACTAGCTCTCTATGGAGAGACAGAGGTAGTTCACCACATTCAACTTGTAAAGATGATGTTGGTGATGATCGAAAAGCTCCTGAACATATTCTAAGGCCCTCATTATGAACTGGGTCTACCGTTTTCAGCATTGCGTCTGATGCCGAGCCATATATTTCACTTCCATAATCAACGATAGACAGCACTGTTGCTTTATACAATAAAGTAAAGGTTATGTCTATCGGCTCCCAAGTAGTGTTTGATAGTTTTTAATTAGGTTTAATGCTCTTTTACATTTTGATTTCATGTATGTTATGTGGGCTTTCCAGTTCATATGAGTATCAAATACTAATCCTAAAAATTTTGCTGTTTGGCCAATTGGTATACTATGGTTTCTGATTTTCAAGTCTATTTCTTCTCCTTTTTTCCACTTTTTATTTTTATAAAACATGATTGCTTGGGTTTTCTCTATGGAAAATTGAAAGCCTACAGATAAAGCCCATTCATCTATTTTTATTATGCTTTATTAATCATTCGTTCTGCATGTTTTATTCGAGATGCTGAATAATATATGGCAAAATCATCCATATACAGGTTACTTTTAATACCAATAGGTAGATTATTACTGATATCATTGATTGCTAAAGTAAACAGCGTGCCACTAAGGACGCTTCCCTGTGGAACACCATTTTCAAGAGGAAATGTTCTAGACAGAACATCATCAATTTCACCTGAAAACTGCGATTTGTCAAGAAAGTTTTGGATAAACATAGGTAAATGTCCACGGATGTTATTTTTTTGTTCTTTCTACTTTTTAATATTGCATACCTCCATGTAGTATCATATGCCTTTTCAATGCAAAAAACACGGCTATAGTAATTTGTTTTCGTTCAAATCCTCTTCGTATGTGATCTTCTAAGTTAGATAGAGAATCCAGTGTCGATCTGTTACATTGTGATCCAAATTGTGTGGGAGTCAAAATTTTGTTTTTCTCGAATGTGCCATGTTAGTCGAGCATTTACCATTTTTTCTAGTAATTTGCATAGACAACTTAGTTAAAGAAATTGGTCTGTAATTGTTTACATTACTGGGATCTTTTCCTGGTTTGGGGATAGGAATAATTATAGCTTTACGCCATTCATTAGGAAATAAATTTTCAAGCCATAAGTGGGTTATAAAACTCTAACAAGTATGCCTTTGCCAAAGGTGCTAAATGGCAGATCATTTCAAAACAAATATTGTCACCTCCAGGGGCAGATTTATTGCTGTTCAACAAGCAAATTCTAACTCATCCATATTAAATTTTCTATTATAATAAATATCTTCTATGGTTTCAAAATTTATTGTTATTAATTCTATATTATTTTTCCTAGTTCAGAAATGCTCATCTAAATTTTTGTTGCTACTTACTTTTGCTAAACTTTCACCTATTACATTACTTATTTCTTTAGGATCAAGCATTATTTTCCCATCTTTTATTATGGCATGTCTAGGTGGTTTAACATGGTTTACCATTTATTTTCCTAAATTTTTCCCATATTTTTGTATGGGAGTATTATTAGAGAGATCTGATACATATTTTCTCCATGAAATGATTCTTCCTTGAATTACTTCTCTTTTAAATTTTTGCAGATAATTTGTTATATAGAGGTTTTAATGTATCAATTTCTAATAATAATATAGTCATTTTTTGTAAAAGTTTTCTTCTAATATCGGTAATGATTTATTTATTTTACTGAATTTTCTATTCAAATTATCTAATCGTCTCCCTATTTGAGTGTTTTATTTTTATTAATTCTGTTAACTTTTCAGACCACCATGGGACTTTGTGTTTTGTTGGATGGGATTTTGATTTTGGTATTGCTTTATCAGCTGCATTTTTAATAAAATCAACAAGAAATTTATTAGTTTTATTATGATCTTTTAAATATTCAAATGGTGGGATATTTCTAGTGTGCATTTCATATCGCTCCCAATCTGCTTTATAAATGTTATATTGAGGGACATGTTTTGGCAGGGTTATTTTGCAAAAATGAAATTAATATTGGGAAATGATCACTTGTATGCAGGTCATCAACTGTATTCCAATCTAATCTATCTACTATTTTTGTTGTACATAGAGTTAAGTCGATTGAGGAAAATGTTCCATGTGTTTTAGAAAAATATGTGTTGATTTCGTCATCATTTATACAGCAAATGTCATATGAATCCATGAATTCTTCTATTTTACTCCCTATTCTATTTGAGTTTGTACAATGACAGTCCCATATTGGGTTGTGGGCATTAAAATCACCTACTATTAATGTAGGTTCTTTGGTATTATTAGATAATTCTTTAAGTTTATCAAGTCATAATTTTTATTAGGTTGGTTATATAAATTATAAATTATGTAATTATCA